>NC_056733.1:1575286792-1575434292 GCF_019279795.1 Protopterus annectens | reverse complement strand
TATATGTGGGTCATACTCCCTGTCTGCTGCACATACCTCCTATGTTGGCCTGGTACACTACTGGTTTGACCAGTGGATTGGTGACCCTACTTTTAATGTCATACTGTGATTTCCAGTTGTCATAACCTATCATACATGTATGTGAAAACAAGGGCATTTCCTCAAACAACTTCACAAACTGACAGTGGATATAGTAAGTGTACACACCCATCTTAACATGCAAGGGTTTTGTGACATATCACATGAGACCACATTAATATTGCCATGAGATTTCCATCATTTTGTATGACATGTAACCTGTGCATTCTGAATGAGAAACATGCATATCAGGTAGGGGTGGAACATTTACATGTTAGTATTACAATAGCTGGCTTGCAGAAGGTGCACACCTGTAAACCAATACTTTGGTAAAGCACCTGCTGCTCTCAGTACAGCATCCAGTCCTCTTGGGGTGGTGTTTCCCAGCATGGCACACCTCAACATGGCAATGTTTGCAAACTCTCCCTTGCCAAACACCTCCAAATCTGTCAGATTGCAAGGCCATCCCCTGTGCACAGCACTTGTCAGGTCAACACGCAGACTGTGTTTCATATGTAGGTGTGGCCTCAGGCTTGGCCACAGCAGACTGTTGATTGTGTCCTTGTGAATCCATCCTTTTGTTCATTTGGATGTAGGATGTGGCCCATTATTGTGTGCAATGTTGGGATACCCCCCCATCCACAGCTATGTGGCAGACACCAGACAGATCATAGCCACAAGGGACTGGTGTTTGGAAGTGGTCATAATACAGTCTGAATTGACTACAGCCCCAGTTCAAGTTGGTGGACAGCAAACCCAAAGCAGGACACTGCCATCACCCTGCTTCACTGTGTGGGTAGTGCTGTTCTGCTGTTGTGTAGTGCTGTTATTGTGCCAAACTAACATGACCAAAATGTACACAGAGAGAGTTCAACCCTGGTCTCATAACACCTTCACACATTTCCACACATACATTTTGGAAAGTTGATGTATTGTTGTCCAGACATTACCCAGAACTGGCTGTTGTGTGTTGTGAGGAACAGCTGCTATCGTCAAAATACACCCTATACCCAAGACAAGTGGAGTCCATGGAAGATTGTTGTCACATGTAGTATACACCCAGTACTTGCCAGAGATGTCTGATACCCCTTCACTGTTGCTGTATGTCTCCTGGCAGCCTCCTTGGACATTCATGGGATGATTTTCCTAACATATGTGTAGAGATGTCCACTTCTTCAAACTGTCACTGTTGCACTATCTGTTGCACACCTTTTGATGACTATCTACACTGTGTTCCATGACATATGCCATGCTGTGTGTATGTGTCCATAGTGTTCAATCCCTTTGCAGCATGTTAGGGTGTATGCAAACCATGGCTTTTGCTGTAGCAGGCAGTTGTGGGTCTGTGTTTGCATAATCCTGGTATGTGAGCTGACTATTATATGCAGGTCCTGCAGGAGTCCATGATTGATGGCAGTTGTGTACCCAATAAGATCAACAGCTGCGGTTGTATCACATGCTGATATACCCCAGTATGAGCTTCTTTCTGTCCACATATATGCATCTAGCTTCTTGGATTGTTTCCACTCCACATACTTGTTCCCCTAACAGAGTTTTATGTTTCACATTTGCATTGTACAGATTATAGGTCACATGACAAGTTGCATGGCTTTAGTCTTGTGTATTGTGCTCACATTATCATATTTCACATATACCTGGCATTGTGACATGTGTGTACACCTTTTATATGCACTGTCTCACAGTACTGTATGGAACATGTCCCTACTATTTGCACTCTGTCCCCACATTTTAGCAATCATTATCCAGATGTCCTGCAATAACAGGTTTGTGAGTTTTGCTATTGATATGTGACATCTCATGCAAATAGGCTCCTGTGATATCAAGCAGTGAACCCCACCACAGGTGATATTGCAGATACATGCAATTTGCTGACTATAACAGTTCAGTGCATGGCCACGTGCATGACCTTAAAATGCCTGGGGTACTGGTAAGCCACGACAGGAAGATCTCGTATTTACTGGCCTCAGGCTGCTGTGCCTCATGTTGATGAGAGGTACCTAGGTAATGTGAGGGAGAGGTATTGTCAGCAGCTTCACAATAGCCATTGGTCCAGGAGCAATGCTACATGTATGCACAGGTACAGTCTACACTATGGTATTACACTATTTGCTATTCTTCACCTAAAATTGGCGCATGTGTATTACTTAACCCCACCCAGTGCTCTATTTTGCAATGACATCTGCATCTAAAGACTGTTACTACACAGTTGAAATGTAACCTCAGTACACTGATGTGGACTTTTGCCTTACCTGGATGCTCCTTGCTGGTTTCCAGGGTGGCACACACCTCCACAACAGCTACATTTTGTAGTGGTTGTTCTCTATGGGCCACCCCAAGGTTGGCAAGAAGCTCCTCCATTGCTGTAACTGGGGCCTCTCTGGCTTGCCCCCACCAGTAGTGGAATGGTCCCTTGCCACAGCAGCTGCCCGTTGCCATGCACGCTGAATCAGGTCAGTTGCTCTGTGCCTGACCTGTTCGTACATGTGGCCATGGTTCCCCAAGGTGTTCACTCTGTGTGTGATGTCTTCTCAGAGGGCTGTCCTCTCCCACTGATGTTGGCGACCCTGACTGAAGAGGACATGGTAGTGTTCCAGGATGGCCTTTGTTATGGCTGCTGACTCCTGGATATCATAGGCTGGAAGCCTCTGCATCACATCTGAAAGACATAAACAGGAAAAAACACATCACAGGACATCAGACACTGTCCATAGTTCTTTACAGAGACAGCTCACTAGTAGTGAGTATCAGCAGCCACAACATTACATCAAATAATACTCCAGTACCTAGCAGCATTGTATGGACATGCATAGCATGATTTGTAAGTAGGCAGTTTTCACCTGATTAATGGTGGGGGTAGGGGTGGCTGCATGTGGTGTGCATATCCTTCTATACTGATGTTGAGCCAGGGGGGGTGATGTTTGTCCTAAACATGTCTGAAGCAGGTCAGCTTTAGCTATGGTGTGTGTGTAGGTGCTGTGGCTGACCTCCTTTACAGGGTGAGTTGGATAGCTGCCTGTGAGGCCACAGACATATGTGGGGATGGCCTTCTGATTGCCCTCAGTGGATGTGTCCAATTTGTACTCATACTCAGCATTACATTAATGCACCTGTGACCTACTATGCTCAATCAGATGCAGGTTGACATGCTGCCCAGATGGTGACTGCTCCTACACATGTGGTGGTGGAATGAAGAAGTACAGGGGAATATGCAGAGAAAGGTGTTGCCAAAGGAGAATTGGGACTGACAGACAGATGTGGAGAGTAGACATGAGTATAAAGAGATGGGGTGCATGGCAAAAAGAGTGTTGGGCTTGGCTATGGATGGGGAGTCTGACATACATATGTGGAGTCTGGGGTTGTATGTAATGCTGGATAGCATGGATAGTGTATAGGCCCTGTAGCTATTGGCTGGACAGAGGCACATAGTTAGGAAGGATGCGCAGCACAAAAGGGTGATAAAGGCATACAGGTGAAACATACAAGCTAGGAGTGTGTTTAGAACATATGGAAACCTCACTTTGATGGCCTGTTCCATGAGGAATGTGAGGAAGGGAGAGAAGGTTGGCTGAGGTGGGTATGGTTAATCAGGAGGTGCAACAGATTATCAAGGAGAATGCAAGGATAACTATGAGGGGGTTTAACAGTGGAAAGGCTGTTGTTCCAGGTGACATACCTGTGGATGCCTGGAGGTGTTTCTGAGACCTGGTAGTGGTATTTTTAACTGGATTGTTTATTGTAATCTTGGAAAGCGAGAGGATGTGTGAGATGTTGGCGAATATCTATGTGTACTGCTTATCTGAACAAGGGTGGTCTGCAGAGCTGTAGTAATAAGTGAGGGATAACATTGATTGGTCACAGGTTGAGGTAATGGTAAAGGGTGGTGGCAGCTAGGTTGAGAACATGGTGATGATTGATGATTTGAAATATGGCTTCATGACAGGTAAGAGCAGTACAGATGCAAATGTTGATCCACAAGTGTTGATGGAGCTCTGCACTGAGGCTGAGATGCAGCTGCATTGTGTCTATGTGCACCTACAGAGAGCAGATGACATGCTGCCTGGAGAGTAGTTGTGGTATGTGGAGGTCAGGGGTGCCAGAGGAATCTGTCAGAGACCACAGGATATGTAGGAGGCTAGTGTGACAGGAGTGATTTCTGGTTTTGACATGACAGGTGGATTTAAGGTGGAGTTGGGAGTACATCAGGGGTCATCTATGTGTCCTTTCATATTTGCAGTGGTGAGGGTCAGGTTGACAGATATGATCAGACAGGGGCCCCTGTTGACTGTGCAGTTTGCAGATGACATTGTGGTCTGTAGTGAGATTAGGGGACAGGTTGAAGGTGGATAGGTCTAACTGCTTGGGAACACCAGGTCAGAGTCATGGGCAGTGTGGGGGAGAGGTGTATGAGAGAGTACAGGCAGGTTGTGTGTGGTGGGGAGGGGTTTCAGTAGTTATTTGTGACAGACAAGTACCATTAAGAGTGATATGTAAAGTCTACAGGAGGGTAGTGTGACTGGCTACATTATATTGGTTGCAGACAGTGGGATTGTAAAGACAGGCAGGATTCAGGGCTGGACAAAGCAGAGTGAGGGATGTTCATATTTGCACTGTGTGTGACAGGGAGGATAGGATTAGGGACATGTGTATTACTGGATCAGCCCAGGTTAGATGGCTTGGGGACAATACCAGACAGTGGGATGCTTGGTTTGGACATGTGCTGAGGGAGTATGCTGAGTATATCTTGCAACAGATGAGGCTACCAGGTTACAGGGACAGCAGACAGCCTACAAAAGGCATATGCATGTGGTGATGGCAGACATGCAGGTTTATGGTGTGTGAGAGCAAGATGCAGAGGACTGGACACCATGGGTGGAGATGATCTGCTGTGGAGACCCCAAACAGCAATGGCCAAATAAAAGGGAGGGATATTTTGTAATGTCATTGTTTGCAGGTTGCCAATTATTTGCAAGACAGGACACAAATTTTTGAGTAAATGACTACAAATATGAAGCATGAATATGGTCATTGTGCATAGCAATGGACAGTTGAATGGTATGAGCTCAGTATATCACATGCAGTCCAACAAACATAGCTGTGACATTATTCCACTATGCAACTACCCTGTATAGTTGCATGACATTTCTGAAAAATGCATTCTCACTCATTCTCTCTCTCTCTCTCTCTCTCTCTCTCTATCTCTCTCTCATTCATTTTCTCTCTCTCTCTCTCTCTGTAGGTACTGGTCAGGATCAGCTGATGGACTGTGCACAAATTGGAGTTCCACACTTGCTAATTCCATGTGGAACAGCTGTGGTATTATTCCTGTAGCCAACAGGTTGGAAACACAGTCTTATAACTATGTATCTCATGTAAGCGTCAGCCCTTTCTTTGCCTGTGAGGAGGTTTCCATGCATGTGTGTTACACACAGCATCACAGAGGGTTGTTCTACTAACAATGTACGACAGAGTTTGTGAAGTCAGCCCAACTCACCAGGGAGTTTTTCTGGACACAGGGACAGACTGTGAGTATTGCTGTTATACAACTGAAGTACTACTCGTTTGACAGAGTTTGTGTGGATATCGCTGCTCTGCATGATTTGCAGTCTTGAGAGTATTATGTGGTTGACATCGCTCAGACTGCCCAGAGTTTGTACTGTTACTATCAGTGTGTTACTCACACATTTATTGAATTCGGAAGGTCAGCAGCATGCTCTGTAGGATAGCAGTCAGTAAATGGCAACATCCATGTTTGTTTCTAACTTCATATTGCTCAGAACAGATATGTTACAATAAGCCCTGTTACACCAGCTACTTTCTCAGTTTATAACAGCAATATCTCCATCCTGGACCTGTGTTTAGGCCTCTGTCCATGAGTATGTCAGACTTTGTCCATATATCATGCAGTCCAAGGCATAGAGATATGGTATGTCATTACTTAGTGATATAATTTGTAATATCATCCCAGCTATGTGTCAGACTGCCAGACATTTTATGTGTGAGGCCTTATATATGATGACAAGGCCTGGACATTCTTTGGGACTGTGTATAGTTGGGTGGTCTTTGTATTTCTGGCTATTGTTGGCAGACTATCAGGATTGTGTAGCTGTATATTGTGAATATGCTATTTCTTGAGGGGGGGGTAGATGTAAGTGCTGTGTTTTCCTTTTCTATCTGCCTTTGCATGTGGAGCCAGTTTCTGGTGCTCTCTCAAGTGTTACATTTTTGTAGGGTGAGACTGTGACATGCCCCATAACACAGTCAGGCATCATACTACATTGTGGATTGGGCCAGTATATGTAGGGGTAGTGTGTGAGTGTCAAACATGCTGACAGTTTGGTTCACACACTCCTTATACTGTATGCACTTTCACACTGGTGTCTGTTTATCACTGCTGTTACATCCCTGGAGTGCCTGGTATATTTGCAATTACATGTGTATTCCCCCATAGCAAGATTGCTTTTTTGTTGTGTCTGCCTGTAGCTTGGATATTGCTTGGTGACATGGCTAGCAGCTCAGTGTATTTTCCCTAAAGTGATGTTATGTCCCGATATTTGGCAGATGTGTAGTGTTGCCTTGCCCCTATATGCATTGTGTATGTCTGACACATCAGTGGAGGGATGTGAAGATTTACGTGACAAACTACTGGGAAGTCACTGGGTTTTGGACTTGTGCTATTCCACTCAATAGATGTTGGAACAGACAGGAGGGTGTTACTGCATTACGTGTCAACTCATCTACACCAGTATGTCAGATATGTCCACATTTTCATGCCCCCCCCCCTTTATCAAGCTTGGTTATGCTTTCTTGCACTAAGCTGTTCTAAGCATACCCATAACCAGCCAGATTGTTCCAGACTGTGCATGTTTATTGCCCATATTTCTGGTCTGTTGAACAGCATACTTTTATTCCTTCCTGTGGTAAATCACTGTGATCATGTGGGGATGTCTGTCAGTATATGATGACATAGGTTCATAGGTTCATAGGTTGGTACTGAGCTATCTGCCCAAAGGCATATATTAGCCCAGCCATGTTGTGCAGTATTCACCGCCCCTTTAGAAGTTCCCTAAACCCTTGTACTAGCAATTAGTAACCTTGGCCCCTATCTAGTAGTGCTGTTGGTGTGATCCCCGGTGTGAACTTTCTGTTACCCATCCACTCATCAAGGTTCCTCTTGAAGAGTGATAGTGAGGGGCTCTGTCTTATGTAGATTAGGACCCTGTTCCATAGTAAGGGAAGTCTCTGCAAAGGGAATCTATCCCTCCAGCATGTTCTATTCATTGTTGTGTTGAGGTTTATATCCCTAGAGCGTGCAGCTCGAGTAGATTTGGCTTTGCTAAGATAGAGCATGTTCAACAATTCTGGGTTGGACATGGCTCTGTACGTTAGACAGAGATTGCCTCTGAGAAAGTGGTATGCAACAGAGAACAGTCTTAGCTTTTTCAATCGTGCTGCATAGGGCAACTGTTTGAGGCCAGTAATTCTCTTGGTTAGGTACCTCTGTGGTCTCTCCAGCTGCTGGAGATGTTTAGCCAGGTACATTCCAATTGATGCATTGTATTCAATAATGGATCTGATGAGGAAAGAGTAGAGGGGCACCATTACATCCTTAGATCTTGATGCAAACCCTTTCATGATCAGATGGGTCACACAGAAGGATTTTCTAACCACTTTGGCAACATGGTTATCAAAAGAAAGCTGGCTATCTACTTGGGTCCCTAGATCCCTTATTTCTTCTTCAGATTTCAGGGGATTACCTCATATGTTGTAGTTTGCGGGTACTCTGTTTTTTCCAAAGGGGATTACTATGCATTTTTTTGCATTTAGCTTGAGACCATGGCTTTTACACCATGCATCAGTCTCATTTAGGCCCCTCTGGAGGATCTCCATGTCGGCCGGAGACTCTATTATAGCACCCAGTTTGCAGTCGTCCGCAAACTTAGTCAGCCACAGCCCTTCCGTGCTTGCCTGTACTTCTGAGAAGTATATGCCAAACAGGAGGGGCCCCAGGAGAGAGCCCTGAGGCATACCACTCGTTACTTACATACATTACAGTTTCATAATTGCCATCCTTCTGAGCATGTATGCTAACTCACACCCTGTTCCTGAAGCGGCATTCTACATTTATACATGCATCACGTACATTGTGTCCCTAGAGTTGGTCCATTGCCCCCCCCCATTTTGCAGCCTTTGTCCAGATCTCTTGCACTTAGGGGTGGGGAGGTATGGTGATGCTGGGTATGACTCCAGTACATGTTATGCATAGACATATATATATATATATATATTTCATGTGTGTATATATATATCTGTATGTGTATATTTATGTATATATATATATATATATATATATATATATATATATATATATATATATGTGTGTGTACCTAGATATATATTTATATATATGTATATGTTATATTACTATATATATTTATCTTTGTATCTATATATATATATATATATATATATATATATATATATATATATATATTTATTTTTTTAATATATGACTTGACATATCGGTATATTTCTTGTTTGATATCTACACATATATATTATTTTATGATATGTATGCACATATTCTATATGTCTAATGTCGTATGTACAGCTGCATATATCTGATGTATACACTTTTCATATGTATCTATCACTATACACAACTATGTTTGTATATTTTATATTGTAAACATACTGGTTCCACAGTGTTTGTTCCATAGTAGTCTATACCTGTATTGACTGATATATTTAAAAAAAAACATTTACTGGTACAGCTCAGATGGAGTAGTGGTACATTGCTGTTATTATGGCATGCAGGGTCCTTGGGTTCAATGCAAAGCAGTGCTGATTATTTTGTTGCTGGGTAAAACAGTGGCTGATGGTGACAGGGTGATTAAAGCAGTTTTAATCAGTTGTAAGCATGTTTGTACGGGCTTGAGTGGAGCTAAGCACTGCTAAAACATGGTTAAATGAATGTGTAGGCTTCGCTTACCTGTGCACAAATCCACTTAGCTATGCTAAATCTTGTTTGAACTTTTAATTTCAGTGACACCTCACGTTTGGAGCTGCTACACTACACTGGTTAACTTATTCATAAATATATGCATTGCCTATTTATTAAAAATACATTGTAGAACCTTATATGTCCAGATTTTTGCCTTATATTTTTGGTCCGTTTTTTGTGGCTTTCTGGCTAATTAGTAACACATCTTGGCGATTGCAGTTAGATACTGCTGACAGACGTTTGAGCCTCTGACTTCATACCCTCTGGCAAATCATGCTAATGAATAACCTGTTATTCTATCAACTTTCTATAAGTCTGTATGAGTCAGACTTGTTTGCTTTCTCCAGATTTCTTAATCTGTGGGGTTGGAAGGTATTCCATGGACACTCTTTACATTGTCGTATGGCATTTATGGAGTGCAGGGGGCATGTGAATTGTGAGAGCACTGCTCTCAAAAATACTCCTTGCGCTCGTACAGAGAACTGTGTCCATATTATAGCACAGCAGCATGCCTTCATGAATATGCATGGTGCGTTGCCGTGCTGCACGGGAGCAGTCCCTTCCATGCAAGAATAAGCTATTCCTGCACAGAAGTTTACTAAATATGGGGGATTAAGTCCAAAACTGTATCTTTTCATTGGTAATTCATGAGCTCTTGTCTGATTAAGAGACTTAGTCAGATTCACACAGTAGGCACATGGAAACTAAAGGATTTGTACCTGGGACTACAGGATGAGACTCATAAGCAGACTATAGCATCATTCTTCTTCAGTGAAATAATCAACAGTTATATAGAAAAGAGAACATACGAATATGCAAATTTATATTTGAACTTAATCAAATACACTATGCCAGAGGTGAATAAAATGTCTGCCTGTATGTCCTAGTGCTGGATCTTTTTACCATTACCACATTTCTTGACCTACCAGAATCTTCCACTTAACCCACATCTGTCTTAATGCTTTTGTTTTCAGAGCATCAGCTGCCATTTGTGGTAAACTGTACCCTATTTTTCACAAATCATTCTGTGAAGAAATAATTTCTGATGTCTAAAATAACAAAGCTTCTTGGTGTGCACTTTATGCAATCTCTTCCTATTTGAGCCTTCCCTTTCATAATCAGAATCTTAAATGATGTCTTCCCAACAGTTTCTGGACCCAAATAATGTCTTTCCTTTTATCTATTTTTGAATAAGGACAGCTCTTCCATTTGCTCTTCATTTATCTTTTCTTTTATTCTTCTCAATAAACATGCATCTATACTTTGCATTTTCTTGAGCAATCTGACATCTCTTTCAGGTATGGGCTGCAAATATATCAAGGTATGTTCTTTGCAGTGCCTTGTATACTGGTGCTAATACTTGGCAGATGTTCATGCCAGTTTCCTTTTTATTTGCACACAGGAATGTTCTTCACTTTGTTGGCCACATTCTCACACTGAAACTGACATTTCTCTGTTGTTTTCATGAACACCTCACTGTCCTTTTCCTACATTGTATTTTATGTCATTGCACTTAAATACTTGCTAGATCCTTCATTGTAATGACCCAGATACATTATACTGCACTTATTTTTCTGAAGAAAATAACAGAAGATGTTGAAATTTATGAAAAGACACCTGCACTGTAATGGTTCTGTCCAAATGCAGCTAACACATGGCTGGTCATTTCCATTTCTCTTTTTTTCCCCGCCATTCTTCATGTATCCCAAACATCTTTGAAATGCTCTGATGACCAAACCGAAATCAAAGCCTCAGATAATGCCTTACAATGCCCTACAAGATTAAACTGCCTTTATTCTGTAACATTTTATAGATGGTATAATGTTCTGATTCACTGGGGAATGATTACAGGCACTCCCAAGTACAAGGTACAATAGTTACCATGTAATAGAGGTTTTACATAAAATTAGCCTACAACTAAAGGATGCAAGACCTTAAAATATTTTACAGTAAATGCAACAAAGAAATGCACACAATGCAATTTGGCATAGTTCACTAAGAAAAAAAGTAAAATTTTTAGTGGAAGTCAATGATATTTCTGGCAGTTAGTGTACAGGATTAAGACTATGAGATGTTAATGTGATATTTCTGGTGGCACAGAGTTTGATTCCCATAACATGCTTTTTCCTACTGTGTAACCTCAAGCAAGTCACTCAACAAGATGAAAGAAAACAAAGAAAACTTTGAGGCAATTGGGAAATTTTGCTATGCTCATCAATTGTCTCCTGGACTTAATCTCTAGTACCAAGTTATGGTGGTCCAGAACAGTTGCATGGCAACAGTTTATGTATAAGGCTAAATAGGAGACTAAGCAGATTATGTTTTCAGAAAGGATGTATGGTGGAACAAAGCAATTAGGTGATTCCAGAATAGGTAAAGAAGAAACATTTGGGCTTGTCATATAGACAGTAACAAAGTTGTATTCATATTGTACAGTAATCAGAGAAATTGTCGAGCGATATGGGTAGTTTATCCCATGTTATAGGAATGTGAAATGAGAAAATCGCATCTTTGGTTGAGTTGGTATAAGGCAATTAAAATAAATTGCTTTCACACTGCATACTCAAGATGAATAATGTTAATTTAATAACCATTAATGGAATATCTTCTTATTTTATAAGTTTGTAGATGAAAAGTGAAGAATCAGGTAAGTTCTCTTTTTCTCTTACAGGAAGGCAAATGGCTTTCCTTTGAGTTGAGCAATGGTGTTTTCAATGAGGTGAGAGGATAAAAATCTACAGATTCTGATTTATGTAATATGCAGGAAGGCATTTCCTAGGAAAAAAAAAGAAAAAAAAACATTTATTTTGAGGAAGTAGGTTGCTTCTGCCATTTGTGCTGCTGGGTTTTGTGCTGAAGAAATGACAGATTTATTCAACACAACTATTTATTCATTTATTTATTGACTTTTGATTACCAGAAAAGTCCAACTGGGTAGAAACACATTTTCAGCAGAGGCCCAGGTTGAATAACTCCAAATTACTGCAAAACATTTTAAGAACAATAATTTTAAAGTCTTCAAAAATAATACAAAACTATGTGCTGTTTAAATAATTATAACAAATTACAGATACTATAAAAACATTTTTTTAGAATCAATACAAGTTATATGACAATCTTTTTAATATTTATAGACATTTTAGACAGTTTGTAGAAATGTTAAAGGTAAGCTAGTCTAATGCAAACAGGATTATAAACTACTATATAATAAACACCTGTGAATCTGTTGTTTGATTCATCTTTGGTTTGCATGGTATGAAGATAAAATGCTCGGCTGATCTAAGCAGATGTCTGTGTAGTTAAAATATCTGAACTTCTTTGAAGATTGCTGATAACTCAGAGGCTGTGCAGTGCTGGCAGACAGTGATGGCTTTCTTTGGGAACTAAAGATCATACATTCAGTTTTCTTTCAGTTAGTTACCATTCCTTGTGAATGACACAAGGAGGCAGTTTATTGGTACCCACTGAAAGAATTTTACTGTTAGTGTTAAGACAGTCTAAAGACAGATAGATAACCATATCATTAGCATGCAAAATCATTCAGGTATCATAGATTTTGGAGGACAGTTGTCTGATTAAGAGTGCAAGCAGGCAAAGACAGAGTCTGGAGTAGTTTCTCATTGAGATGGTAGTAGACAAGGAGGAGGAAAAAAACTAATTTGGCTGAAAAAGATATCTATTGAAAATATCTGATAAGCCACTCTATGACTCCTGAAATGAAAACATTTTTATTTTTATTTTTTTATTGGAGAAAGCCTACAGCTAAGCCTGACAACTGGCTGGCTTGATCATACTATACATTTTCTTATCCTGAATGCATTACCAGTTCCAAAAAAATGTAGCATAGATGCAAAAAAAAAAAAAAAGAATTAAAAAACTTACAAAGTAAACTGTTTAGTGCTTCAAAACAATAAACATTTATACATTGGTTTTATCAAGTTAAGAATACAGGTAAAGAATCTATGTCACATTTAACATAATACTACATTATATTAAAAATCCTTTGCATATTGAATATTCATTCAAAAATTCCCTAACTTACAGATTTATTTTATAAAGGTTTAAAAAACATCTCTACACTCAAACCTCTATGCAAAAGTGTTTCTGATAGTGAGTGCCACTTGGCTTCTGAAAATAGCAGATGATTATCTTTGTTAGCACCATTGTTTCATTTAGTATATGCTGGTCTACAAAGCAAATTTGATTTATATAATCAATTTGCAAGTTGTAAATTAAAGCATTTTTATTAATGAAGCATTATTGGTAGACAAGTTTTTATGGATGTTCAGATTTGCTTTGTAGAATGAACAAAGGAGTTTCGATTTATACTGCAAGCTAAAATGTAATACAGGAAAGTGTGCATTACTATGAATTTCATTAAGAATTTATTTTACTATAGGATTATGTTAAACTTTTCAAACTAGAAATCCTCAGCGATATTGATATCCACATGAATATATGTAACAGTTATTCAAAATAACTATTGTGCAATAAACAGCTGCAAAGCTTTTCGGAAAGGTGGGCATCGGTCATATTCACTGGTGAATGTAGGTTTGTAGAACCTATACATTGAAAGTGTACTACCCATTCTGCACAAGCCCAGGTCATGTACTTCTCGAGACCAGGTATAATCATCCTACCAAAATATAATAAGCATGTAAAGGTTAAACAAATGAACAGCTGCCCATTTGCACTCATAGTCAGCAGTAACACAACTAACTGCAACAAATAATAATGTTAAGCAGTAGTTTGTGGGTGTGCATAGGGATGATAAACTGACATTTTGTTTCTATAGTATGAACAGACTGCATGTAAATGCAGTAAGGTGTGTAACAGTACTTAATGCATGTTAAATCAGCTCTAGGATGTACTTTATAAATGAAAATGTTCAAGACTCTGATTTGTACACTTAATTACTATTCATACAAAATGTGCCAGTTCTTAAATATACAAGTGAGTTATAACACTTCAACATTATAGTTTTTACAAGGTTTTGTTGAACCCTGGTTCTCAAGACTCAGGGTAGATACAATCTGAAAGCTCTGTTTTGCTGGGATGCAGATACAGTGAACTGTGCAACGGTCTTCTTTTGTGGACAGATGCGATCCTTCTGCTGCTCCCGTCTACATCCAGAAAAGTGGAATTTTATTTCTGATTCAGTTTTGAGATAAAGTGATCTGTGCTAGAGGTAAAGTCTAGTTTAGCAGTAAGTGTTGTTACTTTGTAAGAGAAAGTAACTGACTGGCACCTTGGGTGATCGGCTAACTCAAAGTTCACACTGATTGGCTGTTTTTGCTTTTGTCTTGTCTGTTTAAGTAAGTGCCTTACTTGCCCCTGGGCTGCATTTTGCTGAGCTACAATGAGCTGCATTTTGCACTGTGCTGGAGAGAACTGTAGTCTATAGATACAAGCCTCTAAAGTCAACTCTTTAAACAGAATTAGCATCCCCATATGATAAAGTTTATAGTTATCACTCTCCTCCCTCAGTACTCAACCTTGTCACTGTTCTGCTATGACTTTCAGCGTGCAGCAAATTCCAAATTACTATTACTAACTTTACAATTGATTGCTACTGAAACTTCTCTTGAATTCCTCTGTGTTATACTTACTAAGCTGTTAAAATGTAAATCTCTGTTCCCCTTGCAGAATAGACACACCTGGGATTGATAACCTAAGCTGTTAACATATCACGTCTCCCTATGTACAACCTTTCATTCAGCTATTGATTGTAACAACCTTCAGCTATTGTTCATAAATCCAGGTATCAGCTGAGTAATGAGCAATTAGTAGGTAATACCATGCCTACCGATGCCTTATACAAAAAAAAAATTACCTGTCTGTCACTGATGTCAGATCAGCTTTTGTTAGGTCTATAGACATTCTGTAGTACTGGTTACCTTCAGCAGTGTAAGAGCTGCCTGATATTCATAGACAATGATTTAAGTCTTGATATTCAAAATACAAACTGTGAGAGGTTCAGGTATGTTATCATGGAGGAAGTCTTTCACTTAAAGGTCTATGAGCACCACAAAACATCATTTGCACATATATCGTATACCCACCAATCCAACATATGCTGAGGTCATTAAAGATTTCTTCTAAAACCTCTTAAATCAATGTATTACCATAACGTCAACAACCTCTCAAATAGCAGAGTCACCAACCTGCTCTTCATAAGAATCTCACTACCACAAGCTCAGAGAATACAAACAGAAATGTTCTAATAATTGATGATTCCATTCTTAGGCACTCAGGCAAAGTGCTCACAAGGATGGTCAAGGACAGGGTAATACTTACATGTCTGTATTGCACTAGGATCTGTGATATCTTGAGGGCACTATAGTCCTTATGGTCTAGGATGGGGTAATACTTACATGTCTGTATTGCACTAGGGTCTGTGATATCTTTAGCGCACTGATAGTCCTTATGGTCAAGGACAGGGTAATACTTACATGTCTGTATTGCACTAGGATCTGTGATATCCTGAGGGCACTATAGTCCTTATGGTCCAGGATGGGGTAATACTTACATGTCTGTATTGCACTAGGGTCTGTGATATCTTTAGCGCACTGATAGTCCTTATGGTCAAGGACAGGGTAATAGTTACATGTCTGTATTGCACTAGGATCTGTGATATCTTGAGGGCACTGTAGTCCTTGAAACCAGGCAAATATAAATATGACTTAGTGGTTAACATGCAGGAGTGAATTAAATGCAGTGCTCAATCCTTAAGGAAATTCAAAGGGACATGCTGGATCTCACCATACATATGCCTGATACAGGCAATAGTCTTGCCCTGAATGCAGTCATAACTTCACCCAGAACAGTTTCTAAATACAAAGACAAGATAATTGAATTCATTAACTGTCTAAGCAGTTAATGCCATTCTGGGTGGTGGTGGGAATTCAGTATTTATCAGCCTGGAAGAAGATGGAAAATAGGCTGACCTGTCCACTAGACATAATCTACACCTCTCGCTCCATGGGTGCAAGTTACTGGCCAAAGGACTTGCTTTCACGGTAATGTCTGGTGGGCTTTCCAGCATTGTAAATAGTGCCTTTGAAAGTCCTAATACTGACCATATTAAGACTGCTCTTCTCAATGCCAGAGGTCTTAATCAGTCTCATCTTGAGGATCTACTGTATGTAAAATACAGCCATGTCCGGGCTGTAACAGAATTGGCTTTAGTGTTAGGATGGCATCTTCTGCTTAAATGGATTCACAGTTTACCACACCTCCGGGCAAATCCGTTAAACATAAGAAGGTGTCTTGCTTTTTTCTTTTTAGTTCTAGGTTTTGTTATTGCAAGCTGAATAACAAATACAAGTTTTTAAAAGGTTGTATCCTTTTCTGCTGCAAACAGAAGCAGGAATATGATAAAGCTGGGAATTGCCCACTTACCATGTATTCTTTCACACTGTACTTTTTCTAAAAATGAAAACCAGATGAAGTGCTTTCTTTTGTTATTAAAAAAGATGGATCTCCTCAATATTTTACAACTTGCAAACTGACCCATTTGACATGATGGAAGATAAAGCACAGACATAAAAAAACAGCATGCATCTGTGGTACCTAGACACCTCAACATCTGTACATCTGTAGTAGCACATGGACTATTATATTCCTATCATAAACATCACCACAAGTAATCCAGATATTACAGAAATAAATACCATCACCTACATGCTGCAAGTCAACTGCCTTACTTGGCACTGACTATATGCAGTTTTGTAGTACTGGAAACACATTATAAAAATATTTTTACATCTGCATAAATAATTGGAATTGTTTACAAGAAATACTTTCTTTAAGTATGCAAAATCCTAGCTATTAGCCCATGTGATTTAATTTAAGGGCTGCAGACACAATGGGAACATAAAGAAATGAGAGAAAAATAAACCTTCTAACAACACAACACTGATTTCTTGTTTATCAGCATAAGTTATAACTTCATCTACATTATAGCTGCTAATGAAAGAAAATGTAAAATAAAGGTTTCTGGAAAGACTTCACATGGTATTTAATGGTTTTGTTATAATGTTGTACTTTCTTGTGTTTAGCATTCTTCATGTTTTACAAAAAAAAAATTACCATTTTATTTTCTGTGCTACCATTTTTCCTAATGTGATAGTTAATGGAACAGTGCAACCATTTTTAAACCATCACTGGTTTTTATCCTTTGTTGAGTTTTACACATCACCATATGCTGTGTATTAACACTAACAGCTGAAAAATGTTTCACTCTGCCTTTGAACAGCAGTGCCCCATTCCTTAATTACAAATAAACAAAATGTCATTTCAGGGAAAATAATAGTTCCAGCTCTAATGTGATTGCTCAGTTTTGTTCTCATTTGATAAATGAAAAACACATTTTGAATTTAAGCAACAATCAAATGATTAAGTGATTTACTTATAGAGTGCTATTTAGTTTAATAACTATTATGGAAACATCTTAACTGAGTGGCCCTTTTAGTTCTACATCAATAGTTCTGCATTCTGTATACAGTTATCTTGCAGCAGAGAAGACAAAATCACAGCAATGTATAAAAGGAATTAATTTTAGACATTGAACAACACAAGTTTTTTTCTAAGTTTCAGTTCCAGCATCAGTTTTGTCTTTACTTCCGACTGAACAAAAATGGAGCAGTATGCAATCTGTGATATGTAAGCCTCATCATCTTATTACAGTGTGCAAAATTATTTTACATGCTGTCAGATAATCCTATAAATGACATGACATAGGTATTTAGCCTTAGAAATCATTGCCTTGGCTCTATGAATGAAATGTGATACAAGGCTGATCAGTACTCTGATGTGCGATCATTAACTATTTAACAGTGACAACTGAAACATTCTACGTCACTCTTAAAGCATTTCTCCGAGAATGATTCAGCCCATTGTGGTCCCCACAAACATACTATTTAACTCTGACATCACTGTAGGCTGAAGAAAAATACATTTGAGATAGTCCAATCTCAATCTTTCAACACAAATCTAACAATCTGAACATCTGAAACTGCATTTTTAATGACAATTAGAGATGATTTACATTCAGTCCTGGCACTGCTGGACCGTGCATTCAATAGTTAAGGTAGATCGATAGCTGAAGGTAAAGCATTTATATCAAAGAAATAGAATCACTAAAATATTTTAATTCACACTTTTGAATGACTTGAACTGTAACCCTTACAAACTTAATGTTAAATAATGTCTGGAAATCTTATGTATTTTTCAGACAAGTGCATGTTTACATATTAAAACAAAATCCTACATCTAATTTTATGACCACCTTTGTGTATTATTAAGACATCTACTAATTATGCAAGCGCACTTAAAATCAGTATCAAGGGTAAATATTATTATGATTAATAGATGGAATGAAATTCAGATAGCATATAAGGGTATAGTTTTCTTTTTAACATTTGCATATAAGAATGATACTAAATGAAATAAAATACTGAATACATTTGGAAATGTGTTTTATCAATAGAATTACAATCTGTTACTTTGGCAGGAAACCACTTAAAACAAACTCCTGTTATGGCAACATTTATTTATTTATTTGCAGTTTGTTAACTGGGAAAGTCCATTGGGCTAAAATTAGCCCATTTTTCAATGGAAGCCCGGGGAGAAAAGCTCCACACAGAATTATTACAAAGTTAATATCAACAAAGTTAAGTACAATACAATTTTCAAAACTACTAAAAACACAGTACTAGAGAAGACAGAATAATAACATTTGAGCAAGGTGTTGTAACAAAACATTGAATGAAATTAAAACATACGTATTTTGGAGTACATAAGTATAATTTGGAGTGCAGGCACTGCATATCACTCAACATAACATTCATATCCCTCAGCATTCTCAGACTAAAGACAACTGAATAGGACCAAATGCAACTTACTCCCAAGTTGCCCCCCCCCACCCTGCATCCAGAACATCATCTGCCCAAATAAAATTCCACCTTTATCAGCTTTAGCAATCTTGTATGACCCCTAGCAGAACACTTCTTCAGTTTGAAAGGCAGCTGTTACATCTCAATGACATATAATTTAGTCCAGTGGGCAAAAATCAAAGAGCGGTGTATGAGATTTTAATTTTTCTGCTTTTAAAACCTTGTGTTTCTGCAATACAAATATTCCCCATTTCACTTCAATATATTAACATTCAATGAAAGCATAGTACCCAGATGAGAAAAAGGAAATAAAAGTAATTGCTTTCCTAAGAAAAATGCATAACACTTAAAAGCCAAATTGAGATGCAGCATATTTATCTTTTTGGATATTTATGATTTGTAGTGAGTAACCTGAACAAGCATTCAGTTCCTCAAGTCATTAGATGAACTAGCTGTAAAGACATCCAAGTAATCAAGCATTGTTTTATCTGCCATAGGACTTATATAAAATGATACAAAATATTCTTGTTGAAGTGATCCAGCAGAGTATTATCCAATCAGAACACTTGCTTTCTGAATAGGAAAACACATTATATTTCCAAATCTCATTATCTAGACACAAAGTGCACAGTTTGGTCATCCCACCTCACCCATACTAAAAGAAGAGGACGTATGCACCACTTTGAATGGATTAATAAGCAGAAAAAGAGGGGGGGTTAACTAAACCAAGTTAGACAAACCTGGTAAACAAATGCAAAATAAAATAAAAAATGAATAAATAAAGATGAGATGCCTTCTGCAAGGTTTTATGCTTCAAAACCCTTGAAGTATGCTATATTGTGCAGCAAATTTAGTACCCTGTGTGAAGGTTAGCGAGAATTACTACTAGTTCTTATCTTAACACATTTCATAGGGCAGTTGTCAGCTTGTTTTGAATTGTGGTTGCCTCACCATGCATTGATTGAAAAAGCACGTTTGTTACTTAATTGCTGAGAGTTTCTCCAAGTTATTTGCAGTAGCTTTACATGTTATGTTAACATTCCAGAAACCAGTTCATTGAAACATGATTAATTAAATCTGTTTTGTTGAAACATGCTTGGCTGAAAACTTTTTGATTAGGACAGAAACCATCCATCCCCCTTTATACAGAAGGAAGCATTTCAGATTCTCCTCAACTAAATACAGTCTATGCAAACCTCATACTCCACAACGTAGGTCAAGTTTGCTGTGATGGGGTTTGTCTGTGAATGACAGTTTCAGCAAAACAGATTCATGGAATCATATTACAGCTAACTATCAATGATCATACATCATGCCCCCGAGGGGCAAACTCCTGCAAATCTCTCCTTCATTTCCAAGCCCAGCATCAGCATGAACAATCCAGCTACCCGCCCAACAAAATAACTGTAGCTATACAGAGGCTCTGGAAGACTGCTAAGTCAGATGACACTACCTCTTTAACTGGTCATACCACTCAAGTATCAAACTATTGCATAAGTAATATAATTGCTCAATATGTTATTCTAGTGATTAATATGACTTTTACAACATGGAGTATTTCTATATTTTGCAGTACTAGTTCTATTCATAAGTGAAGTTAACATGTCAAATTTTCAACTGAAATCTTTTACACAGGTCTTGAAAAGATTCCCATTGGCAGAACCCTGTTCATTATGTTGTATATGCTGATCATAGTAAGACTGCAACCTTCATGTAAATAAATATTGCAATCATCATATAAATAGATTATATCATAGTAACTAAAATGGGCAACAACTACTATGTAGGTACACTGAACTGGGATCCCTGAAATGATTCTGACAAAAATGGGTTTTCCTTCTTAGTGTGCAATTTCTGCAAGGTTATACCAACTCCACATTTAATTGGTTACAAAGCTGCGGTGGTGCAGTGGTTAGCATTGTCTCCTCACATCAAGAGGTTCTCCCATTCGATTCTTGAATGGAGCACCTTCTGTGTGGTGTCTGCATTTCCTCCCCGTGGTCGAGTGACGTATAAAGACATGCAGGTAGGTGTGTGCGTGAATGGGTGTGCATTTTTTGAAGGCTGTACATCGGGCTGGCAACTTGGCTCAGTAAAAATCCACTGTCAATCATTAGTGCACCGGAGTTCCGCTGTGGCAACCCCTAACCGGGAAAAGCCAAAAGACATCACTTACTCTCTTGAAGGGAAGTACTAAGCAGACACAATTAGAATCTAGGTTCTTTTATTTCCTGGTTCTTCAATGCTCTGTTTATGAAACTGCTCTGTTTATTCTGCTTACAAAAAAAGAGAGATGTCAAAATGTGGCCCCATCACAGTTAATCAGCATGAGAATAATTATGGTTCTGTAATATTTGGGTGCTTCATTAAATGAAATACAATAAATGTTTCAAGTGTATTTTCCAAAAACTAGAGGAATTGCTAACCACTAGCTGTAAAATGTGATTAAACACACAAATAAATGTAATATGTGCTGGAGAAACTAGACAAAATCTATACTTTCCCCACAAGAATATTCTCTTTCTCTCTCTCTCTGTGGAATGCAGGATGAAACTTCCATTTCTTTAAATTCCTAGGCTTTCAGGATATTAAGCACTCTGCAGAAAAAAAAATTCAGTAAGCTTGGTTTCCTCTACAAAGAAAAAACTTTCTACACACCTGTGACTGGTGGACCATCTTTAATTCCTTCCTAATTTGCTGTGGAGGTACAGCATTACCTTTCTTGTCATACTGGACTTGGAAGAGATGGTAGCAGTTTAACTGTAAGATGATTACACTAGGAATGTGCATACCCACCACTAACCAGCACCACAACGTGTTGCAGATACAAAAGTAGAATAGAGATCTGAACAAATACCACTTCTTATAACTAAACGATAAAGAAAAGCTTGGCTAGGTTCCTTGTTGACATTCTGAATTTATTTATTTATTTTTTATTTATTTTTATTTTATAAATAAATAAATAAATAAAATAAATAAAAGCTTGGCTAGATTCCTTGTTGACATTCTGAAAGCATCATGTCCAGCTAAAGCTTAAAAATAAGGTAATTAATTGCAAGAGTTCGTTCTTGAATTGCTTTTACAAAGCCTTTTGTTTATTCATCATCACAGTGTAGAACTCTGTGCATAAAGAAACAAGATCTATCTGTAGGGTGAGTAACTAATATACAACCAAGCTGCGACTGTTATGTCCTAAAATATTAAGTACGCTTGATTTGGTATGACACAGCTAGTAAATATTAAAGAGTATGGAACCTGTCTTAATAATTATACACAAAATAGAATAATCTCAAACAGTATTTTGAGACACTGAACTGATTGCTATAACATATTTCCTCACTCATTTCCTCTTTTCTGTGTATTTCACTAAATACATTCCTGAAAGGACGAGATTCATTCCAGATTATCTTTATTTAGCAGCATATTTTCTTTACTATAAATATGTTCCACAGTCAATGTTTAACTCCCACATTATTTCCTCCTGCTTTTCCTTTTTCCTTGTCATTTCCCTTGAAGACAAAATCCTATCTAACCTAGGAAATAAACTTATTAGCCGTAAGCAAGCATGTACTTTTTTATGCAATTTATTGCAATTTGTCAGTCTCTGTTGTGACACAGCTATAAAGCAATATTTACTGCAACTTTATTGTTTCTTCAAAATCTTTTGCAAAATAAAATTGAATTGCTTTGTGACTGATTGTATTTCTATATGGTAAGTGCACTTGACTGCAATAGTTAATTTATAAAAATATGCTTTAATGAAAAGTATATAAGCTGCAATCTACCCAGTCTATAGAATCCATGCAGAAGCTGCACTGTCCGTTTTGAATGCATTCTGCTGCTCACGGGGTATCTGTCTCTCTCTGTTTATTTGACTATGATCCTCTAGTCCACTGTTGAACATGATCCACTGGGCAAGTAGAAATTATACAGTCAACAAAAATCCCTAAATTAGTAATAACTTAGTACTGCAGTTATATTTTGCAAAGGATTAGCTTACAGCACTGCAGCACATAGTTGCTCTGCCTGCATGCTGAAGTAATAGTTTTCAGTGTATTTATTGCAGGATGAAGTAATGGTCTGCACTGTATTTAATTCATGCTTATTGCTGGGAAATTATAAGAATCATTATACTGTACTTTGGTAGTGGATTCATTTCTCTTGCCAGAAATTCATCTGCGGATGAGATAGTGAAAAAGTTCTTGTCCAAGCCTCTTAGGTCTCAAAATAAAACACCCCACCTACATAGCTTAAATATTAACAGTCTACCTACACCACACTTAAGGCTGCTACTATGAATCACTTGTACTGCAAGCCTGTACCCTTACGGCCTAACAAGATTGCAGCACATCCTAAACATGCCTTAATCATGTGTGACTCAGTTGAAAGTCAGAGAGGCACAGCACTCACCAGCTTGGCAAGGACAGGCTGCCAGTTATCTCATTGCTGCTGCCATTAGGTATGCCACAATGGCTCTTATTTTCCTGCTTTACCCTGGATAATAATAATAATATATTGTTATTCCACATGGGTGAAAGATCTTAATCATTCTAGCCTGGAAGAGATGAATGCAGGTGGTGAAGAATTTCCCACTAAATCTTCAAGGAAACAAGCTTCCAGCACTGAGTAGTAATTTGCTTTCAGCAGAAATGATGACTAAATTTAACAGTAAAACAAGTGGCTTGAAGAACTGACAAGTGAATGTGCACAATTTTAGAGGAAACCTATTATGTGTCTCCATGTGATGAAATGATTAACAAAGACCCCCCCTACTTCGCCAGGGATGGGCTTTCTTTATAGATTAATATATTCATAGGTGCTTACTAGGCTACTGACCTGTGAGGATCTTAAGAAGCCTAGCCTTATATTTACATGGATGATTTTAGCCCTTACGTTTTGCATATGAATAACAGAGAGGCAGGCCAAACAAGGATTTGTTGGGACACCTACAGCTCATTTTAATCAAATACTACTTTTGCTTTGGTGTGAGTTACCATCCTGCAGAGGCTTGTCTGCTGTCATTGTTGTACATTATCCTGCAGTATACTTCACTATCTGCATGCCCTGATAGGATTGGGGGTTTACTGTTTTTCTGACACTATGGTGTTTTGGCCTGGAGTACTTATGTTGTAGGACTGTGTGCTACAAGAAATCACCCAGTGCACTCTGCCTGTTTTGCAGGGCAATGTTGGCCCATTTTTATGTCCACGGTGTCAGTACTTTGGCTACTTCCTCATGTGGTTCTACTCCTGCTGTCTCTCCCCTGGTTATATTTTGTGTATGACAATGCATTGTCTAACTATATCTATTTGGACAGATCTGTTTTTGTATGTTGTAAATGCAGCTGAATGGATATTTTAAAGTAAAGCTTGCTTACCTCACAGCCCAAATAAGATGTTGTGCTTTATGCACATGCACACTCTGATTAGCTGCAATCATCAGCCATTGGGTTTTGCAGCTGCCTTTTATCATGTTTCTGCTAGAGTAATTTATAGTATCACTGTTTACACTTCCTCACCTCATCGAATTGTTCTCTCTTTTACCACTTATATCTCACGCAGTTGCATATTTTGCACCATAATGCCATTCCAGTACCCCTAGTATTTCTCTGCTTAACTACATATGCGTTAAGTGGTACAAATGTGCATGTTATCTGGCTGGATGACTTAGCTGTCATGTATTTCTTTCTAAGACTGCTAGACATCCACAGCTACCTCTGCTCGCATTTCTGTCTTCTGAGGTTATTGCTGTTTTCATCCAAATCCAAATAGGAATTGCCTACTGGCTGTTTTCCAATGTATTTAATTACAGACAGCATTGTGAGGATACTTATGAGGCCTATACCTCACTTCACCAGATACAGAATTCCCAGTGTCTGTTCTGGTGCAGTATTCCTATAGGCGCACCTTATTTTCATCAAATTCTACTTTTGGTTTGGATTGGGCCTTAACCCTGCAGAGACTAATCTGCTGGTGCTGTTGTAGACTATAGTCCTGTATACCTTCACAACCTGTATGCCCTAACTTTCACATATAGCCTTATCTAGGATAGTCTGCACCTCTGACTCCTTAGTTTTTACATACAGCCTAAAGTTTCTGCTACATCTATAATTTCTTTTTAGGCACAGTTCATCTGAAGGCTATCCCAACATAGCAAATTACAATTTGGATGGGTACTACTGATAAATGCCAGAAGCCAAAACAACAACAATATATGAGTATGAGGCCCTCATTATAGCTCAAAGACATCAGCATTTGTGTAATTACAGAAACTTGTTTCCACTGTAATATTTTTTCTTCTATTCTTGAGTATCAGCATTTATGCAATTACAGAAACCTGTTTCTACTATAATAACTGCATTCCTGCTGTTCCAGAATATCACCGTTTGTGTCATTACAGAAAACTGACTCTAGTGTAGTAGTGGCACTTGCTCTGTTCCATGGTACAACACCTTTCATTTTTTCACCTCAATCAGCAACTGCAGGGAGTTATGGGCATTTATTCATATCCCCCTCTCTCACACCAAATGTTGAATGGTACAAACCCAAAACTGTTTGAAGTCCTAGTAACTTACAAAGAATCACATTCTATGCAAATATAGAACACCATTGATGGCCCTTCACAGCATGAAGAATGCCTTAAGCAGTTTAAAAAGTTAATAATTGAACTAAATGCATTTCTTATTGGCAACTTTGATTATTCACACATAAGCTTGCAAATCTATCAGCAACAAATTGTCCAGAAATTTCTAAGCATTGTAAACATAACATTGACAAAATTACCACTTTCTCCCAAAAAAGATGTGCCAGTGTTTTACATTTTGGTTTCATTAATGTATCCATCAATCCATTTTAGCACCCTACTTGTAATCCACTACCCTAAAAAATCTGTTCATCTTATTTTGACTTATTCTTAAAACTCTGCATCTTGGTCCTCCAAAGACTCATCTACTGTCAGGATGACCTCAAAACATACTACTTATACATATCTTACTGATAGTCACAAATGGTAAAGTTTCCTATTAAACTTTGTACCTTACTTCCTTTTAGACACATTAAGGCATCTATTCCCACCAGATGCAAGCTGTTCTTAGCTGAAAAGGGTCTTCACACCTACCCATTTATTTATTTATTTATTTATTGACATGTTGTGACTGGAAAAGTCGGAATGGGTCAGAAACCCATTTTCAGTGGAGGCCAGGGGAGAAAAACTCCAACAATAAAATTAAGACAACAGCAGTAAATATATGATCAAAAATTAAAATATCATCAAAAATACAGGACATCATTACATACTTTTAGAAGCAACATTATGTAGCAGAAGAATGTGCTTAAATACTTTTACATTTGGATAATTGTTACAAACTATATAATAAGTAACTACTGCAACAGAAACACAGAAACATTTTATGGATTTGAAGAGGAAGGTAATAAAAACACATCAAAAAGTTGGGTGGGTAGTAGCAGAAGTAAAACATTACTAGGATGGGGCATATTATTAGGAGGTTATGTGTTGTGTTATACTGAGTAGTTTAGAAGAGAAAAGGGCAGATATCTGTTAGTGGATAGTACACTGAAGTTGAAAGGATTAGTGAGATGAGCAAAAGAAATGAAGCTTGTAGGATGCAAAGAGGGTGGGTGGAAGGATAAGTGGAGAGAAGGAAAGAAGACATAGGAAGGTGAGTATACAGATATTAGGTTGAACACAGGCATGTCCAAGAATGCAGAGGTAGTTTTTAGTGGGAGTTTGAACTTCTTGGGGTTGTCTATACTGGTGATTTTATTTGGCACACTTGCCTGCTCTTTTGTTGAGCTTGTGTACATCTGTTGGTTGTGTATTGTTTGATCAGAGGTTTCTGGTGGGAGTGAAGATGTGAAGAATGGATGTTAGGGTTGGAAAACTATCAGATTTATGTATTAGTTTATGTGTGACTAATAGTTGTAGGTTAACAAACATAAAATAAAATAATGGTAAAATCATGGCAAATTAAAAGCTAAACCCATATGATGAAAGTCACAGATCAGAAAACTCTGTAACAAAAAGAAGCTCCTGGTCATTTCTAAATGATCTCCACTTTATCACAATAAAAGGGATTAAAAAGTACTATAAATGCTTTCCTCAAACTTGATATAAGGAAATGCAAGGCTGAGTTTGAACTTATGTCTGAAAACCATCCAGCAGATAACGATATAACCTCCTTCATTATTATGAAACTTAGAAGTAATACGCAGCTCTGTGCTGAATTTATCTCTAATGGCAGGTCCTTTACTTTTCTGATGCCAAAACATAAATTATTGCAGACAAATTCTGTTCAAATTTTAATCAAACCATCCACCTCTACCCAAATCAATCTGGACCAATTCATTTAGCACTTTACAAATTAAAAATACAAGCTCCTTGGTTCCTGACAACACCCCTAGATATCTGCTAAGAAGCAACAAATTCCACCTAGGATCTCCCCAACTGTTTTATCTAAATCATTCCACTGTTTCACCTGAGTTATGAAGACTGGTTGTTATGGTGCCCTTGCATAGAGGTGCCCCCCACAGACTAAACCTGAGACTTCTAGGTTTTTTTACTAGTAATATTTACAAAGAAATGAAATGTTTAAAATCTGAAAAAGAATATTGATATATGTAACATCATATCTCTATATAAACACCTGTTCAGCTTCATACAATATAGAGAATACCTGCTTGATATACACGAGTAACTCATGGATAGAAGACATACAATCCACATGGCCTACTTCATCCTTGCTGAGGTCTTTTGCACTATCCCCAAGGTAGTATTATTGATATATTTTCCATTGTCAGCATTGACTTGCACAGACTTAGATAAATGCCTAATTGGATATCTTATCGACCCCATGCTGTCAAGGTTTTGGAGCATTTCCTCTAGATACACACACAAAAAAACATTACAAGTGATATTTATTTGTTAACCAGGTAGGCTCACTGGCATGACAACTAATATCAAAGGACTACAGCTAACAAAACCTGCTGATGACTATAAACTGGGGGCAGTTATAAAATCTCATTTTAATATCATAATTATTTAAGTCCATTATTGAATATAATGTAGTGTCTTGCAAGTATACCACTTAGCATCTTAACCAACTGAAGACATTTACATGCTTCCTCACCAAAAAGATCTGAGGTTGATGTAAAGTAAACTTAGTTACTGAGAGAGAAGAACAGTGCCATCCATTTACTAAGTTTGTATAGGCTCCAAATGGGTGATCTTTGCTTACCTTTCCACACTATGAATGAGCCCACTGTCTTGTAAACTTGTTCACATAAATAGCACCAGTGGTAAATCAAATACATACTCTAGAAAAATTAAATCAATGCCACCAGACTAACAATACCAGCTGGTGCAAGAGGTACCTAATCCAGCATAGATCAGATGTCTGGAAGATGTCCCAATTACATGTCAAGAAGATTATTTCCCTGGTTACTTTTAGAACCTGTTTGGATGAACAGATGGGTTATTTTGAAATTTCTCCCGTACCTGCAGGAAAATCAACTTAATATGGAGGCAGTGCTAATCTCCTAGCAATATAAGGTGTATGACTGAGCTTCTAGATGATCTCATTGATCAAGCACTTAGTAAGAACCTATATATCAACTGACAGTATGTGAACGACCACTTGCTTCACCATCAAGGCAGTGACTGAAGAAGCAAGGCAATCAAATGGAATCTTGTATGCATTCTATTATAAAATACTTAAAGACATGCTGCCCTGTCAGTTTAATATATATATATATATATATAGTAATCCACACAGGACCATATCCCATACTATACTAGGGAACACTTGTCATACATAGATTTTTATGAGATAGATGCATGCATATGTGAAGAAACAATGCAGTATATTATATGCAATATAATTTGCAGTGATAAGTCAGCAGATAAAAAACACATTATCATCATAATCTGTCAGAGTATCATGTGATTTAGATTTTTTTTAAACTAGGCTATCAAATTCATTTAGTTTACAGTCATTAGTAGATGATGATGTCACACACGGTTCAATAATCATATATATTGCATAGACAGCAATGGATGAATGTGTATTGCTATTTTCCAGTAGGTGAGCCATTCCCTGATATATTACCACATTCAGGTAAAATATACACCTCGGGAACAGTCTCCTGGTTTGCAACGATGAAATGTTATGTGTTGAATTGTCCCCTATGGACAATTTATTTAGGCACATCACGGATTTGTATGATGAGAATTATCCAGTCCCGTGCAAGTGCCTTGTATTTTATTTTGTTTTGTTTTATGTTATTTTCCTTATTCTTCAGTTTGTTGACTGGGTAAATGAAATGGTTTACTGACACTTTTCAGTTATGACATGGATAAAAAGTACAATGGTACAAAGGTAAACTGAGCAATAAAAATAAAATAGTTATATGATTCATGACAAAGTACATAGGCATAAAGTAAGGTATAATATTAATATCATGATAATTACGTAAAAGAAAAATGTTAAATACTGAAATTTACAGACTATGTACAAACTTGGTACATGCACTATATACAATTCAAGGTATCTTCTTAGGCACAGAAATAAATTCCAGTTGCAAACAGCTATGGTGCAGTCATATGAAATGGGTATGACTTATAGATACTTTAACTAGTATCACAAAAGCAAGTGTACCAAGCCTGCAAGTGTACCGAGCCTCATTATGTAGGAATTAATTTAGAGATTTTTTTGAAACTATGTAAAGTGTTTTGTTTTTTCCTTCATTAGGCATGTGGTATCAAAGAACAGGTCTTGTTCTAGAGAAGGCTTTTTTGCTGAAAGCAAACTTGAATTTTGATCTGGCAAGTATCATCTTGACATTGTCTACAGGAGCAGTTTTTCTCTCTATAATCGGAGGGTTTGTTTTCAGAGGTGAGCAGTGAGCTAATAGAATTATTTAGAATATTATAGTACATAGAAGTAGACAGTCTGTTAGTAATGAGAAGGCAATGGAAATGTGCTAATAAGCTGCAAAAATGTTTCAGTTGATCTACTAAAAGAGCAAATCTGCATATATTATTTTCAGCTACCTGTAGCTGTACCTGTAAGGTCAAGAGCTATTCTTATATTTTTTCTGTATGACACAAGGAATAATTATTCCATTTAATGTCTTTTTTAGTAGAAAAATAATGTGATATTTGTTTTTTTTTTCACAGTTATATAAGTCTACATGAAACCATGAACATATGTGTGTGGATTTAGTTTGTAAATTATACTGTAATGATTACTGTGTTGTGGTGGCAATCATTGGAGTTCTTTATAATATTGTAAGGTGGAAGATCAAGAGTTATGACATTAATAAACAGTGAGAAAAGTAGAGGATCAAAAACAGACCCTTGAGGAATGTCAGTATTGAGTTCCTAAGTAGGGTCATAGATTCTCATAAATTCATAGCTAAGTACTAGGCTAGCTGCCCTTGCAGTCCATTTTAAGACTAGATATTTTTTTCAAAGGTAAGAATGAAACTTTGTAGTTTGTATCTGTGACACAAATACCTTAACCATGAGCCAATGTTTTTTAGATAATATTAAAAACATAGCAATGTGTTATATCTGAAGTTAAGTTTATTAAGTCTATGTAGGAGGATGGTATGCTTTAATATCCTAAACGATGTAATTATGTTGACAAAAACTGCAATTGAAATAAGTCCATCATTTATATTACTGTAGATGTTATCAGTAACAGAGTGCATGACAGTTATGATGCTAAATGAGTTTCTTAATCCATGTTGTTGATTTCAGACACAGGCTGTAGATATATGTGTTCAAATGTTGTTTGCATATTATTTTTTTTTTAATAATGGTCACAGACTTAAAATGTGTCTGCAGTTTTTGAATCAGGTGAATGAATTAACTGTTGGTAAAATAGGATTATGGACTGCTGCTTTAGGGGAGCTGAGATGTTACCTTTTGTTAGAGACAAATAAAATGTATGAGTCAGAAGTTTCGCAATTTTCTCTACATCTGACATTCCATAAACTGTCAGCAATTTGTTACTTTTGAATTCACACAAAATTAGTTTTGTGAGAATAGATTTAGTTTGGTGATGTGACAGCAGAGAAAAGTGATTAGATCTGTATCAATGTGAACTTAAGTTAGCATGACAGTTAAATAATTAGAAAAGTGGCTAGATCTGTACCAATGTGAACTTGTTAGTATGAGAGTTAGATAATTAGAAAAGTGTGTAGAGCTGTATCAATGTGAACATAAGTTAGTATGAGAGTTAAATAATTGGAAGATGCCTTCATACTATCTTTTGTAGGTAAGAGAAAGTAGCTCTTGAAATCTTCAGCAAAGTTTGTGCAAATGGTTTTGTGATTTATTTCTGCAGTATGCCAAGGTATCAGTGGTACAATCACAAAGTTGTTTTATTTCCTTCCAGTAAAAGTTAAGTTTAGATGGATGGGTAGTTCGTCTTTGCCGCAAGTATATAACTTTGGCTTTGATGGTGTCTATTCTGGTTGCCTTTCTGAGAATAAGCAAGTCTTCATAGAGATGGTCCCAGATGTAACTTTCTTGGAATACTATTAGCAAGATAGATATAAAGTATTGGAAGTGAAAGTAGAATGCAGAGTTGAGTCCAGAAACTCTCATGCTGAGGAGTCAGGTGCGTATAGTCTAGAGATGGTTTTAATACTTATGAGAGAACAATACTGCAGATGACATTAAAGTAGTATGTGAGGGACTGAGTATGGCAGTGTATATGTTTGAAAATGAAACAAGATCGAGAATAATACTGGAACGGTTTAAATGATACACAAAGTACTGTAATAAAGTTGTTTTAAAAATTTGGAATCTATCAGTAAAATAACCAGTCATCCAAAGGATCTAAGTATTGATAATGGTAGTAAAAATGACTGGAAGTTATTTGGAATAATTCTGGTTTTATTAAATTAAGGGGTGTTGATTTACAAAGGTATTAGTTGAGTAAGTTCTTATGTCAGAAAGTGGTGGAATATTCTGATTGGAGGCTAATAGTTGAGGGCATTGTTATTTAGATATAAATTAAATAATATGGGGTGAGTGAGAGTGGGGTAGGGTAGGGTGAAAAGCCAAGCAAAGACTTATGTAATGCAGATAAGGGGAGCGGGGTTATTCCTCTTCAAAGTCTTTCAGAAACAGTCGGTAAATGTAGGGGTCCAGGCCAGGTAATACACAGTTTCAGTAAGTATGTATGAATCAGGGAAATAAGATTTAAATAAGAAAGAAAGAAAGTGCAGCAAGAAGAAGAAAACAGAAGCAGTCACATAACCCTAAGACAGCCCTGTGCTGTATTAGACAAAGTTGTGGGAGAGTAAAGACTCACCAGACTGGGCGCAAAGAAAGTGAATGAGATAGAGGTGGAAGGAGCAAGAAACTATATTTAGATATGTAGTGAAACTGAAACTTAGCAATCAGAGCAGCTGCCTTCTAGCCAAGGTGCTAAGAGCAGAAGGAGCTGTCAGCATTTGTATACACCAGCCTTTGTCTAAAAAAAAAATATTCCTTTCCATATGAAAGGAGCAAAAAGTCAGTGTGTAGCAAGTATTTCTTCTCACTCACTTAAAGCATGGAGGTCATACAAGGACAGAGATCAAAGTGTTAATGTTATGACTTTTTTGAAGTGGGGGGTTCTTTATTTAAGTAGTAGATGCCTCCCTTTCTTACCCTGTTGAAATATTTGTAAGCCTGAAGTTATTGAAAAATAAGACTCACAAACTATTCTAAGAAAAAAATACATCCTATTAAGTGAAAGTGTGTCAAAATCCAAGGCTCCTCAAACCCCTACACTATAGTTACCTATGGAAAAGTATTCACAGAGTCCCTGTACAAACATGTTAATGGATGCATAGAAGCTGCAGTACCTAATAGAAATAAACCCATAACAAACACTAAAAACAAATCTCAGTGACAGAATCTTCACCTAAAGAGAATATATCTTCTTCTTCTTCTTCTTCTTTCAGCTTTTTACCGGTTAGGGGTCACCACAGCAGATCACCTGTCTGCTCATCATTGGCAGTGGAGTTTTATGGTGTTGAGTTGCCAGCTCAGCGCCCAGCCTTCCACAGAAGGCACACACATGCACGCACTCACACCTAGGGCCAATTTAGAGTGTCCAGGAAAAAAGCTCACAGCTAAAATCAGGAAGAGCAATTCTCTTAAAGATGAGTGCTCTGATATACAATTCTCTTAAAGAAGAGTACTCTGATATACAAGTAAACAAAAAACTGAGAGGTCTAATTGAATCAAGCAAGGCGAACTATGAGGTCCGAATAGCTTCACAGGGTAAGGAGAATCAAAAGTCTTTTGTCATATGTGTACAGAACCTTAAAGGTAACACACAGTAGTGTGCTGAACTGATGGTGAACAATATCACCTTCACCAATCAGGGTGACAAAGTAAATCTACTGGCTGATAAATTCAGCTCAGACTTCAACTCCCTCCACTCCCCAGCTCCAATGGGTGAAATCCCCTCCAACATACTTCCTCCAGCTGTTAACAGGGACCATGTGTTGGCAGCACTTGCTAAAGTCAAAAATACTGGCTCTGTGGGTATCAACAACATTCCTGGTTGCCTTCATAACAGTCTAAAACATAATCTATCAGAACCAATTGAGGCACTCTTCAACTGCAGCATTAAACAGGCTATAATCCAAGTAAATGGAGGACCACAGCAGTCATTCCCCTCCACATAAGCTGACCATTAACCAACCCAAGGAACTACAAACCCATCAGTCTAATGAGCCTAATATGCAAGCCATATAATGAATTATTGTAGAAATGATAAACAAGGACATTGTCAATCTAGAGACACTGGACCCATCCCAATTTAGCTTTGTTAAGGGGAGGTCATGTCTGCTTAATCCAGTAGACATTTTTGATTTGGTCATTAAGACAAAGGACCAGGGTAAACAGGGCATACTGTGCATCCAAGGCATTCAATACAATTCCTCATTCAGACATTGTTGACAAGCTCTCTGACCTAAGCATAAATTCCTACATAACTCACTGGATTGCCTGCTGGCACACAGACAGGACCTGAGAAGACAGCATTGGTGAGACCACCTCCTCCAAGAGATCATTGACCAGCAGAGTATCCCTGGGTTTTTTGCTGAACCCACTCCAATTTGTCATGGATTTCTTAGAAATCAGGGTTAACTCTCAAAGCCTCTGGCTCACCAAGTTTGTAGATGACTGTTAATTGGGAGCTATTATAGATTCCTTATAAGACACCAACATCTTGCACGAGGGTTTAACAGAGACAAATGACTGTTGCCAAAGCTATGGCTTAAACCTCAGTGCCAAAAATGCTTTATAATGACCTATAGCCAAAGTTAATTTCTACGTGTATAAAACACCCATAAGAGTTGACCCAGTAGTAATAGATCTGAGAACATATGTAGTCAATAACCTGGACTCCGACCAACACATAGCTAAGATAGTAAGAAAATCATTCTATGTCACACAACTTATAGGTAAGGGTAGGGCATACAGGTCCAAGGAAGTTATAGTACCATCCTACTCAGCCCTTATCAGATCCATCATTGTACAAAATACCCAAATGGCATATACCTGACCAGCACTTGCAACAGTTGGAACACCTGCAAAGGTTTCTCACCAGGAAAATTCAGGGTATAAATACCCTGGCCTACACTGATTGCTCAAAGGCTACATCTCAATATTTAGTCTCCTACAAGCTGCTGAGAGGGGATCTTTGCTTGTGACATACAGGGCTTCCTTATACCCAGCCCAATGGATCTGTTGCATATGTGCAAAACAAATAGCACCAGAAACACTAAATCTAGAGATCTGACTTTCGCTTTAATATGTATCCCAAAGAATCCACATTCGTGTAAAACAGAGTTCATCCCTAATCTTGATCAAAAGAAACCTTGACAATTGGATGAGAAATCATAAATGTATCCCCCATTCTGGCCCTCATGTCCCTTATGGATACAGGTTGTCAATAAGAAAAGTTTTATCCTAAGTAACACCCATCACCGCACAAATATCTTAGTTACCTCCCTGCTATCATGCCCACCATAGATGCCCATGATACTCTGGATCCAAATGGGTTTGAGTTGTATGGCTAAGCTTGCAAGTGCCCTAATGGTCATTAGCTTAGTAACAACCTATGATCCTGTGAACCTTAAACAGCAGTTATTGTATTTATTTTATTTTATATATTTATTTTTGCTAGCCAGAGTAACTAAGCAACAGACAAAAGTTAACAATGTGAAGTCTGAAAAATATCAGTATCACAGCTGACTATGGATTGCAAAATAATAGAATTTCATACATCAACTTGTCCAAGGATGGCATGATATTAGTATTTTTTGTAGCTGAAACACAATCCACAGAAATGGAAGGCAGCCAGGCACGAGCAGAGCATGAAGTTCAGCAAATATGTATATCCCAAGATGATCTCAGAATAGAGAAAGAAGGATACTAGAAATGGAGGTAAACATGTGAAGGTTAATGCAACAGAGAGAAAGAAGCAGCAGAAGGAAAAGTGTAGGACATACAGGGGACAGAGCGAAGAAAGCAGCACAAATGTTAAACATAGATGCTAGTTCTTCGTCAAAGGCATGTGGGTGATAGAAAGAGGTTGAACAATAGATGCCAAGTTCAATACTAAACTGCTTCCACTGCAGAAATGGAAGTAGAATCTTAGTTATAGATTATGTAATCAACATCAGTTTGACAAAGGGAAATGTGTAAGATTTTGAATTCCTCTTCTTATGACTAAGGTACAGTATGCTTTGTTCAGAATGCCAGATGGGATTGTCTGAAATACAATGAAGAGAAACATTTCAGAATGCACATCAGAAAGGCTGATGAACGTATGAGTGATCCTGTTGCTGTAATAAACATTTTCTTTCATATATGGGTGACTGGAAGACCTTCTAATAAGGAAACAAGCACTCAGTATTTCCCCTCAGGACAAGATAATCAAGTTAGAAAATAAGGGCTGTAAAAATGCTGAGGAATTACAAAAAACAGTGACCTAGAGATATCAAGCAGGGCACAAATACATCTGAAGGTGGTACACAGTACCACGTATGGGTACAAGGGAACTCATGGCAACAGTTTCAAACAAAGTCGCACAGAATAAGGGGGAAAATGATATCTCAAGTACATGATGGAGTAAAATGTTTCAAGTGCAATTGGATGTGGCATGTATGATTCCTGTATATCTTCACAATGATCTATTGGGGAAAGGCCACACAATGGAACTAACAACATTAGCAATATGGTAGTGGAAGGTTCTTCTAATATGGCAGCTATTCCACATTATCTCAATGGCCTGCACATTGTGCTGGTAGAGAGAAGAGAAACCATTTTAAAGGAGAATACTATGTCATGCATTATTGTTTATGCGTACTGCTGAGGGAAGGAACATTACCAATCCAGGCAGTCTATTCCAGAGAGAGACATGGCATGGATACCTTTTGAGGTACCACTGACCAGAGTTAATTTGTACTGAAAAGAATGGCAGTGAGCAATGGTCACACTCATGTGCATGTAAAGCACAGCAACAACACTGACTGATGTGCTTTGTCTTCAGATGTAAAGGTGTTAGCATGGCCATTTGGGTGAGGCAACACCCTGAGAAGTTCACTAGTCAATTAGACTACAGTGGTAGTACTTCTGCAAGTTTTCTACACATATAGTATGCCCTCCTGTGAAAAGGTGCTGCAGAGGGGCATTACTGGGACCAGATTTACATACGGGTGCAAATGATATGGGTTGGCCATAGCAGGTCTCTACAACGGATACAGTGGGTACTGATACCATAACCTGTAAAGAAAACAATAAGACATGGAGCATTATGACAGACAGGTCCACCACAAGGGCAACTCCTCATACCCTGTTCTGGTTTCAATGTGGGAGCTGGACTGACAATAAAAGAAATCTATGGATCAGTAGGGAAGCACCAGGTTAGTAATGTGCAATAAACTGGACTATTGAACATACCAGAGTATAATTAAAGTCAGGTAGTATTTCAGTGTATTCTATACTGTTACAATAAGTAGCAGTATGCATGCTACAGGAGGAGATAGAGAGATATGTGTGGGGTTTGACAGCAGTGTCAGGTGTGCTACCACTATCACAGAAAAACAGTTGGAGGGTCCAACAAAGCAAAACAACATAGGTATGACATTAGCAAGGCACTGATGGATGACACTGATGTCAACATACACCTAGCATGGCCTGATGATGCAATGGAACTGTCTGCAATATTAATGGTGGAGGGTTCATTCACATCTACCATTACAGACATACCTATAGAAGTTCGGTCTGGGCACGTGGCCTTGCTAGTGCTTGAGAGAGATCCTCTACCTGAAAGCATCACACAATTTCCACTCATCTCTACAACCCACTTAAACATATTCACTGCTCTGAGTTGTGCTTTTTTGTTTAGGTGAGATACAAGGGGGCATAGCATTTCCATGATGACTGGAAATAACAAGCAGATGCAAAGGTCAGTGTTCCAGGCTCAGACGGCTGTTGCCCATACTAATAAGGAGGTGATGTGTGTGTGATCATTTGCTTGTGGGAGGATGTCTAACAATTGCATGCCAAGCAGTCCATAGTCACGATAGCATCCAGATATGTGGTGGTCAGTTAGAGGTTGCCTTATGTTAGACTATGCAGGTCATTGATTAGATAGCATTCATGCTGCTTGCAGGCACATAACCTGTCACTGCAGGTCATGGGCAGTTCCACTCCACAGGCTCAATATGTATGACGTCTAATTAGTTTTAGTTCTCCCTGATTTCATTCAACACCATGAGCCAGCACTGTGGATAATGGCAATGCTCACATCATGGCAGCATGACCCTCCCCAATAGGGGATGTAATACCAGACTCTCAACAACCTCCCAAAGTTCATGGCTACTATGTTGACCTGCTGTGACCTTGCATCTGTGCCATTAATGATGATGATAGTGCCCTGGCCATAACCAAACCTGTGTGGGTATGGTGGGATCTGAAGCACTGTGTGGCCAGTTCATGCATTGCCTTGCATAGCCTAGTTGTAATACTGCATGCATCATTTTATTCTGTATTGTCTGTATCATAGCCCATAGTTGGAGACTTGCAGTTGCTTCTTTGTCCATGTTGTAATGTATTGCATCTGCCTCTCCTGCATTCCTGCAGCTGCTGCATATTCCTTCCCTGACTCTCCCTTTGTCCTTCTGCTACTGCTATGATTCATAATTCATGTCCTTCCATAATAGTCCCCTTCTTCTTTATTTGTCTGCATAATAGCTTGCTGTGATGCATGACACAAAACCAATACCTTGCTACATACAGGTATATCTCAGCTATGATAAAGTGTCCTTCATTAGATGAGTAAATACTGCTAACAATCCATCAATATTCTGCACATTCACTCCAGTAGGTTTTGGGTATGTACATGGGCTGTGCTACAGGCCATTTACTGCATGGTCTGCGGATTGCATATCAGGGGTCACCAGCCATGGCTGAGTGACATATCTGACCTTGCCCACAACAATCAACAGACATTTCGTATGTGTCCAACTCCATGCATATATGTTACCTGTCTATTTATCCTTGTTTATGTGGCATGTGTCCACCTAACAAGCAGGTGACCCTATGCATGTTGCCTTACAGCAACCATTGGAATAGTAAATGTGTGAACAATGTGAACTGTTATGATAATATACACAGACACATTATAAATAATGCCTCTATGCATTGCAGGCTACCAGGCTATTCATTGAGTACATGTCCTTCCTATTAATATGTTACAGATTCTCTGGACTGGTGGGGCCTTAAGATTAACATAGGTGCAATCTGATGCTCCCAGGTCCCCATGAAAAAGGGCTCTGCCATAAAAAATCTTTCTGATATTGTTCTTTTCTCTGGTATACAGGGAAACTAGATATAGTCTTCCACATGCTGTAGCATAATATCAAAGAACTGGTGCAAGATTTGTGAGCTTTATAGGTTGCTTTAAGGTCTCTGTAGCCAAGACTGTTAATGCTACACATACACATTCCATCCACAGGAAAGTACATACCATGCATATCTCTGAATTCTGTTTGCAGACACCACAGTTTGATTAGGTCCCCTACAGTATTCCTGCCCACTCAGACATGTTCCACAACTGTTCGGTCTGTCACGGAAAGTGCAGTCTGTCCCTCCTTCTTTTGGTGCATATGGCCTCATTGTGCAGCATTGCAAACGTTGGCTATGACACTGGTTGCCCAGATATACTGCACTGCTCCAGCGTCTGTTATTCCTACCTTGGATCCCTTCATGTACATCTTGAATATTAGTCTTTAAAATGATTATGTGCCACTGCGTACTCGTGTTTTTTTTTTGTTTGTTTGTTTTTTTTTTTTACATTTCTGAATAACTCTGCCTTCATTTCCATAATCTGGGTGTTTCATTTTCATGGGGCCCCTCATTTACAGTCAAAATCAAAGCCAACTCCACACAAGTATGGTATGGTGCACGGTCAAACTTCAAATTGCAAAGTTAAAGAAAAAGACTGAAACACAATAGTGAGCAGTAGATATTTATTTATAAGATAGTCCAGTTAAACAAATCATCTTGGTAAGATCATTTACAAGTCATCTCACTCTCATTAACATGCCCGAATACCATGCTGTCTTCCATCACCATTCTTTGCCTTAAAGTTATCCATACTCTGCACATGGCTGCTTCTTATGCTAATGTTTTGCTTCTGTCTTTAATGATTACACCTTCTTTATAGCTTTAATAAGAAATGAATGTATTCTTCACTGTGGTCCTGCTGGGCAAAAACCTAACTCCCAAATTTTGAACTCACTAATTGATATTTTCCATAGGAAATCACTACAAATGCAGTTTCCAAACATGGTATGATTCCTTTCTTTTGGGGATATGTTTTTCTAGGTTTATGTGACCATGAATTTGTTATCTTTAAGGTTGTGAGAGTGTGTGTGTGCTTGAGGAGGTTGGGGGGGATATTGCCACTATAAAAATACATTAACTTTAAATTTTTGTAAGGGGTTGTGTCCTCATGCAGTAGAGCTTGGGAAGATGGGTCTTCATTGTGCAATGCTTAAGGGACTCACAGGTGAAGCACACTACAATCTCAGTTACACTAGAAACAAATGAATCACTTAATTTCAAAACAAAGATTGTTATAAAATTATCAGTGGTATTCTAAATCCATCTAAGTGCTTGCTAAAAGTAAAACTAAAATCTTTTGCCTTTACAAATTATTTTTCATGAGTCAGGATTATTAAAAAAGGAAAATTAAAACTCATACTCTTAAATAACCACAAAAATATAAAATTTACTCAACAGCACATCATTTTAAATGGGCTTAGCTTCTGGAGGTGAAGATCAGAAAACTCTTATGATGTACATGCAACTTGGTTAAAAAACAAACCCCAGGATTTAATAAAATCTGTGTAGGCATATTATACAGCCTACATGGAATGGTACTGTATCCATTTACCCAGCTCCCCCTCAACAGTCGCCATTCATATTAATCATGGAGTGTTGCAGAGAGAGAGAGAAAGAGAGAGAGCTGAGGTTATTGGATCAATGTAGGGAGTGGAGTGTTAACTGCGTCCACAGATGAGTAAGTCACTCCCTGCACTGTCCAATTGCATTACATCAATGTATTTTTTATTTTCAATTTTAAAAGCATGTTTGCAATAAGGCATGGTGAGAAGCGCATCAATTGTAGGAGTTGCTGAGACACCTGCCAGACATCTAAAAATAGAAACTGGATGCATTTAACTATCTACTTAAATGTCAGGTTTAAGTGCAGCTGAGTGGATTTGCATGGCGTGGAGCGGAGCTCAGCAGTATTTATACATAGGTCAGAGGTATATGTAAAGGTATAGGAGAATTTCTCATATCCATGTAGCCCATTGGGTACAGTTATGGCCTCATGAGAAATGGGTGCAGGGTTTAAATACATGGAAGGGAAAATAAGCATTTAGTTTTGAAATACAAATTATGCCAATTATTTTTAAATTCTGCCCACTGCACTCCACTAGGCTCTTCTAAGACCTGCTAAGACCTGCTAAGCACCACATAAACACAATAACGGCTGAAAATATTTATGCACTGCTGGGATCTGCTGAGCTGGTTTGCACACTGCTAAGCATAAGGGTCTTTGGGTTTTCACACTGCTCAGCTGAGCTGCGCTGGTGCATTTTTACATATTGCTTAATGGCATGTAAGGGTGGGAAAAGAGGAGATATTAAGCCCAGTAGGAAGGAATACAGCATAATCCATTGAAGTTCTGTCTCTGAAGGATACTATGGCAGGTGTTGTTGAGGGTCTGTGCTCTCGGACACAGCATTGGGGCATCCTGGAGTCCAGGGTCATGGTGAGAATCCTTTTAAAAAAACATGAAGGCCGGCTTCTGCAGGGAGGTTACCAGGGATCAGAGTGCAAGATGGAGTCCTGGGACCAGTTGGCAAGGGACCTCATCCAGTACAACTGGTTGCCCCACACAGGTGAGAAGTGTTGTCACCCTATTATGGCCTGAAGAGACGTAAATGGGAATCTCTTGGACACCTGGGTTGAAGAATTTCAGGCAGGGGATGTCCCACATGTATGCAAGTACTTTTACCTGTGTACTACTAATATCTAATCTGAATGTATGCTAAACTGGTATGCAAAATGGTGTTCTTTTCTCCTAACAGCTCCAGAGGAGAGGGCTCACAACCTTGAGCCACATGCTGAGTGCTAGGCCAGGTTGCGCAGTGAGTGTGGTGAGTACAGATGTTCATAGGTTCATAGGTGTGAACTAGGCTAATGGCCCTGGGGCTTTTACAAGCCTAGCCCTTAGGATTACCCTGGCATCGTGCCACCTGACTTTAGTTCCCAGTGCCTCTGTTGAGTAAAGCCACTGGAGTGATCCCTGGGGTGAATTTTCTATTTCCCATCCACCCATTAAGATTTCTCTTGAAGAGGCCCAGTGAGGTGCTCTGCTTTACATGTATGGGAAGTCTATTCCATAGCATGGGCAGTCTCTGGGTTATGAACCTATCCCTCCAGCATGTTCTGTTGATTGTGGTAGTGAGATTGAGGTCTCTGGAGGATGTGGTGTGGAGGGATTGGGATTTCTTTAGATGTAGCATTTCTGACAGACCTGGGTCAGACATGACTTTGTAAGTTAAGCAGAGATCACCTCTAAGTTGGCGATATGAGACAGAGAATAGTTGGAGTTTTTTTAGTCTGTCCATATAAGATAAATGTTTGAGGCCTACGGTCCTCTTTGAGAGGTACTTTTGCTGCCTCTCCAGTTGTTGCAGGTGTTTAGTGAGGTACATGCCAAATGGGGCATTGTACACAATGATTGATCTAATGAGGGAAGAGTAGAGGGAGACAATGAACTCTTTCTTCCTGGATGCAAAACCCTTAGAAATGAGATGTGCCACATAGGAGGACATTCTGACCACAGTGGCAATGTGGTGGTCAAAAGAGAGGTTGCTGTCAACCTGTGTTCCCAGATCTCTTATAATGCCGTCTGTCTTCAGTGGACTACCATCGATGTGGTAATTCATGGGAACCAGGCTTTTCCCAAAGGGGATGATGACACATTTTTTGGCATTGAGCTTAAGGCCATGGTCCTGACACCAGTTGTTGTTCTCAGTGAGGCCTTTCTGTAGGATGTCAACATCACTCAGGGAGTTAATAATAGCTCCCAACAAGCAATAGTCTGCAAACTTTGTCACCCAGAGTCCCTTCGTGTTGGCTTGGACTTCAGAGAAGTAGATACCAAACAGGAGAGTCCTGTGGGACTCAGTTCATGACTGGTCGGCAGTCTGACTTAGATTCATCTACTTTTGCAACTCACCTAGTGAAATAGGGGTTGATGCCTAGCTTAGTGAGTTTTTCTGTGATTCCTGAGTGGGGAATGGTATCAAAGGCCTTGGCCAGATCAAGGTAGGCTGAATGAACCACCTTGCCTTTATCCACGCCTCTCGTGACTGACTCAAAGAAGATGACCAAGTTGAGCAGGCATGATCTACCCTTCACAAAACCAAACTCTGTGGGATCCAGAGTTTGGAGATTCCCTGTATCCTTGTTTATTAGGTCCATAATGATGTGCTCCATAGCTTTGCATATCAGACTAGTCAGGCTAATGGGGCAATAGTTCCCAGGGTCTGTAGTCACTCCTCCTTTGTAGAGACAGATGCCTGCAACAGTATGCCATTTGGTAAGGACAAAGCCTGAGGTGAGGCTGTGATTGAACAGGGCACACAGGTGAGATGCCAGTTCACTCTGTAGTTTATGTAGAACACAGCCAAGGATATTGTCAGGTCCCATAGAAGCTGTACTCTTGGCCTTGTACAGTGCTGTTTTAACCTGTGCAGTACTAATACTGGGTGCCTGGCAATCTACTGGTATTGTGACTGGTCCCTTGCGGGTGTGGGGGCAAAGTTGACACTGAATCTGTCAGCCAGTATATTGGCAATATCTGTTGGCTCTGTATAAGAGGTACCATTATGCAGAAGCTCAGAGCAAATCTGGGTTTTGCCATGGAGATTCTTTACATAACTATAGAAGGCCTTGTGGTTTTCTTTACTATCTGCTGCAATTCTGTTTTCATAGCTAGCTTTAGATGATTTGATGAGGGATCTCAACTTTTTGTTGAGGCTGATAAGGGAGTCTTGGGACTTCACCTTATTCCACATCAGTTTCCTTCTTCTGTTGTAGAGCTGTTTATGGCAGGGGACCACCAGATTGGCTTACTTTTTTTTGGAGGAGAGCGTCTTGGTTCTGTTGAATATGGCAAGATCCATGCATTTGTGTACATGTTCGTACAGTGCATTGATATATGATTCAGCGGGCATGCAGCTATTCTACATTTGCATTGGTGCCATGAAGTTAACCTCCTCTGTTTTTAGGAGCTCAAAGTTAGTTTTGGAGAAGTTTTTCATGGTGGTTACCTTTGCGGGGAGGGATGTGAATTTCCAAGGTGATTAGTTTGTGGTCGGCTCTAACCAGGGAGGAGTTGACTATTGGTATAGAGCAACGGTCGCCCATGTCAGTAATGACCAGGTCAAGAATGTTGCTACCTCTAGTGGGGATAAGAATGAGCTTGTCCAAGGCATTGAAATTAATGAATTCCAGGAAATGTTGGGCAAGTGTATTGGTACATGAGTAGTTTCCCCGTTAATGGAGGGGTAGTTGAAGTCACCCAGTATGAGAGTATTAGGTTGGACTCTAATATTCTCCGGGGTGCTTAGGGATGTGGAGTGTGAGTCTTGAGACATGGTTGGGGACCTATAGCAGACTATGACCTGAATCGCTGTCTTACCTGCACCTGAAGTATCTCAGATGAGTTATGTTGGGCTACTAGTCTGGAGGTGTGCACATTCTTTATGACTATGGAAACACCACTGCCTTTGGATCTTCAGTCCAGTTTCTTGGACTGAAAGGTATGGACTGAGTTATTGCCTGGTAGTGCAGGGGTGCTTTCTTCTGCCTTGAACCATGTCTCTGTTACGGCACAACTTTCAATGTTCTCCATTTTAAGGAGTGTTTCGAGTGAGTGCATTTTGAGATTTAGACTTCTAGCATTGAGCAGCATGACCCTCAGATTGCATTTGTTTGTAACTGTTACAGTGGTAATTTGGTCTTTGGAACACCACCTAAAAAGGCACTATAGGGGTGGCAAGAGCCTTGGCCAGTATCCGGAAGCCAAGGGGTGACAGATGCAGGCTATCTCTGGCAAAGCATCGAGATCTGTCAGTCATGTCATCCCAGGCAGACAGATACTGCATCCCCTTAGAATGACACCAGAAACTTAGCCAATTGTTGAAATCAATCATTTTCTGCTTATACTGTGGTATCATTCTGGGTGATGGTAGGATACTGCTCAGGGCTAGGGTCATACCCACCTAGTCTACATAATCCGAGAGCTTCTCCGTGTCTCTTTTCATATAGTCCAGGGAGGTACATCTCAGGTCAGTCACACCCACATGTACAGTGACAGAGTCATGTTTGTACTGTTACTTTCTCCATAAGTAGCCTAGTGAGTGGGACATCAGTGTACCTCACTATTGAGTCATCTATGACTAGTGTGTTGGGCATGCTCTTTTGCCTTAGGGGGTTTGGTTGAGTGGCACCCTGTTTTGGAGAGTTAAGTGTGTCATGATTAGTGTTGTGTTGTGGTGGTTGATTGAGTTTCTGTCTTGGAGGTCTCTGCTGTTTGGGTAGGTTTTTATTGAGAGCCTCCGCGAAGGTGGGTGTGTAGTTTGTGTTTTTATGTGAAGGCAGTGCTGATGTGTGTTCAGGAGGGCTACATGTTCCATGTGGTGTGGTGCAAGTTTTGACCTTCTCCTCTTGATCAGATATTCCAGTCTTGGCTGGAGAGTGCATGGCTACCAGTTTGGATATATAAGTGCATCTCTTGCAAGTCTGAGTGTTGAGAGGTAAGAGGAGAGGATTGTCAGTGTACACGAGGTGGTTACTACATTGCCTCAGGATGCCCAAGTTCACCAGGTTAATAGGAGAATGCACAGGGAACTGACTTTTAGACATGCCTGGAGGGGTGGGCATTAGTAATAAGAACTGGAGCTGTTTCCTTGTAGAACACTTAGTGCTGGTAGCACTTTTTGTGTGCTACAATAATTGCTACAAGAAGTCTGGTAAAGTGCTAGACTAATAAGCTAGTAAAAGTGCAGGAGAGGAAAAAACTAGTAGATCTAAGGGAAAATTTGAAGAGCAGACTTTGGCACCACTCAGAAGCTTACAAACAGTCCATGATACAGCAAATCTGTATTTGGACTAGACTAGTTACAGGGAAGGTGGGAAACAAGCGCAAACGCAGGCTTTTAAACCAGAAAGTTGAAAGATATGGAAAAGCTGCCCAAATAGCCAATAAACTACAATTTCTGGGCCAGAAACCACTCCTAGTGTGGTATACAGGCTACCTAGTGCTTACCACTCCCACTAATAAGCTAGAAGGCTTCCCTCCATCACTGAAAGGCTTAGTGGGCTCAGAAGCTTGCATACAGTCCTGGATACAGCAAATCTGTATGTGGACTAGTCTAGTTACAGGAAAGGCGGGAAAAGTGCAAATGCTGGCTTTTAAACCAGAAAATTGAAAGAAATGGAAAAACTGCCCAACCGGCCAATATACTACAATTTTTGGGCCAGAAACCACTCCTATTGTGATACATAGGCTAGCTAGTGCTTACCACTCCCACTGATGAGCTAGAAGGCTTCCCTCCAACACAGAAAGGATTGGGGGGCTCAGAAGCTTACAAACAGTCCTGGATACAGCCAATCTGTATCTGGAGTAGACTAGTTACAGGAAAGGCAGGAAAAGTGCAAATGCCGAAACAAGCTTAGAATTTTTTTTTTTTTAGTAAAGTGAAGATAAAGATTAAGAAACTAGATGGTTGGCCTTCTTAAATGTTGTCTCTGTATTAGGTTGAATGAGATAATGACACCGGACTGGGAGGAGTGTCCCAGATCAAATTTACAGTAGGGCGGGCAACTGCAAAGCCACCAAGTATAAGAACAGGATACCAATAAGGAGGAAGGGTGGGACACTAAATCAGTTATATGATGCACTCCTTGGCAGGAAATCAGAACAAACAAACAGAAACAGATGTTAAACAAATGGAGAAAATTTCCAGTTAATAACTCACACACATTGAAACTAGATAGAAAAGATTTACAAACAGTGTGACTGTAAAAACTTTATTTGTCAGTCCCTGTGAGGCAGACAGACCATAGGTATTATGCTAACTATAGTCAAATAAGCAAGAAAGAGTAAAGCATTAACTCCATTTAGGTATATACAGTAAAAATTATATTGCAATGAATGTGGACTAAGATCTACACTGCAATAAGTGAATACTGCCAACTGTAGTGCAATAAGCAGGGAAGAGTAAAGCATTCACTGTAACAAAGTATTTACAATAAAGTTTCTACTGCAATAAGTGTGGAATTACAGCTGTATTACAACACCTGCATAATCACAAATGTGCAATAAAAACTCTAAACTATTCCAGGAACTGCATGAAGATATTTCCAATAAAATCTGTTATGCAATAAGTGTGTTAGTAGAACTGTTTTGCAAGAAATGAATTATGAATTATGACAACTGTTGTGTAATAAAAACATGAAACAATACCAGCACCTGCATGAAGGTATAGCCAATAAAGTCTGTTGTGCAATACGTGTGGATTCAGAGCTACATAATGCTCACACCTTTTCTTTCCAGTCAAGACTGATTCTAGGCCAATATTGTTCACATAATGCTCTGCCACCCACAAACAGCTGGTAGGCAGGGTATATGGATGAGGTAGCCCACTCCATGATCTAATAATGTTTGACTCCACAGATATTTAAACCCACTAACAATACATTGTGTACACCTACAGTATGTATGGTAATGTATAGGTTACCTACTATCTCTGTCATGCTTGTACTTCATGCATGAGTGTTCTACTGTCACTGCAGGCTAGTATAAAACTGTAGTAGTATTGCCAGGTCATATTTTGTTTCCAGGTAAGATGTAGGCAAATCACGGTTAGTCAACAATCAGTAGTGACTAGTAGCTCGGTTTGTTAAATGCACTGTGTAAAGTACATTTTGAAACACACAGACCAGGGTTCGAATGGGTCTATATCATAACATCGAAGTCTAACAATGTTGAATGTTATAATATCAAACCCAGTAGAGCGAAACACCAGAATACCGAACAGTCAGAATAGCAAATTTTTTCCCAGGGAAAAAATTTGCTGTTCCGACAAACATACACACAACACAAGCAAACCAAAATAAATAATCCACGCACACACTTCACAAAACTCTACACTAAACCATACATACACCACTAGCTATCCACTTACCTTAACCCAACCCTAACCCTAAGGTCCATCACTATTGCACACTCACCTTACCCGCTCCCCAACCCTAACTCACCTACCCCACCCTAACCCTCACGTCCATACAATCGCACACTTACTTGACCCGCACCCTAACCCAAACTCACCTAACCTGTGCCCAACTGCACACTCACCTTCATTCGCACACTTACCTTAACCTGGTCTGTAACCTTCACTCCAACAGTTGAGGAAATAACGAAACTGCAGAAACGGCCCACTGAATACTTTCCCTAGGAAAGTATTCAGTGTTCTGCAGCTTCGCTATTTCCAGTGTTTGCTCTACTGGGTTCGATATTATAACATTCAAAGTTGTTAGACTTCGATGTTATAATATAGACCCGGTTCGAATTCAGTGCTAGGTTTCACTACATAATGCTCACAACTTCTCTTTCCACAGGAACTACAGGTAAATAGGTGAGGTAGCCCATATTATTAATAAATATTTGTGTGTCTAGATGTCACATACTGTTAGAATGATTAGCAAGAATGTGAAAATACAACAAAAAAATAAAAAATAATTATTATAATAATAAAATAAAGAGAAATACCTAATGTGTATTCTTGCCATGGCTTTATGCCTGGGGTGTCTGTAAAAATGTTGCTCCAGCCAATTTATACATGCCATGCAGATATCTTCTGCAGTCACTACTGGTGGGTTCTATTCCCATACCTGCCAAGCAAGGCATGACAGTTGTTTAGTTTCTGTACTGCACAGATTCATGTCTCTCAAGTGTCACACTGTCACATAATGTAATCATTAGTGTGTAATCCCTCTGTCGCAGGTTTATCATAGACATGATTACCTAAATAGCAGAGTATCAATACATAAGCCCACAGAACACCTTGGTAGTTATACAGGTCCACCTGATGTGCACATGTTCTGTGTAGTTGTGTACCCACAGTTGTTACTGCTTAGCCCATACTGTCCCATGCTGATAGCTTGAGAGGTATGTACATGCTACAGCAGTTATAAGGCACTTGTACACATAAAGAAATGACAGACCTGTAGAGTGGATATTAGTACTGTTGTCAAGTTTATAGCCAATAATAGTACTAATGCCCTGTTTTTCTCTCTGTCTCCCCACCCCTTATCTTTATTTATTTATTTATTATTGTTATTCATTGGTTAGGGTTCACTATTAACATATGATGTTACATTAAACTGTATTTTTGGGCATGTGTTTATTATTGTTATGTATTATAATGGTTGCATATTAACATATCTTGTTGAATTATCTATTTTGTTGGTCTTATGCAGTAACTGTTAGTGGCATGCTGTTATTATACTGACTGTTCTGTTTTTTATTGTTCTATTTCACATAATATACATTGTTATGTACGTGGGTTATTTTCACTGTTCTGGCATGCTGTTATTACTAACAATATATTTTGTTCATAACTAACCTATACTTATTGCTATACCTCCATCACCACAGCACATCAAGGTAGGCTGGTTCCTGCTGATCTGCCTATCCTACCTCAACTGTACATGGCACTGGGTAATAGCATGTCTGGGACCCAGACTTATGGTGCCTGCTCCACTGCCCCTGCACCACATGTGGTGTCGGGTGGAAGCGCCTCAGGGGACAGGGCCCGGCCTCCCCCTGGGAGCAGTGGTGGAGGTGCAGCAGTCACCCAGCAGCAACTACCAGCCATGGTGTGCAGGATCATTCATAGGGACTATGAACATCACCTGTGCCAGATTGAGGGCACCCTGATCAACCTGGTGAGGCAGGCTGGCCCTGGTGCCCAGCCTCTAGCACAGCCACCTTCGGGGCAGTGAAGGAGCAGTGTCTACTGCCTATGGGTGAGGACCTCAGTCACATTGCTGCCATCTGGAGGCACATGCTTCTCTGATTCCACAACAGCCTCCCCATCCAAGATGTTTACCCCCCTCATGTGTCACATACTGCCCCTGTCTGCTGTCTTGTCTGTCTTGTCTGTCTGCTATTGCATAATCTCCTACCCAACTGGCCTCCCTACACATACCTATGTCCCTTCCCCAACATTCTACTCTGAAATGGGCACCTATCCCACAAAAAAATATTGCTCCATACATAGCTCTCCATTTCACACATGTCCACTGGACACAACTAATGTGGTCCAATTGGTTTGACAGCACATTTATGTTGTCTTCACAACTCTCTCTGGGGACTGACAGTCCAAATTCATCTACAAAATCTGTCAAAATGCACAGCTGTTGCTATACAAGAAATGGATAGCTATGGTTCTTTCATACACCCTTCCTGCATATCCCTAAATGCTTTTCATTGTGTTTTTCCATCTGCTTGCCCCCATTTCACCACTTTCCTATCTCCCCTTTTTTCTATTCTTTATATTTTTTAGCACGGGTTTCCGCAGATTTGCGCTTGCCATGCCGTTTTACTTAGCTCAGCTTAAATGAGCTTTAAAGAGCTCTCATGTCTACATGTGTCTATGACAGTGTTATGCTCATGTGCAAAATAAACACCTCTGCCAAGTCTCAAACATAGGCCCCTCTCAACTACAGAACAGTGCATTAACCCATGATGCTACACAGGCTTTAAGCTGTTTCCAGCAATACATGCTGACTGCTGCCTACTGTCATTAAGCATGTAAAGGATATATAAAAGGAATGGGACAAACAGGAGTGTACCTTGGAGCCTGGTGCAATAATACACCAGTGAAAAGCCAAAGATACACTAATGGATATACGTGCAGCCTGTGATAGCAGGTATATGTGGCCTTTTATCAGCAGCTTGTGGAAAGACACCTGCTAAGGCAGCTATGGCAAAGTATATGTACAACTGGGACCCTGGTGCAGAAATACAACCAAATAAAGCCATGCACATACCCATTGCTGTAGAAATGTCTCTCACAGCCTGTATATGTACACATATATCTTGCAAACACAGATAGGTTTCAGTCTCTCAGTAGCTCAGTCTGTTAAATGCCTTGCATGTAGTATGCTTTGCCACAGACAGTCCTGGGTTCATTTCAGTGTTGTGATGCACTTTTATTTATTTGTTTGCTTTTTGTTTACAGGGAAAGTCCACTGGGCCTAGTCAAACCCATTTTCAGTGGAGGCCTAGGGAGAAAAGCTCCATAGTATAGACATTAACACTTCAAAAGTTACGGTTGAACGTTATAGTGATCAAATTCTACATAGAAAATAGACAGCTAAAATTATAAAGGTAAAATTCTACAGAAAAATAATAAAGCAATCACAAAAAAAATTAAAAGCAGTTACAAAAGTAAGTGCAGTTGTCAAAAGAGACATTACAGAAGTGTACAGTCTTAAGCAAACAGCAAAGAACTTACGTATCAATATAGCTTATAGGATCTATCAGCTGTCTCTACAGTGCTACTGTTTTACCAACAATAGTGATGATAAGAAAATTTGGGAGTTGCACAATTATCTAAGGGAGATTGGTAAAGGTACACTTTCAGCAAGAAGAGAAGTGACAATGAAGGGAAGTTTTGAAATGAATGAAATTTTGAATAGTTCTAATGGGTAGTGGTAAAGCATTACAGCTCTTGGCTATTGAGGAGTAAAGAAGCTGACGAGGTGAGATTAGATTTGTAAATCTGTAAGATTTTCTGATCCCCTGATCTGAGTGGCCTGTTGGGGAGGTAGTAATTAAAAGCAGAGGTCAGAGCATAATTAATTAAATAAATAAATAAATAAACAAACAAACAAATAAATAAATAAATATGTTGCCTACCACTCTGTTATTTGCATTGTTGCATAACAGACGTACCTTACAAACATGCACTGATTGGACTGTATAGAATACCCTTACCCTGGCTCTGCCATAATGACAGCCCTGACACAGTTACATGTACAGCTTGCTGTCTAACAAAGTGTTAACAACCCCCCCCCCCATGTGTTGTAGGCTGCTGCAGCAGCTGCAGCCTGTATCTTACACAGCTGTATGTAAAGGTAGCTACTACAAACCTATCATACCTCCCAACCCCCTAGTGCAAGAGATCCAGACACAGCCATACTTACTGGGTGAGGGCAAAGGGCCAGAGATAGGGACATGTTCAACAGTTTGTCCCTACAAAGATAGTAGGTTGATAGAATAACAGCTGCTGCTTTAGCTTGCATATTCTGATGGGTATGAAGTATGACACTCACAAGTCTGTTTTCTCTTATTGACATCAACTCACAATGTTTGCCAGTGAACTGCCAAATGACCACAATGTTATGGGAAACTGACCAAACATATGAGGCAAAACTGTGCGCATACTTCATAAATATCTACAGTGGAAAGTAATTGTACCTACCCTTTGTGATGCTGTAGTCTCCACACCTTAGTAATGTCCATCTCAAAGAGTAAGAAAGGGACAAAAGCCTAAATGAAGGCCTTATATATTGCACTGTGGTGGCATTTCATTGGCTACTGATACTGCAATTCAGCTGTTTTGGCTGCAGTTCTGAGCCACTGACTGGTGCAGAGGCAATTAACTGTTACTGAGCATTACCTTCAAAAGGCAAGCAACTGGTGCTGGGGAACAGGTCTGTATGAGATTTCAGTCTCAGTCACACAAACAGTGTATGTTACAAGCTTTTCCAGAGGAAAGATTCAAAAAAGGAATACTGCACTCCACCAGGTATGTAATAGATGTCTCCACGAAACGAGAAGTAGATGGGAGGATGGAGGTATGGGGAATAGGGAGTACAGCAGTAGGCTTGCTGTAGATCTACGGTATTGAGATGTCATTGATACTCTGCAGTCCTACACCTACAGGCATAATCACACCTGTACCTGCTTTCCAGCACATCTCAGCTCTGTCCCTATCAATCCCCTCCAACAACAGTCAGCTGTTGTAGAAAGCTATGGATTACATGTAGTTCATAGCGACAATAACTAAGGGTGTACACTCCTGTAACATCAAACGTACTGTATGTCACCTCCTGTCATTCTGTGAATGTGTCACATACATAGTTCTAACATTGTAAAAGTGTCCCTGAATGTCCCTCTTGTACTCTGGCTATGTCCCTGTGTCGTTGACATGTGTCCCAGTTTGGTTGAGAGCTATGCCTAACATACCTGTCAACCTGCTACAGCAAGAAATCAGGACAAAGCCATAATTAATGGTGGACCAAAGGGCCGAACTCAGTGACAGAGTATATATATTGCCCACATAATGTAAGAACGTGAACAGACTAACACATATTTCTGTAGAATAATTGTTTTCTGAGGGGTATGATGTGTGAATGTCAGAATTTGACTGTATATTCTTACATCAACAATCAATGATTTGCCATCCATTTGTCAGACATCCACAGGTATGTGTGAATAGGACCACATGTATGAAGCAAACATGATAACATTATGCAAACATCTGTATAGTTGAGAGGTATGATGTCTACATGGGATATACTGTACACCACAGCAGGTTTTCATTGCTTTCTGTCATTTTGGCACACTGGTGTTACTGGACTGTCCCCATACAGTTGTTGTAATAGCACACTGATATTTGTCTGACAGTGGCCATATGACATATTAGTGGGAATCTGCCCTTAGGGACACACCACAGTAGACTGTAGTGATGGGTATAGGGACATACAGCAGAATCTGTCCCTTCACACAGGGACATAACCTAGTATTTATTTATTTAACATTTGTTAAACAGGAAAGTCCGACTTGGAACAAGCCAATTTTCAGCAAACGCCCAGGGAGAAATACTTCAGATGCATGTCCTTGTCTTTGTAATGTGGGAGGAAACCCACACAAACTCAGGTAGGACATGCATACACACACAGAAGGCACCCCAGCTGAGAATTGAACTGGAGAACCTCTTGCTGTGAGGAAACAACACTACCGCTGCAATGTCCAAATTATTGATACTATCTTGATGATATCCACACATGTAGTGTATTTCCAGACTGTGGGATATGATGTGTGAGGGAGCAGTGGATAAACTGCAGGCAATTATGGGCATGCAGGAACTGTACATAGTGGACATCCACGTATCTGGTCCTGTAATGTGTTCCCCTCTTGTTATCTTTCAGGAACCATGTATCACAGGAGACATCTGCCATTCACAACTGCAGAGAATGACATAATAGTGGATAACCTGAGGCACCACCACCACATCCTGCTTAGCAGGGCTCAGCACAATTGTGAACAGTGGGCAGTATTGTGGGCAGACCTTGTGTAGGCTGTTAATCAGATTGGCCAACAGGACAGGACTTATGAGTAGGTCTGACACTGGGCCACAGATATAGTGAATGCTGCATGTCATAGGGCAGTTGCTGTTGCCAGGGATCATGCTGCCAATGGTGGAGTGCCTGCAACGGAACAACCACTGTTGGCCACAGAGGAATTCTTGGTGATCCATGGATCAGCCAACAGCTCCCAGGCATCCATCATGCCATACATCCTGGAGGTGGGTGTTACAGCATCCACAGAAGAGGAACGTCCAGGTAAGCTTACTTTGTTCACCACTGTAATGCTGTATCAGTCATTGTGGCAGGCTGCACATACCAGTACATGGATGTCAGGTCGATCTGCATTGGGGAGGTTGGGTTTTATGCACAGATGTGCGCACATACTCAGAATGTCAGCAATATAGCCATTATCACAGTAGCTACTGTACATGTGGATATATGCACATATTACCTTGTAGCGCTGCAGCATTTGGTGATGCTGAGAATACCTCTCCCTCATCTTTTCATAGGTCTGTCAGGTGTGGGTGAAGCCCATGGCCCTGTACCTGGTAAGTGTGATACTGTTGTTTTATGGATCATATATACCCTAAGAAAGTTAAGGGCTGCCATTTTTCCCTATGTACAACTGTTCTGCTTAGCCACAATAGACTATTTGTATGTTTCAGTCTGGAACAGCTAAGTGCAGTGCATAGACTGGGTAATCACAGGTGTGTAGCTGTACAAATATTAACATGTTTGCACTTATAGTTATGAGCGACTATGCAGCTTGCTATACATGAGGCAATTACTCCAAGATGCCTGTTCAAACACAATAGGGAGATGGTACATACCAGAGGCAGTGATACTACAACTGGCATATCATTCTCAAGATATATGTACTAGGTGTTATGTGTAGTTCTATCATATACACTGTCATATTGCATACCTCACAGGTGTATTATACTGGCAACATTAACTGGATATAGCTGAACTGCATGTTATAAAGAGGCTGACTTGTCTGTGTATGCTCTTGTGAGTTTGTGTGTTGTACATGGGAGCCGAGATGAGAAGATGTGGCACGTGTAATGCAGTTGTGGATGCTTATCTGTATGCATCTGTGAGGATTACCATACATAATAGTGCAGGGGTAGTAATGCACTGCTTTTGTCTTGCTTTACACATGTGAACATGGGGGATTGGCGTCTGTTCCCCTCATAACCATGTCAGTGTCTCATCGGACTCTGATGATGATGGTGGAGAATGTGAGACACAGGTGTGGTTGTCTGGGGCTGAATCTGTCTCAGAAGTTGACATTACTCTTCTGCCCCCATTTTCTCTGCACACACTCAGTATGCCCACACATACCCAGTCCCCAGAGACCACAGATATTGGACAGTAAGAGGGTGATGACATTGCACAGAACAGTGTGACAACTATGGCATCAGTGAGTGTAGACAATGGCCATTGCCAAAGAGCTGGCAAGGTCCACACAGGCAGATTGACAGAGGTGCTCAAAGGAGAACTGCTGCCAATCCATAACCTGTCACAGGTGTCACATCAGGGATCACTCACTGCATGTTTCAGGCTGTCATGGAGGCACAGTCACATTCTGAAAGTAACACCAGATGTATGCTTAGGGTTATGGATGCAGCACAGTCTGACATCCATGACTGCCTTCACCACATTGGTGACACCCTGGATCTGTTCGCTGATGAAGTGGACAGATGATGAGCTAAGGCAGTGTCTGTCTTTGACCACACATTGTCCATGCTGGAACATCTGGTTAGAGTTAGGCATTGGACATGTGGGCATAGGTCAGCAACACCATCTGCTGAGAGTCCATGTGGCCGTGCACACTCATGCTCCCGTAGTTCATAGGTTCATAGGTGTTTACTAAGCTAATGACCACAAGGGCATTTTTATGCCTAGCCATGCATCCCAAATCTCTGACAAGTTTTGATACCCTAGATAAGTGTAAGCATGTGCCTGGGAAATGAACCATTTACAGGTTACCTCTGTCCATTAGAGACATAGGTGGCAAACCAGGGATGCATTTTCGGTTTCCCATCCATTTGTCTAAGTTCTATTTGAATTGGGTTAGGGAGGAACTCTGCTTCACATGGATGGGGAGCCTGTTCCATAGACGGGGTAGTCTTTGGGATACATACCTATCTCTCCAGCAGATTTATTTATATCACAGGTAAGGTTTAATTCTTTAGAAAGTGTTATTATGGTACTGTTTGTTTTGTGGATATGCAGGAGGTCCATCAGAATGGGGTATGACAATGCTCTGTGTGCCAGGCATAGATCTTCTCTCAAAAGCCTGTAGGAGACAGAATACAGGAATAGGGTCTTGAGGTGGTCTGCATAGGACATATTACTTACGCCCTGTACTCATTTAGTGAGCAATGAGTACTGTAGTGGCAGTACCTCCAGCACTACAGAGGGAAGTGTGCAGTCCACTACAGACAAACAAGCCAGCACTCTCTGTCAGCTTCCCAAACAAAACTTTAATATCACAACAACATGATATTAAAATAAACAACTCCAACCATTCATAGGTTCATAGGTAGGTATTAGGCTATTGGCCCTAGGGCCTATATAAGCCTAGCCAAACGGTACCCTGGCTTTTGCCACCCAAGAAGATTATTTTCATGTGCCCCTGTCAAGCAGAGCCACAGAAGTGATCCCTGGGGGTGAATTTCCTATCTCCCATCCAATCATCGAGATTTTTCTTGAAGAGTGCTAATGAGGAGCTTTGTTTGATATAGATAGGTAGTTTTCCAGAGTATGGGAAGTCTCTGAGATAGGAATCTATCCCTCCAGCATGTTCTGTTCATTGTGGTGACAAGGTTTAGGTCCCTAGAGCATGTAGCTCGGAGGGATTGGGATTTCTTTACGTGGAGCATGTCCAACAGCTCTGGGTTTGACATAGCTTTGTATGTTAGGCAGAGATCGCCTCTGAGTAGGCGATATGTGACAGAGTAAAGCTGGAGTTTTTTGAGACGGTCTGCATAGGCATCTGTTTGAGGCCGGTAATCCTCTTTGTGAGGTATTTCTGTGGCCTTTCCAGTTGTTGTAGATGTCTTGTGAGGTACATACCAAAAGAGGCATTGTACTCCATAATGGGTCTAATGAGTGATGAGTAGAGGGGAACAATGACCTCTTTTTTCCTGGATGAAAAACCATATGTGATGAGATGTGCCACGTAGAAGGATTTCCTGACTACTGTGGCAATGTGAATATCAAAGGAGAGACTACTGTCCACCTGTGTCCCAAGGTCTCTTATCACACTTTTGGTGTTAAGCAGACTACCGCCTATGTGGTAGTTCATGGGAACAGAGTTTTTTCCAAAAGGGATGACAATGCACTTTTTGGCATTGAGCTTGTGGCCATGGCTTTGACACCAGACATTTGTCTCAGTGAGGCCCTTTTGTAGGCTGTCCACATTGTTAGGAGATTTGATTATGAGTTTTAGTTTGCAGTAATCTGTGAACTTTGTTAGCCAAAGACCTTCTGTGTTAGCCTGTACTTCAGAGAAGAAGATACCAAACAGGAGAGGACCTAGGACTGAACCCTGTGGTTCTCCACTTGTCACTGGTCTGAAGTTGGATTTAGAGTCTGCTACTTTCACATTGTGGGTTCGGTCAGTGAGCCAGTTGGCAACCCATCTTGTGACATAGGGATTTATACCTAGTTTAGTGAGTTTGTCTATAATTCCAGAGTGGGGGATGGTGTTGAAAGCCTTGGTGAGATCTAGATAGACTGTGTGTACCACCTTACCTTCATCTACAGCTTTGATGACCGCTTCAAAGAAGTCTGTCAGATTTAGGAGACATGATCTGCCTTTTACAAACCTGAACTGGGTAGGGTCCAGAGTTTGGAGATTACCAATGTCATTGTTTATAAGTTCCATGATGATACGCTCTATAGCTTTGCAGACCAGGCTCATCAGGCTAATGGGGCAGTAGTTCCTGGTGTCTGTGGTGGCTCCCCCTTTGTGGAGTGGGATAACCATTGCTGTGCGCTATTCAGTGGGCACAAAGCCTGAGGTGAGGCTATGATTTAACATGGTACTTCGGTGGGGTGCCAGTTCATTCTGTAGTTCATGTAGAACGCAGCCTGGGATGTTGTCAGGTCCATGGATGCTGTGTTCTTGGCTTTGGAGAGTGTTTTTTTTACCTGTGCATCCGTGATCACAGGTACTTTGCATTCTTCCCGTATAGAGATGGGCCCTTTAGGGGATGAGAGAGGGGTAAAGTTAGCACTGAACCTATCTGCCAGGATGTTGACAATATCAGTTGGTTCTGTATATTTAGTGCCATTGTGTTGTAATTCAGAGCAGATCTGAGTGTTGCCATTGAGATTCTTGACATAGCTATAGAATGCTTTGTGGTTGTCTTTAGAATCAGTGGCAATTTTGTTTTTGTAACTAGCTGTGGAGGATTTTATGAGGGATCTCAGCTTCTTACTGAGGCTGACCACAGAGTTCCTCCAATCATGGAATTTTACTCTTTTTTGCAACAGTTTCTTTCTTCTGTTGTAGAGTTTGTTTATAGCAGGGGACCACCGATTACCTTCCTTTTTTTGGAGGATAGAATCTTGGTTCTGTTAGGGATTGCACGATCCATGCACTCGTGTAAGTGCTTATAAAGTGCAATTGTATAGGATTCAGCAGTCTTATCTCTATTGTCCATCAGCATGGGTGTCGTGAAGTTTGCCACTTCTGTCTTAAGAAGCATGACGTTGGCTTTGGAGACATTTTTTACGGTGGTTTCCCTAATGGGGGGGGTGGGGTGGGGCTGGGATGTGGATGTCTAGGGTGATTTGCTTTTGGTCAGATCTGACCAACGAGGAATTGACCTCTGGTGTGGAACACCGGTTGCTCATGTTGGCAATGACCAGGTCTAAGATATTGCTGCCCCTGGTGGGGGTGTGGATAAGTTGATCCAAGGCATTGGAATTTATGAATTCCAGAAAATGTTGAGCACAAGAGTTGGTACATGAGTAGTTTTCCCAGTTAATGGTGGGGTGGTTGAAATCACCCATTATTAGGGTGTTAGGTTGTACCCTAATATTTTCCAGTGTATCAAGAAATGAGGAGTAGGACTCCTGGGGCATGGTGGGGGATCTGTAGCAACCTACAATTTGCATTGTGGTCTTGCCCAGAGTTAGTTGCACTTGGATAATCTCAGATGCATTATGCTGAGCAACTAGCTTGGAGGTGTGGATATCCGTAATGAATATGGGCACACCTCCAGCTTTAGTGCTTCGGTCCAACTTAGGTGGCCAAAAGGTATGGTATGAATTATAGCTTGGTAATGCAGGGGTGCTCTCTGGAGCCTTGAACCCGGTCTCTGTCACTGCACAGATGTTGATGTTCTCCATTTTAAGGAGTGCCTCGAGTGAATGCATTCTGAGGTTTAGACTTCTAGCATTGAGTAGCATTACCCTCAGATTTTGCTTGCTTGTACCTGTTACGGTGGTGAATTTGTCATTTGAATCTTGCCTAAAAAAGGCACTATAGGGGTGGCAAGAGCCTTAGCTAGTATCCGGAATCTCAAGGGTGACAGGTGCAGGACATCTCTGGCAAAGCATCATGGTTTGTCGATCATGTCGTCCCAGGCAAACATATTCTGGTTCCCCTTAGAATGACACCAGAAGCTTAGCCAATTGTTGAAGTTAATCATTTTGTCCTTGTACTGTGGTATCATTCTGGGTGATGGTAGAATGCTACTCAGGGCTAGGGTCATACCTGCCTGGGCTACAAGATCAGAAAGCTCCTCCATGTCTCTTTTCATGTAGTCCAGGGAGGTACATCTCAGGTCATTCACACCAACATGGACAATGACAGAGTCATATTTGTACTTGCTCTGGAGAGACCTGAGTGCATGCATTATGTGGTGGATCCTGGCACCTGACAGGCAGCTGACAGTGACTTTCTCCTTGTTTAGCCTGGTGAGTGGAACATCAGTGTGCCTGACTATAGAGTCACCTATGACTAGAGTGTTAGGTATGTTGTTATGCCTTATGGGCTGTGGTTGTGTGGCACACTGCGTTTGTGGGCTATGTGTCATTTGGGTTGTGTTGGGGGGTGAAGGTTGCTTGCATTTCTGCTTTGGAGGTCCCTGTTGCTTGGGTAGATTTTTTTTTGAGAGCCTCCATGAATGTAGGTGTGTGTTTTGTGTTTCTATGTGTGTGTTTTGGTGGTGTAGGTTTTGAGGGAATATGTGATGAGTGTGGTGTGGTGCAAGTGTTTACCTTCTCCTCTTGACCTTCTAGTCCAGTCTTGGGTGAAGAAAGCTTTGCTTCCAGTTTGGTTATATAAGTGCATCTCTCACAGGTTGTAGTGTTGGGTGGTAGGAGGAGAGGGTTTTCTGTGTACATGAGGCAATTGCTGCATTGCCCCAAGATGCCCAGATTCATCAGGTAGACAGGGGAAAACACCAACAACATTGGAATTAATACAAAGCATATCAGTTTTGGCTGCAAGCCTTCATCAGTGCATAGTAACTAGAACATTCAACACAATTAAATACAATTCTCTAAACCATCACTGGCTATCATAACTGCTCGTTAAGCCCTGGCAAACAAGGCCCCTAATTTAATAATCCACATTTGTTCCTTATAATTTAACAATGAATGCCATCCAACTTTATTACTTATTTTAAAACAACCTCTGTCAATGATAGTGAACATAAAACATGCTGAAGCATGTTTTAAAGTATGTTTATACAAAACATTTGTAGATCTTGCACACTGAATCTCACTCAGATGTTCAGACATTCTTAATTTGAGGGGATGTGAAGTTTGCCCAACATAAAACGCTGAGCAAGAACAGGTAGCCAAATACACCACCCAGTCAGTATTACAGTTACCATATACTAAGATGTCAAATACTCTATAGAGATATTTTTCGAAGTAAAATATTTATCTTTATTGACAAATCTAAAAAAATTACAGTGTCCGCAAGGATAACAACCCACTAGTCTTGGTCCATCTAAACTAAACTGATGTTTCTCTTTGCTCATATTGTGAGTCTTTTTGTAATGATTGAACCAACCATCCATCGTTTTCCCTTTTCTATAAGAAAAGAGACATTTTATTTTATTTATTTATTTTATTTTACATTTGTTGACCGGGCTAGTCTAATTGGATATATGTCCGTTTTCAATAGAGGCCTGAGGAGAAAAGCTCTGAGAAAGAAACAGTTAATACAAAATGCAGAAAGATACCTATACAATCATAATGCTATTAGAAAATTATACAATCATTTACAATTGATTTTCAGCAGCACTAAGCAAAATAGGGTAACACTATGATGTTAGATAACTATACATTCAAAAACAATTTGATAACTATACATTCATGTACAACTTGTTATTTCAGCAGCAGTAAGCAGGATAGGGTAACATTCTGAAGATTATTGTTTTAATCATTTGGTGCAGCATTTATCATAGATAAGAAAAATCATTAGTTAGTTATTATGTTGTGTAAGGAAACTGACACAGTAATGAAGGGTATGAAGAGAGCAAAGTATTTATAATTTTAGCGGAGAGAGCCATAGAAAGGTATTAGAAGTAGAAGAAGCTAAAGGGAAGGAAAGGTAGTATCAGTCAGGCTTGGTGCATGGGCAAAGCCATTTGGATTTTAAGAACATTTTTAATTGGTTCCTGAAAAGGTGGGCAGATGTGGTAGAAGTTAGTTCTGTTGGGAGTTTGTTCCATGTTATACCAACAGAGTTAGAAAACAGACAGTCCCCTGATTTGTTTTTAGATTTTAAGGTGGCTACTTGCAATCTATTTGTGGAATGTAGGGTTGGAAGGTTTTGATAAGGATTGAGGAAGTTACTGAGTATAGGGGTATTAGTGGGATGGTGTAAGATTTTGTGGATAAAGGTGAGTTGCTGGTAGAGCAGTTGATTTTGTATTTCCAGCCATCCTAGTCATTTCAGATTTTGACAGTGGTGGGTTCTAAATGGGATACTTGTGGCAAATCTGGCTATGTTGTTGTAAGAAATAGCCAGTTTATTTAAATTGCTTTTGGTTAAGTTTGTATATATGGGGGAGGCGTAAAGGAGGGTTGAAATCAGGTGAGTTTGAGCAATAGTAATCTTGGCAGAGGCTGTGAGAAATGGTTTGATTTTATACATGCAACCAAGTTTTCTATTTACAGATTTAATAGTTAGGTTAATGTGTGTGTCAAAGTTGAGGTTATTATCTATAGTTACACCTAGGAGTTTAGTGGTAGTGTCGGGAGTGATGACCGTACCATTATTAGAGGTAAGTAAGAGATTGAGTGGAGGGGTCTTATGTGTAGGTGTAAACACTAGTAGTTTTGTTTTTTTAGGGCTCAAGAGGAGACACTGTTGGTGGAACCATTTTTCCACTAAGGTGAATACAGTTTGTGTCCTGTTTTGGAGTTCATTTGGAGAGGAAGCATAACAGATTAGAGTTGAATCGTCAGCATATTGGATGCAGGTTGTTTGGGGAAGGGAGGTTTTTAGATCATTAATGAAAATGATAAAGAGGAGAGGACCCAAAATAGATCCATGTGGGACTCCAAGAGTGATTGGGAGCTGGGAGGATAAGTTGTTTTCCCAGCGAACTGCTTGTTGTCTATTTTCAAGGTATGAATGAAACCATTTAACTGCTTGGGTATCAAATGAAAGAGATTTGAGAATATTTGATAGCAATTGGTGGTTCACCATATCAAAGGCCTTGGAGAGGTCAATAAAGAGGGCTGATGAGAGCAGGTTATTATTTCTATTTTATTAATGCAGTCAGTAAAGGATAGGAGTGCTGTGGTAGTGCTGTGGAAAGGCCTGAAACCATGTTGGCAGTCCATTACTAGGTTATTTTCAATGAGGTGATGTAGTAGTTGATGGTGAATACATCTCTCCATAGCTTTTGCTAGGGGTGAGAGGAGATCTATAGGGTTGACGTTTGCTAGTTCATTTGAGTTTCCTCCCTTATGCAAGGGGATGATATGTGAGATCTTCCAGAGAGATGAGATGTAGGATTCAGTAATGGATCTATTTATTAGGCTGGAGACTGGGTAGGCTAGTGCTCCTGCTGCAATTTGCAAGTATTCAGCTGGGAGGAGATCAGCTGATGGTGTACATGGTTTTAGTTTAAGAAGTAGAGTGTGAATGAGGGATGTGGGACTGGGCTGGAGATGAAAAGATTGGGGTAGATTGGGTAGAGGAGGAGATTCTGAGGTGGTGGCAAGTGGTAAGGTCTTAGCTAGGGATTGACAGTTTCAGAGAAAAAATTATTAAAAGTGTCAGCAATTGAGTTTGGAGGGCTTTGAGTTAGGTTAGAGGGCATAGGGGTTTTGGAGTGACCTGGATGCAGCAGTTTGTTTATTCCTGACCAGAACTGTTGTGGATTTTTCTGCTGGAATTGTTGGGTATAGCTTATCTAAGTCTATCATCCATCAACAATATATCCCAATTTTTAAAAATTAAAAGTAAACAAGTAATTTCCGTGCTATCCCCGAAGTCTCATAACAACCCACTAAACAAATATAGCGGGTCCAAAAACAAAACAGTGTAAGAAACTTCTCTGTGTGGAAGATTTTCAGTCCCTATATCTCTAGTTGATCACTGTATAGTAATCCGATGAGACAATAGCAGTAGAAGTAACAAACTTAAACTTGTTTTAAGTAAAAAAAAAATAATAAAAAATATATAATTGTACAGAATTACTAAGTATTCAAAAGTAATCCACGCAAGGCAGGCAGTCTGTTTCTAGTTGAAAATCGTTTAAGTACACAGATAAGCGGTCCAAGTAAAACAAAAATAGAGTAATAGTTTCCTCACAAGCTTTATAAATATATATATATATATATATATATATATATATATATATATATATATATATATATATATATACTTTTTATCAGAAAAGGTAGTAGTTTATTGTGCTGTAAAACAAAGTGTTATTGGTACACATGTTAAATTCACATCCCTTCCCCCATCAGTGTGACATTCGAGCTGGTCCTGCCCTACTTAGTAGCTGTCATAATAATATAACCCTTATGTACTTTAAATAAAATTTATAATGGTCTTTAATATTATTGTTTTTAATATTTTATCCAAATGTATACATATTCTTTGTATATATTATAGATATGTCTTTGTAGATGTATTAATGTTTTTATGAATATATGAATTCTGCTATTCATTTTTTATGTTTATAGATCTCTATATTTATTTTTTTATTTATTAAGCATTATACATTAGTAAATATATTGCTGTAAGGAGATGATTGGTACTACATAGGGATTGTAGGGATTGGTCTATTGCTAACTGATGCCATTATTTATATGGATGCAATTTATTTCTGTTTTATGGTCTGATGAAGAAGTTGTGAAAGTGCTTACCTTCCATTAAATTCTCTTTTTTATGAACTACTGAGCAGTGTTTTATTCCATTGGTTTACTCGCTTTGTTTTATATGAATAGTATCAATGAAATAATGGTTGAAGAGGGAGGCAGTATCATGTGCTAAATTATTAGGATAGGGATTAGGAGTTTGTGGGCTTCTGGGATTAAGGACAACATTTTCGGGATTAGAGGAATGGCTCCTTTGAGCCATATTGTAAAATGTTTTCTTGTCATTGTAGATATAGTTTTTGTATGGTTTCTATGTTCTTTAAAAATTTCATGATGAGTAAGGGATTTGGATTTTAGCCATGTTTTCCAAGCAGAATCTCTCCGATGCATAATGGAATACGTGTCTTTTGTAATCCAGGGTAAGTAATTTGATTTTATTCTGATTTTCCAAAGTGATGCTAGTGTGTTGAGGATGTCTAAAAAGATGTTGAATTTTAGCACAACATCATTAAGAGGAAGACTATGCAGGAAGGACCAATTAACTGACTTAAGTCAAAATAAATTAAAGCAACATAAGTAGTCGATTCCAATTTATTATGCCATAAAAATTCCATACACTTGTAGCACCTCAGCTGAATAGCCTAGGGTTATGGATGCAGCACAGTCTGACATCCGTGACTGCCTTCACCACATTGGTGGCACCCTGGATCTGTTTGCTGATGTAGTGGACAGATGATGAGCATCTCTTTCTACTACACACAATTGACTCATATTAATACAAAAAAAAACAATCAAATAAAAAAACAAAATCATTTATTAAATCAAATCCTTCCAATGAATTTAAGACCCTTGGGTACCAAAGTCCCATATTTTAAAATACATATATATATATATATATATATTTTATGCAGCAGCATCTGTTTAACTAATTGTTCTTTGGTGCTTTTTATTCTAACTTATAGTAAAATTGTTGCACTTAGTAAATCAGGATTTGTATTATGTTTATTGAGAAAATGTTCCCTGATAGCTGAACCCTGTTTATCGAAACACATATCCTTAATGTGTTCTTTAAATCTATCATTAAATCTTCTTTTTGTCTCATCAATGTAATACAATCCACACTGGCAATTAAGGGTATACACCACCTGAGTCATGTTACAGGTAAATACTTTTATGGGATTAAAACTGACCTCATTAATTGTAGAAAAATAAGCAGTTATATTAGGATAAACAGAATAATTCAGACATTGAAAAGTACCTTTACTATAAATCACCCCAGAATGACAAATTTCATCTTCATAAATAAAATAATTCTAGATCAAGATATCTGACAAATTCCTACCCCATTTTTAAGATACATTGGAGGTACAATGTAACATTTGGCACATAACATTATCTTTCCTAATTAATGACCAAGTTCTTTTCACTAAATTCACTATATGATACGACAGTATATTAACTTCTGTCACAAATTTTGTCACATCTTAATTCATCTTACTTATTATATTTTTTTCATTTTCAGAATATCCTATATCCATGGCTGCAAGTTCTTCTTGCTCTTAAGAATTTTTCATATGGTAAAGAGTCTATGAGCTAGATAAGCTGAAAACTACAGGTATCCACACAATCAAAAGTATCCCTAGATTTTCAATATAATTTAGTAAATACCTTGTTGTCCTCTGCCATAAAAAGTGATATCTAAATAATCAACAGTCAATATATGCACTTCCCCTATAAATGTTTTATCATATCATTTAGATGTGCAGTAAATGATTCAACATCTAATTTACCGCCCAGATGTAAAAAAAATAAATCATCTGTATATTGATAATATTTCTTAATATGCTGTTGAAAAAACACTGTATTTTAATCATAATTAATTTTAAATAATTCTTAGTTGGATTAGCATATGATGGAACAAATGATGCTCCCATTGCTGTGCCAACCAGTTGTTTATATATAAGACAAGTAAACATAAAAAATATTTTCAGGCAAAAATCAATTAATTTAATAATCTATTCAGATGTAGGGCACTCCTGTAAAAGATACTGCATAGCATGCAGGACATGACTATGTTTTCTACTTGTATATAAGCTTTGGACATTCAACACTAAGCAATACATATCGTCATACCATACTAACCTTCCAAACTTTTTACACAAATCTACAAAGTCTTTAATATAGGAAGGTAGTTGTTGGACATATGAGGACAAATAATTATTAATAACATTCCCTACATTTTCTAAATGTCTTCCATATAATGAAACTGTTGGGTGACCTGGAGGATCTGCCATACTTTTATGTATTTTAGGAACACAATAAAAACAGCCATCCTAGCAAGAGGGGCACTAGTTTTCAAAATCTTTATCTTAAAAGTATCCCAGTTGAATGCCTTTGAGTACTATATTCTTAAATTTTAAAACAGATTTCTCATATACATTTTTGAATCACACATTTAGGTATTTGTGTCATTAAGATGTTGCATGCACATTTTAAAATGCCTTTACTTGTTCATCACTGCAATAACCTTCCCTTTTGCTGGGTTTATAACAATTTGAGAATTACTCCTAATAGACTGCAATACTTGCCAATCAGTCTTACTTAAATTATATTGAACATCTTTTTATGTGGATAAAAATGTAAAAAATTAAATCCACCTCCATATTTATTACAGAGGCAAAATTTTTAAGATCATTGTAAGTAAAGGGGGAATAAATGTACTGTTATTGTTTATACTGATTAAATCAAGCAAAGCATAAGCATTAGAGGATTCATCTTCTGTAAATCAAAAACAAAATTGTATCCATGAGGTACATCAGAAAAAGTGATAACTATTATTCCTACTAAATACATGATGATTGCCTGCCTGCCAAAAATTTTAACAAATGTAATTTTCTATAAAAATTAAACAATTTTTTTTTTAAATAGTGAAACTAATCTCCCTGAGTGACAACTGTTTGCTCCCACATTGTCCTTCTGCTATGTATTATCTCCCTGCTGAGACATCAATGCCAGCTCAACTGTTTTTTTTTTGCTCTCAGTCATCTGCCTTCAAATCAGTTGAACACCTCCTTGGGGTCTTCCTTAGTTTATGCTCCCCTGGGTAAGAAAATATTACTTATCGCTGGATATAGTAGCTTCACTCTTATTCCCTTGTGCTTCACTAGTTTGTTCACAGGAAAGAAGTCCAATCTTCTCCTCCTCCCCCTCCTAGTTTCAGTGGAGAATAAACTTTCATACTTGTCTACACATTCACAATTTGCCTATAGGATTTTAATCTTTCTTTATGACTTGTCCTACTTATCCTGTATTAATTCCTTTACTATGTCCAACCTGGCTTATGCAGTCTCTGCCCCTAAAAAGAATTTCTTAGATTTTTTAGTTTTTTTCCAGTCATTTCCCACAGACATCAAGGGCAAAAAATAAATAAATAAACCCTCCGGTACCACTTCTTTTCTAACCTAGTCTTGCTGACTTTACTGATTTATATCACTATCTATGTGGTATAGATTAGGGGTTGCTATTTTTTTTCCTATGGTGCTGTTTGTTATACATGTGTATACTTTATTTTGGGAAGACTTCCCAACACTTGGTCAAATGCATAGTGATTAAACTCAATTTCTGTTCACCAGATTTCAAAACTATTTGTTTTGCCTGTAAGAAATCTTTTTTTATTTTTACATTTGTCACCTAGGTAAGCACGCTGTTCCAAGAACACTTTTCAGGAATTACCCAAGCCTTAATTGCAAGGACAGACAAAATTATCAAAGGGCAGTCATAAAGTACAATAGAAAATGGGCAAATTGTGCTACTTCACACTGATAGGTGAAAGAAGGTTCTCCAGTAGGGTGTTATTGTACTGATAAAGCCTGGTTAAAAACAAGTCTGCCACTTAAGTGACAGCATATTACGTTTCCATGAAGCTCAGAGAGAGAAAAGCAAACAGACATGATTAATTGCACTCACTAAATGCAGTTTTACTGTTTAGCAAGTATAAAAGTAAAGAAAGAAAAAAATTAAGTAATGCATGTGTGCATGTTTGTGTGTGTGTGTGTGTGTGTGTGTGTGTGTGTGTGTGCGTGTGTGAGCGTGCACACTTATGCACATTGGTGCATGTGAGTGTGTGCCAGCAGACAAAGAAAGACAAAGATACACAACATGAATGAAAGAGAAAGGCTGAGACAGTACATCAGCCTGCATTTACAAAAGAATAAGACGTTTGAAACGTTAATATCTGGCATTATTGACAGACTTTAATCCTTAATGATTTACCAGCAAATCAAACATTCTACAAGGAACAGACAGATCAGTGCAGCAAAATCAGGGACTGTTAAAAGTCATAAGGGGAGTGAGAGTTGCAAAGTTTAGCATTTTATGATTTGGTTTTTTTTTTCATTAATTTCCTATCATTAAGATGTCTGAGATGTATATCAGTCAACAAAGTTGCTTAACTGCTGTGAATGTATGTCTGTGTGTATGTTCTATGTATATGTGTGTGTGTGTCTGTGATTCTGAATGTGTGTGTGTGTGTGTGTGTGTGTGTGTGTGTGTGTGTGTGTGTGTGTGTGTGTGTGTGTGTGTGTGAATATGTTAAATAATTACATAAGGAATATATTAGATGTAAAATACTTCTTCCAACAGTAATTGCATATGCTACAGCGAGTTTGAAACAGTAAGCAGTGGATCTATTTTACATCAAAAATATAAAAGGTACAGTAATACAAAAAATGCAAAGCAATTTAACAGATAGCCCATCCTTTAAGTGTAATAATGTCCTTCAAGGAGGCATTATCAGGAATTCAGGAATTAACATCCTTATAGGGGTAGAAGGTCTAAACTTAGCACAATTCCCCTAGATATTCAGTAATTCGATGATAATACCCAATCTGTCAGGCATTACTGTGTACTGAATTACTACTTCTTTCACGTGAAAGTACAGAACATGATCCTAATCAAATGTAATCATACAGCACACGGAAAAAAGTATTGTTTAATATAGATACTGAGTTTTTGAAAATAATATCAGCAGCCATTTCTAAGGCATTTTCTCTTGATGTCCAGGCAGTGCTTCAAAGTGTGTGTGCATTGTTTTTTTCTCCTCTGTAACTATATAAATGTGGAGGGATGGAGTTTAGATGGATGAGGCTTCCCACATGGGGTGTAAGTGGACCTTTCATTGATTGCTTTATTATACTGAAGCTTTGTTCAGTTTACTTAATTCAGCTAAAGCTTTGAAGAGTTAAGTCTTGCTGTAACCTACAAGAAATCTTGTAGCATTAAAGATGAAATATCCTTCTGTTTTTGATGACTTCCATTCAGATACATAAAGAAAGGAAGTCAGTCATGCCAATGTTATCTAGCTTTTGCTGCATAGATCATGGGACTCTTAAGTATTGACACTTTTTTGTTATAGATTCATAGACATATCAAGGCGACCAAGTCTTATGACAATAAACACCATACCAGTACCTTTCCCGAGGAGGGTTATACCAGTCAGTCTCAGAGTAAATTTGTGAAAACCCATCCAGTCATCTAGGCTATGTTAAAGGAAGTTATATTGAGTTCCAACAGTTAAGATAATTAAACACAGAAACCAAGACTAATACCAGTACCTTAAAATGGAGGTGTTTTGACCTGGAAAGTATGTTCTGGGAGAAAGAAAACATTTTAAGCACTGAGCTGTAAAGAAGGATAGAAAGGAACTTTTCATTAACAGAAAGAAAAACAATCCTACCTATCTGAGAAAGAAACATGTTAGAGGAAAACATTAGTAATCCTAATCCATATGTTGGAAAAACAGCTTTAAAAAGGAAACACCTGTAAATTACAGTGGAATAAGGATGGCCTTATATAGTATAAGGACTAATTGACAAGATATATATTATTTAATTAAATATACTTTAAAGGTTAATGCATGAGGAACTACAGGAAAATAAAAAGAAGGAGGCTTTAAATGCGATAAGTAGAAGATGAACATTAGCGACAAATAAAATATATAGACGTTAAAGAGATATGACCTAGATAAATAAGGGCATTGCTGAAGAAACACCTTCACATCAAAGGATGGCCAATGCAGAAAGGGATAAAGGCTGATGGATAGACAAGAGCATTTCACCAAGCATTTGCCAATGCCAAGTGTGTGCTTGTAATGATAGTATAACCATACAGTAGTAAAAGAAGTGTGGTATAAAATGAGAAAGTATGAGCCAGATGATAACAAGTTGTTTAGACAGAAATCCATTAGGCAGGATTATGGAATTGAAATTGTAGCACAATGGATTGATGTTAATACTGCCACTGGATGTTTTACAGCTTAATATTACTGAATTTATTTTTGTGTTGGCAGAGGATGCCTAATTTTGTGCATTTGATTTTTTTAAACTAATTCTGTCTAAGCTATCACAGTATGCTGTATATTGCAGAGACAGAAACACTGGATTCAGGGAAACAGTATTTTGGGATATTCTGGTCTGTGTGGTTGCCTTTGTAGCATGTTAAATTCAGTACTACAACCAGGTGCTCTGCCTATCACAAATAAATTCACCTGGACTGTGCACCTGATTTTGTAGTACATTACGTTCTGTTTAATACTTGTCACAAAAGGCTGAAATGTGTGTAGCTGAAGAGTAATAGATTGGATGTCCTTGTTTTTTGTAGAAACTGATTTTGACATTTCCATAGGATGCAGACTATTACCAGTAACACATTAGCATAGACATAAAATGCATTATGTTGTGCAGACGATTTTAGAGTATGTTATAGCTCAGTTTAGGTGTTAGTGCACATTTGAACAGAAATTCATTTAGTTTATTACTTGAATGGTGCACATTAGGTTGCATGGTTTATTTACAGTCCTTTGTGTTTAAGTCAGAGTCATCTGATACTGTATATCATGCAGCTGAAAACCACTGGATTCACTTATTATTGAGATAGGATGGTTTAAGTTATATGGCAGATTCTGCAGTGCTTCAAAGTCAGTTTGGTACTATAATAGGATACTCTCCATGTTCTATAGGACTTCAGGTTCAGGTTTAATATTTCTATGGTATGCTGCCCATCAGAGGGTAATGTCTACTTACTTGAAAAGGTTGAAATTCTGTGGCCTTGTAAAAGTTATTTTGTCATAGTTGTTAAGTGCATAATATATGAAGCCACTATGGTCAATTAAAATAAATAGACAGATAAATTCAAATGCAGTATAGCTGAGCTCAATATCTGCAATGCTAATCCAAGAACGTTTTAGCAGTACCTGCCAAACACCATAACAGGCTTACTACTGAGTCCACTAAAACAAAGCCATAAATTTCTGCATTAAATCCAACAGCCACACAGAGAACGTCTGCTGCAGTACTTGCCATCATATACTTTATTCCCAGGTGCACTGATGAATAAATATAGACTTCCTACACAGTCTGACATAACATTGTTAAAGCAGCATAGCTGCTTGCATTGGGCAACAGCCACAACAGTTTATTGTTATGCTTTTTTTATGGCAAATCATATAGACATTTTATTATTAGAACACTTGCTTGCTGCATGCCCAAGCAAGTGAACACAAAATGGAAGAGCCATTATAATTTGCAGAAAAGGATTTTGAGAAACAATTTTATTCAAGTAAGCCAGATAAAATGAGTACAAAATAAATAACATATAAACATGAGTGTCCTAATTACTGGAAAGTTGGTCTTGAGTATGGCTGAAGCTTAAGTGAGTGACAAAGATACTAGATGCTATAGTGTGTGAGTTTTTCTTGATTTAAGAATAAAAGATAACTTGAATGAAGTAGGTCACATATTACTTTCAAACTACACCTTGAATGGGATTGTATTCATATATTAACCAATGATGTAGACAAATTACACCAGAATGTCAATTAAAATACTAAACAGTTTACATTAATATAGATTATGCATTTTAATCAGAGTATCTACAATCAAAAGTTAAGATTACCTATTCTGTGCCACAGAATAAAAACGCCCAGCTATTACCCAAGTAGCCTTATATTGGCTGGCAAACCATATGCTGGAGAGGCTCACCAGGTAGGGGTGAGATGAGTAGTCAATGCTGTCTTGATGACTGTGTGAGAATAAAGGTAGCTTGGCCAACTGCTATACAGATTATAAGGTTTAAGGGCTGGGATGTCCACATAGAATTTCCAAGCTCATTACAGGTGCTGTTTCTGTCATCAGCCCACATCTGTGGGAGCCTGCATGAATCTCAAGAGCCGAGAGTTTAGTGAGTGCACATATCTAGCCACAAGGGGGCGGGGTTAGGGCAGTATCTGAAAACACTAACTACTGACAAGATAACAGCCCATTGAAAGGAGAAACTAATCTGTATGCATTGGGAGAAAAATCATTAAACAAATTAAAATGGCTAAAATGCCCAATACCCTATGAAAACAAATTCTTTAAAGACAACAAAATACTATTGCCCTTGATTAATGGTCTTCAACAGGTTCCCCCATTAAAATGAATTGGATTCCTAGAAAATTGTGTACAGAGGAAAGCATGAGGACATTTTTTTTCTCTCAAAGTTTTTGTTTTATTTTTCAAATACATTTGAATGATTTCCATATTATTTATACATATAAATATGTACACTATTTACATTAGCCTGACACTAAAACAGATCTTAATGTATACAGTTACTTTATAAATATGTCCAATCCATTATCAGAGTGTCTGATCAATTATAGTATACTGTCAATCAGCGATAAGACTTTTCCCCAAGGGTTGTTGATAAATGGCTTTGGATAAATTCTTAGTTCTTTAATTTTAATTTTCAATAATGCTGTGGTCTTCAGTAGGCTGTAGAAGTCTTCCAAAGTTGGTATTGTGTTTGTATTCCATCTTCTTGTTATACACTTCCTTGAAATTGCAAGTATAGTCCATACTAGATACATGTTTGACCTATTCAGATGAGAACCTTCATTCACATTTAATAATACAAGAGCTTTAGTTAAATAAAATGATTCATTAAATAAAGCTTGTTTTCAAATCTAGGTGCTTAGGATTTCCCTCTCTCTTCCCCCCTTGGCTGACCTGGTGTGACTTAATTTGAACTCTACAGTTCCCTACAAAACGGCGTCTACAGGACTGCAATCAGTTTCTCTCAACATTTAAACAGCTTGAACTCTACAGTTCCCTACAAAACGATGTCTACAGGAATGCAATCAGTTTCTCTCAACATTTAAACAGATTGAACTCTACAGTTCCCTACAAAACGGTGTCTACAGGACAGCAATCAGTTTCTCTCAGCATTTAAACAGATTGAACTCTACAGTTCCCTACAAAACGGTGTCTACAGGACTGCAATCAGTTTCTCTCAACATTTAAACAGATTGAACTCTACAGTTCCCTACAAAACGGTGTCTACAGGACTGCAATCAGTTTCTCTCAACATTTAAACAGATTGAACTCTACAGTTATATACAAAATGGTGTCTACAGGACTGCAATCAGTTTCACTCAACATTTAAACAGATTGAACTATACAGTTCCCTACAAAACAGTGTCTACAGGACTGCAATCAATTTCTCTCAACATTTAAACAGATTGAACTCTATAGTTCCCTACAAAATGGTGTCTACAGGACTGCAATCAGTTTCTCTCAACATCTAACAAATTGCAATCTACAGTTCCCTACAAAACCGTGTCTACAGGACTGCAATCAGTTTCTCTCAACATTTAAACAGATTGAACTCTACAGTTCCCTACAAAATGGTGTCTACAGGACAGCAATCAGTTTCTCTCAACATTTAAACAGATTGAACTCTACAGTTCCCTACAAAACGGTGTCTACAGGACTGCAATCAGTTTCTCTCAACATTTAAACAGATTGAACTCTACAGTTCCCTACAAAACGGTGTCTACAGGACTGCAATCAGTTTCTCTCAACATTTAAACAGAGTAGGTTGCACACACAAAAAGTATTTGTTAAGCTTTCACTTACAGTGCTTTGTAATTAAGCAGGTCACCATATTGGTCAGCCATAGGGCTCTTTGTTTCTACTTGAGTGGTTGCCTCCTTCCCCTGTAACTGAAGTAAACTGACTCTTACATTAAGAGCTGTAATACTTACCTTATAGCTTTAGGACACCTTAGGAAACCTTGTAAACTGCAATAGCCCCGCTGCATTGCCTCGCTATGCTCGGGCTCTCTTGCTCCCTCCTGCACCCAATTCCTCCCACCCCAGTACCTCTAAATTTATAGTACTATAGCCACTCCCCCACTTTCTAGATCCTATCTGCTTTCATCTGGGATAATTCCACCCACCCCCATTCTACTACCTACATTTAATAGCACCTATTAGCTTTCATCTGGCATTCTCCCATCCCCCTTCCAGTACCTTTACCTCACCACTCTATCTCCTGGTGTTGCATCACCAGTTAAAACAGTTCCTTAACTCACTAGCTGAATCATAGATAATGATATACTCCTCTTTACTACCCCTCTTGTTCACATCATACCTCCTTACCTTGTATGAAAACCAGTTTCTCATGGGATTTCAGGTCCCAAAAGGCCATACTATCACCCCAGCTGTAAATCCTTCCACCTTCAACCATACTTACAGTACCAGATCCTATCCAACATCTTGTTCAGTCTATCAACATCTCAACCCCAGGCGCATTAGCTCTAGATCCAAACACTACCACAAACTAATAAACAAATTCTTGAAGTTCATCACCAAGTATAGATTCAACCTAATACTTGGTGTTGATATTCACCCCAACCCTGGCCCACTCACTTCAGATACACATACCCCCTCTACTTGCAATCTAAGCTACAAACCTACGATTAATAGGCCAACTAACTCTCTCCTAGTCTGCCATCTCAATATAAGAAGCATTAATAACAAGGTATATGAACTGCATGCACTTCTGGATGTCCACTCCCCTGAGATTCTCTGTTTATCTGAAACCTGGTTAAAACCTAACACTAAAGACAATGAAGTGTTACCACCTGGGTACAACATACACTATCATGTTTCTACCCCCAAGAAACCCTACTACTTGGAGACTTTAACATAGACTGGGGCCCCTGTTCCTCAGAATCCCCAACCACCCATATTAACCTGCATGCATTTACACAAATCATATCCACCCCTACCAGGATAGGTAAACCCAACCAAAAAGAAAGTATACTTGACTGGGTACTCATAAATAGTCACCCCCAACTGTACACCTCTGGTACCCTCCTTAATGGCCTAAGCGATCACCTTCTCACATATGTAATTAAGCACAAAACGATTAATTCCCAACAACCCTTACTCAGAAAGGTTAGAAACAATAAAAACTTTGACCCTGCCAAATTCCAACAAGAACTAAACTCATGTAAGTAGTCTATTCTAAAACACTTCCCCTTAGAGGAAGCAGTAGCATACTTTAACAACAAATTCCTTGAGATCCTTGATTTGCATGCAACTGTGCATTCAAAGAGAACCAAGGCAAAAACTGCGCCATGGCTTTCTATAGAGTCTAAACTCAAAATTACCCTTAGAAACAAAGCATGGGCTTTATGGCATTCTTCTAAAGACCCTCAAGATCACATTAAGTACAGGCAATCCAGGAATGAAACCAAAAAATCAATTTTACAAGACAAAAAACAATACTACTGTAATTTACAGACAGTAAATCAAAATAACCCTCAAAAGTTTTGGGCAGGTTTAAATAATCTACTACATCCTGGACAAACTTCAACCCCAATCCCTGCTGCTACTATTGATAAAACCCCTGAAGATGTTTCTGATAGTTTTAACCAATTCTTTACTGAGAAAATTCAAGCCCTAGCTAGCCAACTGCCTCCTATCTCCCCTGGTCCTGAAAGTAGCACCCTTAGAAACCTACTTGCGTTCAGCTTCCAACCAGTCGCCACTTCACTTATCCGTACCTTGATCAAAAAATTAAAACCCACTACACTTTCTGCTGATCAACTCCCTGCCGAGTATCTACAAAAATTAGCTGATGCTATTGCTTACCCCATCTAAATACTAATCAGTCGAACCATAGTAGAAGCTAAAATTCCCACCATCTGGAAAATATCCTATGTAATCCCACTTCACAAAGGAGGCAGTTCTACTGAATTCTCCAATTATAGGCCAATAGCTATATTCTCTCCACTTGCAAAGATTATGGAAAAATGTATTCATAGACAACTCATGCACCACCTAATCCAGAATCGCCTTATGGCAGACACTTAGCATGGCTTCCATCCTCATCACAGCACTACTTCAGCCCTCCTAGCCTTTACCAACACCATAAACCATAATTGCAACAATAATTATCAGACCTCCCAAACGTCCCGAATTACTCGGTTTTTACCGAGTTTTGGGGTCAAAGTGAAGGGGTGCCACGATTCCCGAGTGGCACCCCTTCATTTCCAATTGTTTTGCTTTTTTTTTATGTTTTGAATTTTCGCGCTGTTGGAGCTGACGTCATCGCCCACAGCTCCGCCAGCGCTACCAGCCAGTCAGAATTGAGCTCAAGGAGCTCGCATCATTATTTCTGGCTGGCTGTGAGCAGGCGGGAAATGGGAATTAAACAGCAGCAGCACTAATGGTGCCAAGAATGGGCTGCTGGATAAGGGTTTTCTTTTTTTTTAAATTGCTATGCTGACAATGGGCTGGTGACTGGCGTAGTGGTGTTACTTTATTTATTTGCACATTTCTGCCGAGTCGGTGCCGACGTAAATGGACTTTGGGCTGCAGGCTGAGAGAACGGGATGAAGCAAGGCAAGGCATTAACCAGGTAAGGAACCAAAGTGTGTGTGTGTGTGTGTGTGTGTGTGTGTGTGTGTGTGTGGGTGTAGTCACTAATGCAGTTCAATCAACTGATCTGTTTAAACCATCACAATGAATGGATTATAGTGATTATTTCTTTTAACTATACTTATATTTTATCTGCAATGGTTTAAATTATTAGACCTGTTCACCTTTGCTTTAGTTCTGGGAGCATGTGGATGCTGTCATTTTTCCACTGTTAGTTTGACTTCTTGATGTATATGTTGGGGGAAAGAATGTGCTCCAGCACTTCAGGCAGTGCTCCATACTGAATCAGGGTTGTAAGTCCAGAAGGGTCTGGGGACCAGCCCACTTACCTTGTGTTAATACAAGGAGCAAAAAAAAGATATAGGTAAAAATAACTAATACAAATTTCTAGTTGGACTTCCTCTGTTCTCACTGGTTTATCATTGTGTATCATGTGCATGATGAAGAGATGATGTTTCAAACTGCAGAGACCCTATCTGCTGTTGCTTCAATAATTTAACTGTATATCAGCTAAATGGGTGATCTGGGGAGTATACATCTGAAACATAGTAGAGACATGCACTTCTTTATTCTATGCTCCTAGACTTTGACCAATAACTTTGCCTCCTAAAGCTCCAAACAAAATACCAGTTATTATTTTTTCTAAAGCTTATCGATATAATAGTCTATATATGCCCAGACGCAGGGAGAATGTTGTTGCACTCTTTTCTTTCCATCTTTGCCTCATTGCTTTCTATTTATAATGTGGAGGTATCAGCTGATTTTATGGAATAATGGAATTTATTAGTAGTAGTTTGTGCATTGCTGTGTTGTGCCATTGCAGGTCTATTAGTTTTATATTTAACAAATCAATGCACCTATAATTTTTGTAATCAGCTTGATTGAGATGATTATCTTGAGACAATGTAAGACATGCCTCATACTGTCTGGTGATCACCAATTAATTAAACAGCACAGGACATGTCTAAGATATGTGCACATGTTATGCCACTGAAGTCAGACAATACTGATATCAGGATTATCAGCAGGCCACCATACAGCATGCCTACCCACAGTCATCATAAAACACATAATCCAGCCTATGCCGAGTTTCTAAAGCTTTACCTGCCCAAACCACAAACACCTTTGAAACGAAATATGGGCAATAAGCACCCCCAGCAGCACTCCAGACCAGCAACATGGATACATTTTATTACCTCCCATAGCACTAGGGGTCACCTTCTCAGTAATGTTAAACACAAAAGGCAGGTATCTTTCCAAACAAACATTCTAGTCATAGGTGTCACCAGTGTATGACATACTGCTGTACCACTCACAAACTGAGCAAGAAATGAATGATGGTCACTTGCTGGTCTAGTGCCAGGATTTGTCAGATGACACACACATGCACTGTGTGTCCTTGAATGGCAAGTGCCAGCATGTCATACTACATGTGGGTGTAAATTACTTGAAATGTATCTCCTTGGACTATATGAAGAGATGCATGATGCAGTTCTTGCACTATGTGTCACTGAGCAGCACTCTGCTTTCTCCAAAGATGATGCATCAGAATGAACAAAAAATGACTGACTTCAGTAACTGGTTTAGTTATTGGTGTCATTTCAAATGGTATGGTATTGTCTTCCAACCCAAGCTGAGAATCGAACGGGTGAACCTCTTGCTGTGAGGTAACAATGCTACCGCTGCTGTGTAATCGGTATAACTTATGAAAAAGATATTATGTTGACCCTCTTGGGCCTTTTTGAGTTATGTGTACTAGAACCATTTGGGGCTGTGCTCTCTTTAGTGTTGTGGTTTTCCTACAGTTGGCAAGGAGAGAGAGTTACTTTGAGGCATTCCTTCATTGCTCAAAAAGCCACCAGGGCAGGGGTTCATGTAAATGACACAAACCTGGGACTGCCCTGGACACAACTACACTTGAAGCTATATGGAACTGTAATATAGGCCTTTTGCTGAAGGATTTGCCTTTGGTTCTTGATGAGTGTAGAAATGCCCTCCTGGTGAGTCATTTTAGAGGTATACAAAACAGTTTATGCCATTTCTAAATTTTAAGTGTTAACAGCAAATGTTAAGGCATATACTAATTTAGGCTTTTATACACCCCCTATATCTCTCTTTGCCTAGAAATCTTGCTGCAAGAAGCTAGTAATGTAACTGCTGTCTAGTAAATCCCCCCGACATATTGTTTACAGTTTGTTTTTTTGCAAAGTTTATTCCTGTCTGCCACAAGGCTATCAAAATAAAGAAAAAAAACAGATGCAGAGGTATCCCCAACCACTTCAGCTTCATAGTCGAGATGGGTGCTGCCCTATGCAACTAGCAGTGCAACCCAGTTTAAGCTTGTATAACTTCTACACTACCACTAGTTCCTTTTTGTCTGAGATAGGTTATTCTTTGTTTTAACTTGCAGCACTCTTGGTAGTTGAGGGTGGTTCATTGTCACTATTTGGAATATTTAGAGTTTTCTGATTATGAGACCCTTATTGGAGTTAACTAATCTTTCTCTCTCTCTCTCTCTCTCTCTCTCTCTCTCACACACACTCTCTCCCTCTCTCTCTCTCTTACAATAGTAGATAAGTTGTTGTGTGTGTGTGGGGCTGGGTATTCACTTATTGTCAGGTTACAGGTATGAGCGCAATTTATTACTTCACTTTATGTTACTGAGACCTGGCCCTGCCTTTTTGTTTGCTTGCTCGTTCAGTTTGATACACATGATATAAAATCCATCAATTGTCAAGTTATAGAGCTTCAATATGTTTATAGATTACTAGGGGCAATTTTCATCAGACGTTTAAGTGGCTTTGGTCTGTGGAATAAAAAAGCTTCAGTGAGAATAAAGGACACTGAGAGCCACACAAAACAGTATTACCAGGTTAAACTTATATTCTAGTTGTTATGCCGCAATAAGTGCATATTAGTTATTGTACTGTTATAAAGGATCTGATTTCTTGAGTCCACATACTTACGTTTGGGGTGGATTCCAGAGGACCTGGACATTATATAAATTATCTGAGTAATGTAGCATCCTAGTAGAATTACTGGACTCAATCCTGCTTCAACTGGATGTACGTAACATGCAGCTAGCTTACTGAAACATTTGATCTGTTCTGTTAGTTCCTTTTAGGACTCATACACAACTAGGGTTGCCACCTTTTCAAATGCCCAAAGTGGGACATTTTTGGTACAAACTTTCGATTTTGCAGGCCGAAACATGCTCACGGCCAGTACGAAGGACAGAACTTCACTTTTTTGCCTAAATAAAAGTTTGTTCTTGCAGCATTTTAGTTTGTTATTCTGTTTATTATAACATTTAGGTGTTTCAGATACATAATAACTGTTTTATGCAACTATTACTTAAAATATAGGAAATAATTTTGTCCTAAAATCTCAGGACATTTGCCATTTTTACAATTGTTTTGCAGGACACAACTGCGCAAAGAGGGACTGTCCCTCGCAAAGTGGAACAGGTGGTAATGCTAACATATATGCTTTGAAGAGAAATGCTGCTAATTAACTGTCACAGAAGCTGGTAGGGCTTGCATAAATATACACAAAGTTATTTAAAGAACAGAGGCAGGCAAGAAAGGAGCTATGAAAGCAATCATAGCCTGGCTGCTTCATGCATTCAGTAATTGAGAAAGCACTGCTAGAAATACCTTGGTCTAGAGATTACATTTGGGGTTTCATTCCAATATGCTTTTCCTGGTTTTAATAGTTGAATGTTTTTATTATCTGTTTTCCAGAAATAGCAAAAAAACTGTTTATAAATTAGATATGTCTTTTATGATGGAAATGTTCTGAATTGGGTAGTTTTATGATTATTGGTTCATGCATTTTCTTTCATTACCTACAGTGCAGCCTACTGTAAAAATGTTCATTCAAACAATAAATTTAAAATGTGCTCTGTCTAGCAAGTGTGCTGTATTATACAAGGACTATAACTTAATAAAGTCAGGAAGGTGCATCAAAGAAAAGAACGCATCATGTATGTTGTTTTGTGTGCAAAGAACCAATGATTTGAAAACAGCCCAAAGGTAATCTTTATCCACCACTGGCCAGATGCATTTTCTTTGGATGTGGTACGGGTTTTAATGCTGTTTCGATGAATGTGAGTTTCAAGGGCAGAGAAGTATTAATGCCAAGTCTGTTTTCATTGTGAGACAGTATTGCTTTATCAGATGTCTGTTAGTGTTTGTGCATTGATGTGCTACAAAATGTAAAAATAAAATCCAAATAATCATTGTAGAAGTAAAGCAGTATGCATGCACACATTAGTGCTTATGGTAAATGGGGCGAAATAGCCAGGTAATGGGATATTGGAATGGCTACAGGGGGACTCTGGTGCCATATTTTGGTTCTGTTCAGTTTGTGTTCAAAAGTTGGTATCCCACAACTCCATTGGAGTGGGTGGGGTTATGTAATTATATATGCAAATTAGATGTTAATCAGCATACAGATTTGTACCTATTTTTAATGGGCCTTGTCCAGATTTTTGATATTTCCAGGTTGAAAGGTATGATAATTATATATCCTCAGCCCTCTTTTTGGATATTTCCAAGGCATTCGATATGGTTGATCACCAACTTTTAATCCACACCCTGCAAACATTCTGTCTAGATACTGGAGCCCTCCAATGGTTTCAATCCTACCTGAATGGTCGACAGCAGGCTGTCCTCTGGCAGAACAAACTCTCTAACCTTCTAACACCCTTGGAGTACCACAAGGCTCTATACTAGGGCCCTTGCTGTTCTCCATCTTCATTAACGACCTTTATACTGTCATCCCAAAAGTCAGCTGTATCCAATATGCTGATGACTCTACTCTGATTTGCTCAGCCACTTCTCTTACCCTTGGAGCTTTTCTCCCCGGGCCTCCGCTGAAAATGGACATGCATCCAGTCAGACTATCCCGGTCAACAAATGTAAAATAAATAAAATAAAATAAAATTGTAGAAAGTTATTAATACCATTCAAAAATGGCTTAATTTTAACACAATTTAACACTACTCTCCAGTAGAGTTATAGTCAGCTACCCAGACCACCTTTAATACAATAGAAAATTGGCTTTCTGAACATCGTCTAATCCTAAATCCCAAAAAAACTAAAATGCTGTTATTTTCACCAACACGTAGGTCTACCGTTCACCTTTACCATAAAATCAGATGATTGCACAATAATCTCCCCTGACCCATCTACAAAACTATTAGGTATCATCATAGACAATAATCTAAAATTTGACCTACATGTTAACCAAACTATCAAAACCATCAATAAAAAACTAGGGTCACTTTACAGAATAAAAGCCTTCCTAACCCCTCCAGCTAAAATTGCCATAGCTCGCTCTCACCTTCTTTCAACCCTTCTGTATGCATCCCCTCTACTTTCAAATTTAAACAAAACTGTCCTTAACAAATTCTCAATTTGCTACAACCACATTGCCAGGTTTGCCACTGGGCTGCCTTTTAGGACACATCATTGCATCAATCTAAATCAGCTTGGGTGGCTTTAACTACCCAGCCTAATCCAGTATAACCAACTGATTATGACCTATAAAATCCTCTATAATCCGGACAATACTCCTGCACTTAAAAATATTATCACCCCCTATAACAATCCTAGACCGCTTTGATCCTCTAACAAACTATTAATTCAGACTAGCAAAATTAATAACACAGCCGGTGATTCTCTCTTTGCAAACTCTGTAAGTAGATCCTGGAACTCTCTTCCAGCTGATATTACCTTACTTTCCACCTTAGGTCAATTTAAAACAAGGCTCAAACAACATTTGTCACTTAACTGGCTATGTCAATGTATCAAGCCTGGCTAACTCTCTCTATAATGTGTAAATATCTGTTAACCAGTTTACTGTGTAATTTAATTTAATCCTGACTTGTGCTCAGGATTAACTGTAACCTGTGGAACTTGTTTAACTTGCTTACTTATGTAAGCTCTGTAAATAGTCTGTTTATAATATGTAATGCTGGTATTATGTAATGCTGTATCTGCTTACCCTTGGAGCATTTCTCCCCGGGCCTCCGCTGAAAATGGACATGCATCCAGTCAGGCTATCCCGGCCAACAAATGTAAAATAAATGAAATAAAATAAAATTGTAGAAAGTTATTAATACCATTCAAAAATGGCTTAATTTTAACACAAGCAAAGAAAATGTGGTTCCAATCTGCATTGTGTACTTGCTCATATCTCCAAAATATTCCTTTTATGGAAGAACTAATTTTACTGATTCTACCTGGGGTTAAGAATGCTCTGTGCAAGCATTTCCAATTAAAAACTTTCCAGTATTGTGTAAAGGATGTATATTTTATCGATAATAAGATATTTTTTTAATATCTTCAGTTAACTGTATTTAGTGTCCTTTTGTTATATATTTCCAATATGAGTTTTTGGGTGTTGTTTTATAGTTTATCAATATTTTGTAAAATTTTGAAATACTGTTTCCCATGTCAAAGTCATTATATATGATTTCATATATGTATTTCGTAAATTTAGATATTTCTTTAAATGAAGAATTGTTAATTATTCTACTTAAATCTTGCAAATATGACAGATTATTCTGTAATGTTAGCCAGTGCTGTTGTGGAATTTTGTATGTTGCTTTTTTACTTGCATATCTAAAACTTTTAGTTATTTGATACATTGGAGCCAACAAACAAATCCTTTCTGTTTCCAGGAATTAATAATTTCTCTATATATTTTATGTGGAAAGTTCTTTGTGACTATAAATAGTGTTAAAAGATCAAACCAGATTTTTAAATCTATATTTGCATTAATAATTTTCCTAAATGAGTCAATGTAATAATTAATCAAATGAGTTTTAGTGGGTTTAGTTATCTTATATTGCATACTAATACATATGTGCCATGAAAATTATTTTATCTGTTATTTGAAATTTTTTTTTTTTTGTAAATCAAATTCATTTATTGATATTACAGTTAGTAATTCTTTTCAATTTGCAGAATGGCGTGGACTTATCCAATCTGAGATTGTTTTAGATATTGATGCTTTTATATATGTTTATATATCAGGAGAGTTTAATCCTCCGTGTTTCCATGGTCTGATATGATGTATTAAAGCTATTCTATTTCTTTTGGGAAACCATAAAAATTTTATCAGGCATGAATTTATTTCTTTAAGTATATTCCTTTCTGGTAACAGTTCTATTGCCAAGGCTATATGTAGGATTTTGGGCAGTAAAACCATTTTTATTAACTGTAGTCTATCTTCAAATGTTAATATTATTTTGTTCCATTTTTCAACAGAAAATGTAATTGTATTGATGATATTATTGTAGTTTTTTGAGAGTTAATTCATTATTATCCTTGCATAAATCAATTCCTAGATATTTTAATATAGATTCTTGTTTCCCTATGATGTGATCCCCCTTAGTCTGCAGTGCTTTTTTTATTTAAAATAAAAATTTTGATTTTAATTTATTGAAATGGAGCCTTGAAGTCATGTGAAATTTGTCAATTAATATATCTAATTCTTCTAATGTCTTTTTTGTATTAAATAATGTTAGCAATATGTCATCAGCAAATAGCATTATTTTAGAATTGTATTTATCATAAACATCTATTCATTTGCTTTTTATATTGTTACAAATTGAATCTGCTAATATTTCAATAGCCAGAGCAAATAAAATTGGTGACATGGGACATGCTTGTTTAGTGCCTTTTGTTATATGTATAGATTCAGAGGTAAATGGACCTAACTTAACATACGCTAAATTATTTAGGAGATGAACAAAGGATGCAGGAAATTCAAATAGCATTAGAATTTTGAATAAATAATCCCAGTTTAGGGAATGAAAGGCTTTCCTCTATATCTAACCCAATTATGAGTGTTTATTTTCTTTATTAACATAATCTATAAGATAAATTATCCTTTTAATATTGTCATGTGTGTGTCTATGATATATAACTCCAGTTTTATCATTATTTATTGTTTTGGATAGTGGTATTTTCATTCTGTTAGTTAATATTTTCATAAATATCTTATAGTCATTATTTATTAATGATATAGGTCTATATGTGGTATAGAGGTTTGGGGATGTTTTTTCCTTTAGGATTGGTGTGATTAAGGAATATCTCCAAGAGGGTGGTATTAAAGCTTGTGACCGAATTTCTAATAGATTTTTATGGAAGAGGGATAGTATCTTTGAAGGAAACAAAATATATATTTCCATAATTATGCCGCCATATATAATTAAAGCTTTATTATTTTTACCCTCTTTTATTGTATCAGTAATTTCTTTGTAGGATATGGCTGCTTGCAGATCTAGTTTTAATTTTTCTGATTTTTTTTATATTAGAACATTTTTCATCTAGATTTAATTGATCAATATGTATATTTTCTTTTTGGAAATGTTCCATATAGTGATTTCCATAGGCATCAAGAATGCCACCTATATCCAAAATGTTTTTCACTTTTTTTCATGAAAGATACTTTTAATGTTATTAGCTTTTGATTGTATTTTGATTCTTGTGGATAAATTATGTAGATTTTTGGAAGAAGTGGCCAAGGTATTAATTTTTAGTTGTTCTAAAGCTAAACTGGTTTTATGTGTTAGAATTTCATTGTATTTATTGTTTAATACTTCTTCTTTCTTTTTCATCTCCAAATGATTTTGATTTTTTTGGATTGTAGATGCAATAATTCAGAATCCCATTCTCTATTTTTTATACCAAGTTAGGGTGTTACCATATATGTAAGCTTTTGAGTCCCATATCATTATTTTATTTATCTCTGTGGTGTAATTAATATCTAAGAAGAACTGTAATTCAGATAATAACCAGGGTTTGAACTCTTTAATTTTAGTTATATATGCTGGAATTCTGGAGTTAAAGATTAATGGTTTGTACCCATTTTGAAGTTTTAGTATCAATGAATTGTGGTCTGAAAAGGGGCAGGGAGTGATTGAGAAATTAATGATCTTAGAGTGTAAGTCATGGGCACCAAATATTTTATCTATTTTAGTTTTGGTACCAAATCTGCGATCTTGATGGGAAAACAACAAAGATGTATCTTCTTTAAATTTGAAAGCATCTACAAGATGAAATGATTCTACCCACTTGTTTAAAGTTTTTGATACAGCAGATGTACACAGCGGTCTTTTATTTGTATTTTCAGAAATATCAAATCTATATTTAAAATCTCCTCCTAATATTAAGTTGCCTTTATAATTATTAGAAATGAAATCCAAGTGTTTTTTTAACAGTTCCTGTTCCAATGCTTGGGAACCAGTATAGATTGGCTAGAGTCTATATTCTGTTATTATATTTAACTATTACTAATGCCATAAGACCTTCTTTATCTTCATACTTATAAATGATTTCTGGGTTAATCACATTTGCTTTCCATAAAATTATTACCCCTTTTGTCTTTGTTTTATAAGTGGATTGCACCAATATCATATATTCCTATATTCTTTAGGATTCCATTTGTAATTGACACTTGTTTTGAAATGAGTTTCTTGAAGGAAGACAATTTGTGCTTTGTTCAGTTTAAATATTTCAGTAGATTTGATCTCTTGTTATGATTGTTTAAGCCATTGGTATTTAAAGATAATAAAGTTAAATCCATCTTAGGTTATTTAGACTATGTATTTTTTGTTTTATTGTGACTATTAAAACATTTTCCTCTGATAACTATAAAGTATATGTTTGAGCTTTTAAAGGAAATGATCAGTTTTATACTTTGAGTGTTTACCAATGAAGTAATGTTTTGGTCAGGGATACTAAATTTTTTTTGTGAAATAACAAATTTAAATGAATAAATGTTACAAAACTAAGATCTGCACTAGCCATGGAATGAAAATCATTCCTAATCTGATGGATAAACCTAAATCCATCAGATTATCACTCATACCTTGACAATCCAGAACATCTGAGCTCCAAAAATTGAATTATCATATGGAGAATATTTGTAATAAGGAATAAGCAATATTTATATTATTTTGAACATATCATTGCTGGAGCCTTCCTGTGTCCTGACAGAGTGTTCTTCAAACTATCTGGAGATATACAGAGCTGAGTATATTTTTCTGGCACTTCAGAGTTGTGTACTGATAATTGTTGTTTGACTAATTTGATATCATTGCTGGCTGACGTCAGAGTTGTGCACTGTTATTTTTGCTTCACTGTATAGTTTTTCAGATCTCTGCTGAAGGTGTTGGTTTTCCCATACCCACCCTCTCTATTCCTGTGTTATTTAAATGTGGAGACTTGTACAGTTGCCCACCCATACTGTAGATTTGATCTGGGACACTTCCCCCAGTCCCATCTCTTTACCTCATTCTACCTAATAGACTCCTTCTGCACTTGTTTTCAGTCATTTTTAATTTAATTGCATTTTTAAACTGTTTGGTCTAACATTGCTACATACTCATGTGCTAGCTTGCACTGCATTTGAATTGTTTTTACTGCTGTTTTAGCTACTTTTATGTATATATATATATATATATATATATATATATATATATATATATATATATATATATATATATATATATATATATATATATATATACCTTTCCTGTAACTCGTGTAGCCCAGATTCAGATTTGTTGTATCTAGGACTGTGTGTAAGCATCTGAGCGCCCCCGCCCCCAGCTTTCTGTGTTGAAGGAAAGCCTTCTGGCTTATCAGTGGGAGTGGTAAGCACTAGGTAACCTATCTACCACATAAGGAGTGGTTCGGGCCCAGAAATTGTAGTTATTGGCCGTTTGGGCAGTTTTTCCATCTCTCTCAACTTTCTGATTTAAAAGCCTGCATTTGCACTTGTTTCTCCCCTTTCCTGTAGCTAGTTTAGTCCAGATACAGATTCTTAGTTTTAGTACTTGAATTTGCTTGTTCATGATCAGCACTTGTTCAGAACTTGTAAGCACTAAATAACTTACTAATTACTACAGCACTCAACCTTCCTCATTAACTAGAGGAAAACAGTTTTTGTACTTACTTTCCTCACTTGCTTAGAGAAAAACAGCTCTTGTACTCACTTCCCTCACTTATCTAGAGGAAAATAGTTTTTTATTCAGGCATGTCCAAGGGGCATCCTGGGGCAATGTAGAAATTGCCTCATGTACACAGACAACCCTCTCCTCCTACCACCTAACACTACAACCTGTGAGAGATGCACTTATCTAGCCAAACTGGAGGTAAAGCTCTCTCCAATCAAGACTAAACTTGATGTCAAGAGGAGAAGGTAAACATTTGCACCACACCACACTAATCACATAGTCTCATTAAATCTACACCACCAAAATCCACACATAGAAACACAAAGACAGTCGCGGAGGCTCTCAATAATAATCTGCTCAAGCAACAGAGACCTCAAAAGCAGAAATGCAAGCAGCCTCCACCGCCCAACACAACCCAAATGACACATAGCCCGCAGACTCAGTGTGTCGCTCAACCACAGCCAGTAAGGCAAAACAACATACCCAACACACTAGTCATAGGTGACTCTATAGTCAAGCACACTGATGTCCCACTCACCAGGCTAAACAAGGAGAAGGTTACTGTCAGCTGCCTGTCGGGTGCCAAGATCCGCCACATAACCCACGCACTCAGGTCACTCCACAACAAGTACAAATATGACTCTGTCATTGTCCATGTTGGTGTGAATGACCTGAGACGTACCTCCCTGGACTACATGAAAAGAGACATGGAAGAGCTCTCCGATCTTGTAGCCCAGGCAGGTATGACCCTAGCCCTGAGTAGCATTCTGCTATTACCCAGAATAATGCTGCGGTGCAAGGACAAAATGATTGACTTCAACAATTGGCTAAGCTTCTAGTGCCATTCTAAAGGGATCCAGTATCTGTCTGCCTAGGATGACATGGTCAACAGACCTCAATGCTTTACCAGAAATGGCCTGCACCTGTCATCCCTGGGATTCTGGATACTGGCTAAGGTTCTTGCCGCCCCTATAGTGCCTTTTTTAGGCAAGGTTCAAATGACAAATGCACCACCATAACAGGAACAGTCGAGCAAAAACTGTGGGTGATGCTACTCAATGCTAGAAGTCTAAATCTCAAAATGCACTCACTCTCGGCACTCCTTATAATGGAGAACATTGATATCTGTGCAGTGACTGAGACCTGGTTCAAGGCTCCAGAGAACACCCCTGCACTACCAGGCTATAACTCATACCACATTTTTCGGCCATGTAACCTGGACCAGAACACCAAAGGTGGAGGTGTGTCCATATTCATTAAGGATATCCACACCTCCAGGCTAGTTGCTCAGCATAATGCAGCTGAGGTTACCCAAGTGCAACTAACCCTGAGCAAAACTGCAATCCAAATTATAGCTTGCTACAGATCACCCACCATGCCCCAGGATTCCCACTCCTCTTTTCTTGATGTACTGGAAAATATTAGGGTTCAAGCAAGCACCCTAATAATGGGTGATTTCAACTACCCCACCATTAACTGGGAAAACTGCTCACGTACCAACTCTTTCACTCAACGCTTTCTGGAATTCATAAACTCCAATGCCTAGATCAAGTTATCCACACCCCCATCAGGGGCAACAATATCTCAGATCTGGTTATTACCAACATGAGTGATTGGTGTTCCACACCTGAAGTCAATGCCGCATTGATCCGATCCGACCATAAGCTAATTACCCTAGGTATCCACATCCTGCCCCCCCCCCATTAAGGAAACCATGGTAAAAAATTTCTCCAAAGCCAACTTCATGCTTCTTAAGACAGAAGTGGTGAACTTCATGACACCCATGCAGATGGACAATACAGTTATGACTACTGAATCCTACACAATTGCACTTACATGATTGCATGGATCGTGCTATCCAAAACAGAACCAAGACGCTATCCTCCAAAAAAAGGAAGCCAATCTGGTGGTACCCTGCCATAAACAAACTGTACAACAGAAGGAAGAAACTGTTGCAAAAGAGCGTAAAATTGCATGAGTGGAGGAGCTCCCTGGTCAGCCTCAGTAAGAAGCTGCGATCCCTGATAAAATCTTCCAAAGCTAGTTACGAAAACAAAATCGCCACTGATTCTAAAGACAGCCACAAAGCATTCTATAACTATGTCAAGAATCTGAATGGCATCACTCAGATCTACTCTGAGTTACAGCACAATGGTACTAAATATACAGACCCAACTGATATTGCCAACATCCTTGGCAGAGAGGTTCTGTGTTAATTTTACCCCCCTCTCACCCATTAAAGAGCCCATCTCTATACCAGAAGAATGCAAAGTTCCTATAATCATGGCTGTAAAGGTAAAACCACACTCTCCAAAGCCAAGAACACAACATCCATGGGACCAGACAACATCCAAGGCTGCATTCTACATGAACTACAGGACAAACTGGCACCCCACCTAAGTACCATGTTCAGTCATAGCCTCACCTCAGGCTTTTTGCCTGATGAATGGTGCACAGCAACGGTTATCCTAGTCCACAAGGAGGGAGTCATCACGGACCCCGGGAACTACCACCCCATTAGCCTGACGAGCCTGGTCTGCAACGCCATGGAACGTATCATCATGGAACTTATAAACAAAGACATTGGTATTCCCCAAACTCTGGACACCACCCAGTTAGGATTTGTAAAAGGCAGATCATGTCTCCTAAACCTGATAGACTTCTTTGAAGCAGTCACCAAGCTGTAGACAAGGGTAAGGTGGTTCACACAGCCTATCTAGATCTTGCCAAGGCTTTCGACACCATCTCCCACCCTGGAATTATAGATAAACACACTATACTAGGTATAAATCCCTATGTCACAAGATGGGTTGCCAACTGGCTCACTGACAGAACCCACACTGTGGAAGTAGCAGACTCCAAATCCAACTTCAGACCAGTGACAAGTGGAGTACCACAGGGCTCAGTCCTGGGTCCTCTCCTATTTGGTATCTACTTCTCTGAAGTACAGGCTAACACAGAAGGTCTTTGGCTAACGAAGTTCACAGACGACTACAAACTAGGAGCCATAACCGAAACTCCTAACGATGTCGACATCCTACAAAAGAGCCTCACTGAGGCAGAATCCTGGTGTCAAAGCCATGGCTTCAAACTCAATGCCAAAAAGTGCATTGTCATCTCCTTTGTTAAAAACTCAGTACCCATGAACTACAACATAGCCGGTAGTATACTTAACACTGAAAATGTGATAAGAGACCTTGGGACACAGGTGGACAGTAGCCTCTCCTTTGATAATCACATCACCACAGTAGTCAGGAAATCCTTCTATGTGGCACACCTCATCACAAAAGGTTTCTCATCCAGAAAAAAAGAGGTCATTGTTCCCCTCTACTCATCACTCATTACACCCATTATAGAGTACAACACCCCTTTTGGTATGCACCTCACAAGACATCTACAACAACTGGAAAGGCCGCAGAAATACCTCACAAAGAGGATTACCGGCCTCAAACAGATGCCCTATGCAGACTGTCTAAAAAAACTCCATATCGCCTACTCAGATGTGATCTCTGCCTAACATACAAAGCTATGTCAAACCCAGAGCTGTTGGACATGCTCCACTTAAAGAAATCCCAATCCCTCCAAGCTACACGCTCTAGGGACCTAAACCTTGTCATCACAATAAACAGAACATGCTGGAGGGATAGATTCCTATCCCAGAGACTTCTCATACTCTGGAATAAACTACCTATCTATATCCAACAAAGCTCCTCATTAGCACTCTTCAAGAAAAATCTTGATGATTGGATGGGAAATAGGAAATTCACCCCGAGGATCACCTCTGTGGCTCTGCTCTACAGTGGCACAGGAAAATAATTTTCTTGGGTGGCAAAAGCCAGGGTACCTTTTTGGCTGGGCTTGTATAGTCCCCAGGGCCAATAGCCTAGTACCTACCTATGAACAGATATAGTACTATTGTAGTTTAGACAGAATTGTAATACAATATAAATGTCTACTTATTGTATAAGCAATTAATATTTACATGAAAGATAGATGACAAGCAATTCAATCATAGTAAAGTAGGGTGTATCATATATAAAACCTTAGTTAAAGATTACAGCACACAGTTATTTAACATAGTCACCCTTATTGATGAAATCTTTCAAAACGTATTACTTAATATAAATAGATGGTGATAATATTTATATGTAATGTTTATAATACAGGGCCGGATTCACGAAGGCTTGCATGGAGTCTAAGAGTAGAGTAAGACACCATGCAGCCAACATGTCCGCCGAGCGATCCAGGATCAGCCGGTAGGGGCGTGCAACAGAGCTCCTAAAATGAGTCTTACATGGACAGGGCTTGGATATGCACATTACCTCAATTGCAGGCAAAAGCTATGCAAATGAGGTAAATTTGCAATCTAGGAAACCCGAACCTGCCCAAGTAAGAGTAGTGTTATTTGCAGAAATGTACTCCATTGACAACTGAGAACGGTTTTGCAAATAGCAAAACGGAGCAGTGACAGCTCCAAAAAAAGGATGCATCCAGTTGAGGAAGCATGCCAATGGCCAAAAATATGGCCATTGGCAATTTTCACCGATACAAATTAAAAATAAAATATTTTTTTTTTATCCCGATCTCTGGTGTTTAAGAGTAGCGCAGCACTGTGCAAACGCGCTGTGCTCTTAAAACCAAAAAAAACAATAATTAAAATCCACAAATGTGGATTTTATTGTAATTTTTAATTTACAATGCAAGGGAGTGGCAGGCTGAAGACAACATGGCTACCGAGTAGAGGTTGCTAAGGGGGGAAGCTCAGTCTAAGAGATGTAACCAAGAATTAGCAGGCAATCCTATGCAAATGAGGGTTAGGATAGTGAATCCGAAGTTTACATAGCAAATGAGCAGAGTCAGTGGAGTGTAGGAGTAGGATAAGGGGAGTAACAGAGTAGAAGATAGGTGACATCCCGAGGGGGGTATGTATGAAAGAAGTGAAGCTCATTGGAGCAGAGTGGCATGTATCTGCTGTCAGTTACACATCACTGGAAGAGGTGTGCTAACAGGTAGCCTAGCTAAAGGCAAGACATTGAAGGTGTATGCAGTGGATAACACTAAAGTTTCTTGTTGAAGTGTGTGCAATGTGTTTGCACGTGGGTGCATGCCTGTACATCCGAGTAAGACTGTGTGCACGCATGTATGCCTGTGTGCACTCGTTTGGGCCGGAGGAAGCATGTCTAAGGCTGTTTAAAGTTATGTAAGCGCATTTGCACCGGTGTGCACGCTTTTTAGCAAGAATAAGCAAGTTTTAGTCCATGTAAGCATGTGTGCACACATGTGAGCTGGTGTGCATGTGTTTGCGCTTGTGTGCACGGCACTGCCCCCCTGAGAAAACAAAAAGGAAAAAGGAAGCACAACAAATAGTAGGAAGTTAACCAGGGAGTACTAGCAGAGCTAGCAGGTGAAAACAATCAGAATCAGGCAATTACACAGGCAGTGCACTAGCCCAGCCCAGCCCAGCACTTAAAACTCTGCAAACAACATTCTACTATGTTTCTCTCAAGATACACTGCAACATTGCAGTAAGCTAATAGAAGTGAAAACTGAAAAAGCTTTACTGAGACAAAGAAATGTTAGGGGCTGCCATTGCTGTTATAAGGCAATATATGCAACATGCTGAGGGTGGTGACAATGCGAATGCTGCTGGACAACCCACAGTGAGGAGACAGAGAAGAGTGTACAAGCCCAGGGTAACCTATCAGGGGCTACATGAGCTGGAGATAGTGGAGCACTATAGAGTGGACAGAAAACTCTTGCAGCAAATTGTTGAGCTGTGCAGGCCACACCTCACACACAGAACCAACAGAGGGGAACCCATCCCAGTAGAAACCAAGGTATGTGTTGGCCTAAGAATATTAGCAACAGGTACCTTCCAGAGATCAACTGGTGATATGATGGGGATATCACAGGCATCAGCATTCAGGGTACTGCACCAGTTCCTGGATGCCATGTCAGCACATGTCGGTGATCATGTATATTTCCCCAATTCCTGTGAGGTATTGGCCAGCAATATGCATTTCTTCCAGCAAATAGCGGAATACCCTGAGGTAGTGGGTGCAATAGACTGCACGCACATACACATCAAAGCACCAGCCGGTGAGTGGGGTAGGGTCTACTTCAACCGTAAGGGCTTTCCCTCCATCAACTGCAAGGTCATGTGTGATGCCCAAGGCATAATACTGAATGTGTGTGCTGGCTGCCCTGGAAGCTACCATGATTTCCATATCTGGCATCTGACACAGCTGTACCAAACATTTGCCATTGGGGACATCCCTCATGGTCACTTAGTGGGGAATGCTGGCTATGCACTGGAGCTGTGGCTGATAACACCCATCAGAAACGCACACACACCTGAACAGGAATGCCATAATGAGGCACATGCACAAACACAAAATGTAATCGAGCATGTGTTTGGCCTGCTCAAGTCATGGTTCCAGTGCCTGGACACATCTGGTGAAGCCTTGCAGTACTCACCAACTACATGTACCCAAATTGTCATGGTATGTGCTATACTACATAATAGGATCCTGCAAAAACAGCTGCAGCAGGAGCAGCAGCATAGGCCTGGGCCAAACAGCCCCCCACCATTGCCAAGGCCATCATAGGCAGAGCGGGACTCAGAGGAGGAACAACCTGAGCCTGCCCCAGTAGGCAGAAGGAGGCATGCACAGTATGCTTTGGCATTGGCAAAGAGGCAACGCATAGCACATACACTGGCTCAGTAGGAACCCTGGAAATTATACCTCTCTCTGACTCGCACATATAGTAAAAGGGATGCCTAACTTGACACTACCTGTTTCCAAACATGTATAGGGAGTGCAGTATGTGCATCCGACATAGGCAGCCCTGCAGCACCACCAGAGGCATGATTGCCATGTGTTAAGCAATATAAAGCAGTGCTAAACAGCTTTCACCACCATTTAGTATATGTAAAGCAATTGCACACACTAACACTAGCACAACTATGGTCAATGTTGAGCAATATTGAGCAACGTTCAGCAATGTTGGTTAATGTTGAGCAATGTTGGACAAGCTTGATCTACGTTGGGCATAGCTGAACAAAAGCCAACATACTCATATTTGCTCTACTGGCTCTTAAGCAGTCTGGTCTTCTCAGTATGAAAATATAAAGCAGTGGCAGGCCTCAAACATGGATACTGTGCACTACAGTCATAGTACTGAACCACTAAACCATGACAGTATTTCGCTGGTCAGTCTGTATGAAGAAATGTTGCTAAGTCTATGCAAAGTATCTCATGGAAATCCTGCAGAAACAGCATAATCCCTGTCAAGTTATGACCCAAAGGTGAGCCCTGCAGTAAGAATAGAACCTGAATTTCAACACACATATAGTATAAATGTTAATATTGGTCATGTTCACACACATCAACAAATGTAGTGGACTTCAGACAGCAACATACTGAAAGGTCACACTGGGCATGCTCACACACTTGAATAAATGAGACAAATGTCAGGCAACAAAACACTGAAAGGACAGACTGGGCATGCTCACACTTAGGCCATGTCTGAGTACAGCAGTGAGCCACACATATCCGGCAGTTGCATGTGTTAACCCAGGAACCTCTCACTATTCACCAATCCAACTTGTACACACAGTTATATGACAACAGACACATATACAATATATTGGAACCCTGTCATAATAAAATATGATCTGCATATACTTAGGTTGTTTGTAGAAAGTGGGAAAGCAAAGAAGATAAAAAACCTGCAATCAGTATCATCAATAAACAATGTGCATCCCAAACATTACCATAGGTTGATACTAGGCTATCTGCCCTAAGGCATTTATAAGCCTAGCCAGAGTGTGTTTGGCTTTTGCAGCCCTGTTAGATTAGTAGACTGTGCCTGTGAATAGTAGGTCACACAAGATAGGTGTTTTACATTTAGTTTATTGTGCCTCTGTCTAGCAGGGACCCAGAATAGATCCCAGAGGTAAACATACAATCACCCATCCACTCATCAAGAGGTCTCCTGTAGGGGGTCAGTGGGCGGCTCTGCCTGTGCGGGACTGGGATCCCATTACAGAGTGAGGGGAGCCTCTGGGAAATGAATGTGTCCCTCCAGCATGTCCTATTAATATCTGTGCTGAGGTGTAAGTCCCTGGAGCATGTAACTCTAAGGGATCCGGATATCCTGAGGTAGAGCATGTCCATTAATACTGTGTTGGACATGGCTGTAAACAACAGGCACAGATTGCATCCGAGTAGGCGGTAAGGGACTGAGTAGAGCTGGAGTTACTTTAGCCAAACTGCACAGGGCATCTGTGTGAGTCCCCAAATCCACTTGGTGAGGTACTTTTGTGGCCATTATAGTTGCTGCAGGTGTCGGGTATGGTACATCCCAAATGGGGAATTGTATCCAGTCATGGGCCTGATGAGTATAGGGGCACAATGACTTTACTTGATCTAGATGTGAAACCTTTTGGGATAAGGTGGGCTATATAGAAGGACTGTCTAACCACTTTGTCAATGTGATTGTCAAAGGCAAGATTACTAACTACTCGTGCCCCAAATCCCTAACAACTTCTACTGTACTTAACGTATTAACACCTATGTGGTAATGTGTGGGCACTTTGTTATTCCCAAAGGGGATGACTATACATTTAATGGCATTTAGCTGTAGGCCATGGCTCTGGCACCAGTTATCCATCTCTGTGAGACCCTTTTGGAGGATGCTTGTGCCAGCTGGAGAGTCAAATATGGCACCCAGTTTGCAGTCATCTGCGAACATGGTCAGCCATATTCCTCCTGTGTTAGCCTGTACGTCAGAGAAATATATACTGAACAAGAGAGGTCCCAGGACTGAGCCTTGTGGGATGCCACGTTTAACTGGTGTAGAGTCAGACATGGCACCAGCAATACTTACCATGTGGGTGCTATTCCTGATCCAGTTAGCAATCCATCTTGTGACATATGTGTCGATATCTAAGCTGGTGAGCTTATGTATGATGCCCGAGTGGGGTACTGTTTTGAAGGTTTTTGCGAGGTCCAGGTAGGCTGTGTGGACTAAACAACAAAGATTCCATGTAGAAAAAATATTTATTCCATAAATCCTGTCTTAGCACCTCGGCTACCACAGCCTTCAATGAGCACATAAATCATGGTGAAAATCCATTACCTTATATACCCAATAATGAAAAAAATCAATTAATTAATCAATTAAACAAAATAACATTTAAAGAGACTCCACTCACTCCATAGACAAAAATACATACAAATCTCAGATAAAAAACATATATAAAAATAAGTAAGTAGTCTCCGTGTTCAGCCTAGTGAGTGGGACGTCAGTGTGCCTAACTATAGAGTCACCTATTACTAGTGTGTTGGGTATGTTATTTTGCCTTAAGGGCTGTGATTGCATGGCACACTGGTTTTGTGAAGTATGTGTTTCATGGTTTGTGTTGGGGGATGGAGGTTGCTTGAGTGTCTGCTTTGGAGGTCCCTGTTGCTTTTGCAGATTTTTATTTAGAGCCTTCGAGTATGTTTTCATGTATTTATGTGTTGTTTTTGCCGGTGCTGGTTTCATAGGTCTATGTGAGACTGGTGGTGTGATGCAAGTAGTTCCCTTCTCCTCTTGACTGTCTGGTCCAGTCTTGGGTTGAGAGAGCTTAGCCTCCAGTTTGGCTGTATAATTACACCTCTTGCATGTATTAGTGTTTGGTGGTAGGAGGAGAGGGTTGTCTGTATACATGAGGCAGTTATAACACTATCTCAAAATGCCCAGATTCACCAGTTGAACCAGAGAGTACACCTGAAACTGCCCTGTGAACTGTTTCACTGATTGGCTGGTAAGGTCGAATAGAGAGCCTTGTCCTTCTCTACAGTATAGGGGGGTCTATTGCTAAGGTTTATTAGTGCTTGCTATGATTTTTGAGGAAGTGCCAGGCTGAGAAGTGAATGGCTTGAGTGCTTAAGTTGAAAGTTTGTTTAGTTCCAAGGGAAAAAATTGAAGAGTAGACTTTGTTGAGCCGGGAATAGTTATACCCTAGCTAACTGGTGCTGCCTGGTGTGCAAAACTGTGCAAATGCAGGTTTTATAGCAGGGAAATGAAAGAGATAGAAATTAGCCCAAAATGGCCAATAAACTACTAATTTCTGGGCAAAAACTACTCCTCCAGGGACAGATAGGCTGCTCAAAGCTCCTCTCTCTCACAGGTGAACAGAGAAACTTCCTTCTATCCAAATAAGGTATGGGCAAACTTGTAACACAGCCCTGAATTCAGCACTAACCTATAAACTGGACTATACTAGCTTAGAAAGGTGGGAAAACAAGTACTTTTTTTTTTTTTCAGAAAATAAAGCAAATACAATCAAAAAAACACTTTAAATGCACAGAAATGGCTATCCCACTTGAGTGTGTAGCTACATCAGTTAAACAGGTAATTTAAACACAAAAATAAGTAAAATAAACAGGTAATTTAAACACAAAAATGACTGTTAAAGTGCAGGCAGTAAAATAAGTACAATATGTAACTGAAGCAAGCTTTTTAAATCACAGAAACACTAAAAAATCGGCATTTTAGGCGGAATTAGCTAAAGGCAGCAAGAGAATGTAGAAAAATAGTACTTAATCACTCCAAAATCTCTCTTTTGTCTCTCTGCTGCTGTAGAACACTGCAGGACACCAGACACGAGCTTGCTGAGCTGTATACAAATGCACAGACCTCACAAATGTGAGTTTTATAGCAGGGAAATGAAAGAGATAGAAATTGGCCAATAAGCTTCTAATTTCTGGGCAGAAACCACTCCTCCAGGGACAGATAAGCTGCTCAAATCTCCCCTCTCTCACAGGTGAACAGAGAAAATTCCTTCTATCCAAGTAAGTTATGGGCAAACACAGAAACTTGTAACACATCCCTGAATTCAGCACTAACCTGAAAACTGGACTATACTAGCTTAGAAAAGCAGGAAAACAAGTTTTTTTTTTCAGAAAATAAAGTAGATACAATCAAAAAAACACTTTAAATGCATATAAATGGCTATCACACTTGAGTGTGTAGCCTACAACAATTAAACAGGTAATTTAAACACAACAATAAATAAAATAAACAGATAATTTAAACACAAAAATGACTTTGTTAAACTGCAGACAGTAACATAAGTACAATATGTATGTGAAACAAGCTTTTTAAATCACAGAAACTCTAAAAAATAAGTATATTTCCATCCTTACATACACACATATCAGTACTTCAAACAACAATACCCATCCAGTTTTGCCAGAATACCATTCACTAGTTCATATGGTGTGTTTCCAGGCTGTTCTTAAAATATCCACACCAATATTTGTCCTGTTCCATTTTACCAACCTGTTCCATGCAGTGACCACTCTGCCAGTGAACCACTCCATTCCCACAGATATTTCCATGAAGGAAACCTGATGACTCTCTAGCACTTCCCGGCAACCCCAAACACCACTAGAATCAGCTAACCCCATATGTCCAACACGTCCGAGCAAGCTCACTTCCCAGACCACTGCAAAGGGTTCTGCACAAGACCAAGTGTTCTTAGTCTTTCACAATAACTCGGACTTCCACTCTTATGTAAGTCCTTAATGTGTTTGGACTAAAATACATTTTAAATATAAAATTGCGCTTATTATTTATTTATTATTTTTTTTTTAGTCAAGAATCAATTTAATGAGCTAAAAGAAGTGTTGGGAGACTATCAATATGTGTACATGTGGTTTAAAACAACCCTTTTATATATAAATAAATAAATAAATAAATATATATATATATATATATATATATATATATATATATATATATATATATATATATATACCCTTTCAACTCTAAATAAAAGTCCCTCTTTCAAGTCTAAAAATTCAGGAATCCAGGTTGTTAAGAATGAAATAATGTCTTCTCCTTCAGTGTTTTCAGGCAGACCAAAGATCCTTATGTTGTTTCGCCTTTCCCTGTTTTCTAAGTCATCTATTTTGTTAAGCAGTCATGTATTCTGTTTAAGCAGAAATTCTTTTTGGAATTCTTCCTCTTTGAGTCTCTCTTCAATATCATTTAGAGAAGTCTCTATATTTGTTATTTTTGTATGGTGTTGCTGTAATAGTTCCTTAAGAGTATCAGCCTGTTTTTGAGAATTTAATTTGAGGTTTTCTAAGACATTTTTAAAGCCATCCATATTGAAAGATAGTTCCTGTAAGGTAGATGTCATCAACTGCAGTTATTTTTTTCAAAGCAGCATCTGGATGAGAATTCCTTGTGCTGTTCATATTCAGTGACTCAATATATCTCCAAGTTACTTGACAGGAAAATGTTTGTATATCTCCACCAAAATTGGTATATATGTAGTTTAATGAGGACATTTTTTTGATGTCTGTCTTCCACTGATAGTGCTCCCTCACTGAGAATCACATGGATTTCCACTGATACTTTGTTTCCTTTTTCAAATTTGTCACAGCATCTAATACACTTTGTACTCAGTGAAGTAATTCATTTTATACTGACTTTTTGCTTATATTTTACTTGGGGACTCAGGCTTGAATAACATAAAATCTAACACGCATTGATGAGATTAAAGAATAGGTAGAAAAGCCCTAAACATATACATGTATAGCCTTTACAAAATTAAGTAATTAAACAGCTGGTTTTGAAGAAACATGAAAACAGCAGGATTTTTTTATGAGTTTGCAGCTAAGAAATTTTCTCTCCTGACATTTGCGCTTAATGGCTCAGCTCATTCATTTAGGACACCCTCATTTTATATCAACGAAAAGAAAATAATGGTGGAAAAGGAAGGGCAACTAAAAGCTGCTTTTTTTCCAAAATGCTCCACTTTATTACAAAATGAAGCCTTATTTGTACTGTATTGTGGCTGTATATATATCAATATTTTGCTAACCACTTAGAATGCTTGATGAAAACAAATGTTTTATAAATAACCAAATATGGCAAAAAGATTAGACTCATCACCACTGTGTCCTTTAAAGAAACTAGGCAAAATTCAGTCATTCAGATGGAATAATTCATCTAAAAATCTGCAAGATTTTTTTAAGAAATACTACTAAGGAGTACAAATATAAACAACTTAAATTATTAATCAGTTTAAAATATGTCTCATATAAAAGCAGGTCTGAGAAAAATAAATCGATACTACTTCCCACTGGGTCTGGTAGTGAGAGAATAAAAAGAATGACTGATTCAGTAAATGGTGAGGTAATGAATGTAAATGAATGATACAGACTTTACATCTCTAGGAAGATCATACCATGACAGGATCATAGGAACTTACTAGGCTATTGGCCATGAGACCCTTATAACCCTAGCCAAGAATTTAGCCCATGTTCCAGCAAGTCAGCACCCTATGCCACTGTCCAGCGGGTACACACGTGGAATCCCTGGAATACTGGTCAGTAGTATAGGGTGCTGACTTGTTGCAAGAAATGAGATAAAAAAACCTTCAGAAAGAAACATCTAGGGACAAGAATATGCTGCCCATCAGTATACCACATGCACCCGTTTGTTGTGCTGCTTCTTTCATCAGTGAGTAGCTATTCACATATGTATGTGGGATCATTGAGTTTTCTCAAATATTGATTTGCTCAGCAGCAGTTTAGATGACTAAACAGAGTGTCATCAGCTGTGTGGAATTGCACAGTTTTTGGGGTGGTGGAATGTGCCCTTTCCCCAGTATTGAATTATCATATATGATTAGCAGGAGTGAGGAGGGTGAGGAGGGCAATGCTTTTATTTAGTTTTTTTTACATTTTTTTTTTTTTGCATGCACCAAAGTTGTTGCTCAGCATATTTGTAATACAGTGCCAATGTTTATGTCTTTCACTATACTGAACAGAACCATATATATATATATATATATATATATATATATATATATATATATATATTTTATATATATATATATATATATATATATATATATATATATATATATATATATATATATCTATGGGTCGACTTTCTTTGATAAAAATACCATTATTTTGAACAAAGAAAGTACAACCTTACTTTCACGAAAGTGCAATTCAAGAAAGTGCACTTTTGCAAATTCCAGTTCAGTGAACCGGCAATCTAAATAAAACAGAGCACTACAGTGGGAATAAGGGAATATACCTAGTTCATATAGGATTGGAGCAAACACTAGTAAATCAAGATGAGATATCCTGGGAAATCCAGAGGCTTTATTGTCCACACTAAGACACAATAAAAAACAAATAACCAAACAACTTAACATCAAATACTAAAGTTTGCTTTTTACTATATGAAGTCCACTGTGTTTTTCCAAAATCTTCTCAAATAGTATCAACCCTTCATTATGTGGTATAACACTAAATAGGTTAATAACGTCCACTGTTATCATAGTATATTTGCCTCCTGTATAATTCTCATTAAATTCTTTTAACTTTTCTAGGCAATTCCAGGAGTCCTTAATAATATATGGAAAATTCATGCTAATACTTTTGCAATACTCATCTACAAATTTAGCTATAGTTTCAAGTTTTGAGTTTTTTGCTGACACTATTGGTCTAAAGGGTGGGTTTTGAATATCTTTGTGTACTTTGGGTATGCCGAAGCTCGTAGGGGTGATGGGGTGTTCAACAGTTAAGAAATCATATTCTTGTGTATTAATCATACTTTCCACTAAACAATCGTATAGTAACCAATCTATCTTGGTGTACGCTCTTTGCACTTCATATTTAGAAACTTTAGTGTATGTTTCTTCATCTTCTAACATGGTTACTATTTTGTTGGTATAATCTAACTTTGTCATGATTACAACCCCACCACCCTTGTCTGGCTTTATAATTCTGTACTTATTATTGCCACAAAGTTCTGCTAAGCAGAATCTCTCAGTGTCAGTTAAATTATCATTTTTCATGTGTTTTTTCTTTAGTTCCCTACGTATTTGCAACTCACAAAGTGTTTCAAAAACTTGTATAACCGGGTTATTAGGTGGTATGAATGTACTAGATCTTTTCAGTACAAAATACCCTCTGTCATTGTCAACTGGTGCCTTTTCCTTAGCAAAAAACATTTTTAAACTCAGTAGTCTAACGTAAATTTTTAAATTAATGAGTGTTTTCCCTATGTCACTTTTAAAATAAGGAACAAATGTGAAACCTCTTTTGAACAGGGTAACATGGCCAAAGTTTAAATTCAGTTCGCTGTAGTTATATATGTTGAAACCTCCATTAGTGATGACATCACATACATCATGGTTGTTTATCTCAGAGTTTTCACCTATAATGATGGTGTCACAAGAATTTAGCATGTTCCCATCACTTAAATCAAAAGAAAAGTTATTACATTCACTCAAATTTTCACTCAAATTATCAGTGTGACTGTTAACATTGAGCACAGAAAGCTCATTAGTTTTGTATGGTAAGCCGTTAGGTGTTTCGTTTAGGAATAATGAGAGTTTGTCCTGAAGTGGGCTTTCCTCCCTTGGTTCAAGTACTGATTTTTCCCCTCCTGGTACCTATCTTTTATTCTTTCGGACCTCCTTAGTGGAACTTGTTCTAAAAAAAATCATTGTCTCTAAAAGCATCTCTTTGCAATGCATTTCCGTTATGGTATCCATAATTATTTCCACTGTTGTTTGTATTAAATGTACCATTGTCCCTACTCAAATCCAAATTTGCATCCTTATTACCAGAAAACTTTGTTTTGTCATTATAATGTACAAACAATTTAAAATCCTTAAAATGATGATATGCCCTCTTGTTGGCATAGTCATTACTGTCCCTAAATAGTTTTTTATTCTTATACTCTAAACCTCTCATAACAAAATTATCTATATCTTTTAACACATTGTCCATCCTATATTTGTTATGTTCAAATAACAAATCACTGTGAATACTGTTGTCTAGTTCAATTAATTTCTCGTTTAGTTTACTCAGTCTATGGTTGTTGTTTTTAATAATCAGTTTCAACAGTTCAAGGCCAGTTTTATCAAATAATGTTAGCAGTTCATCAAAAACAACACTGTCACTGTTAAAACCAAAAGGCAGTTTAAAAATGCAGAAACCTTTAGGAACTTGTTCCAGCTCCAAAGACCTTTCAAGGAAAGCATTATCCATTTGTATAGTTTTAAACTGCTTCAAATTTTTTTCGAATTCCACGATCTGTTGGTTCAAAGAACCCATGTCTTTCATGCTCGCCCTTGGTATACTTTTAAAAGTAGGTGCCTGTAGTATATCCTTAATGTTTTCCCATCTCCGGCTGTTGTCATTAGTAGCTCTCCCATCTCCAGCGTTCAAATTCGCACTCTGAGGCATACCAGTTCTTACATTCACATCCTTCTTCCTCTTGTCACCTCCTGTACAGTTCGTAGAACCATTGCTGGCCAACGGAGCATTAGGGCTGTTACCCGGTGTAGAGTGCAGCGTAAAGAGTTGTTCCTGCGATTCCGTTAGTGTAACACTGAGATCAACGTCATTCTTTTTGGTAGCACAGTTCCCTTGAATAAGTTGTATTAGGCGTTGCGTCGCTTCCAAGTGTTGTTTGAGTAACACCTCCATAGAAACACACAAAAAGATGATAATATCGGTTTCGGTGTCAAGACTTAAAAGCCCAAAAATAAACGAAAATAATACTTTAGAAATAATTTAGTCCGTTTTAGGTAGTGTGACAACCTCGCCTCCTAGATGCCCTGGAATCACGTTCACGGCTGTGATATAGGATCGGAGCAAACACTAGTAAATCAAGATGAGATATCCTGGGAAATCCAGAGGCTTTATCGTCTACACTAAGACACAATAAAAAACAAATAACCAAACAACTTAACATCAAATGCTAAAGTTTTCTTTTTACTGTATGAAGTCCACTGTGTTTTTCCAAAATCTTCTCAAATAGTATCAACCCTTCATAATGTGGTATAACACTAAATAGGTTAATAACGTCTACTGTTATCATAGTATACTTGCCTCCTGTATAATTCTCATTAAATTCTTTTAACTTTTCTAGGCAATTCCAGGAGTCCTTAATAATATGTGGAAAATTCATGCTAATACTTTTGCAATACTCATCTACAAATTTAGCTATAGTTTCAAGTTTTGAGTTTTTTGCTGACACTATTGGTCTAAAGGGTGGGTTTTGAATATCTTTGTGTACTTTGGGTATGCCGAAGATCGTAGGGGTGATGGGGTGTTCAACAGTTAAGAAATCATATTCTTGTGTATTAATCATACTTTCCATTAAACAATCGTATAGTAACCAATCTATCTTGGTGTATGCTCTTTGCACTTCATATTTAGAAACTTTAGTGTATGTTTCTTCATCTTCTAACATGGTTACCATTTTGTTGGTATAATCTAACTTTGTCATGGTTACAAAGTACCCAAAGTACACAAAGATATTCAAAACCCACCCTTTAGACCAATAGTGTCAGCAAAAAACTCAAAACTTGAAACTATAGCTAAATTTGTAGATGAGTATTGCAAAAGTATTCGCATGAATTTTCCACATATTATTAAGGACTCCTGGAATTGCCTAGAAAAGTTAAAAGAATTTAATGAGAATTATACAGGAGGCAAATATACTATGATAACAGTGGACGTTATTAACCTATTTAGTGTTATACCACATAATGAAGGGTTGATACTATTTGAGAAGATTTTGGAAAAACACAGTGGACTTCATACAGTAAAAAGAAAACTTTAGTATTTGATGTTAAGTTGTTTGGTTATTTGTTTTTTATTGTGTCTTAGTGTGGACAATAAAGCCTCTGGATTTCCCAGGATATCTCATCTTGATTTACTAATATACCTAGTTCCCCACTCTAGTACGATCTCGGAGTTAGTATATTTAATGTAGCGGGCGTGTGGGGGGGTGCAGGGGGGCTTGTCCCCCTTGCAAAATGGAATTTAAATTGTTGTTTTTTTATTTTAATTGCTGGTTCACTCAACTGGAATTCATGAAAGTGCACTTTTGTTGAAGCACACATTCACGAAAGTAAGATCGTACTTTCTTTGTTCAAAATAATGGTATTTCGATCAAAGATAGTAGACCCATATATATGCATATATATCTATATATATATATATATATATCTATGTCTATATATATATATATATATATATATATATATTTATGTATATATATATATATATATATAGGTGTACTTCACAATGCCGGATTTCAGAAAGATCAAATTTCTTATGGCCAAGAGCATCTGATTGAAGTTTTGGAATCTGGACATTGTGAATGGAGATCTGTATATAGCGCAAAATGGGAGATTTCCCTTTTCCTTGCTGTAGTGTGATCTTGGAGTTGATATATTTGAGTAGTGGGGATGTGGGGGGTGCAGGTGGGCTTGCCACCCTGCTATAATTGTGAGAAAGTTTTTTTTCTTGTTTTTGTGGATTTTACAATGTCACTGTTCTGAAAGTTCGAATATATGGTCTCAGCTATATGAAATTCAATCTTTCAGAAATTTGGCATTGTGAATCCATACATATACATATATATAGATGTATTATATGGTATATGAGATGCATATGTATATGTCATTTATATATATATATATATATATATATATATATATATATATATATATTTAAATTAAAGTCAGATTTTATGCTCTACATTCTGACAATCACACTAGTGTTTACTCTATTATTGTGCAGATTTTTGATTGCTTTTACACACTTATTTGGATTTCTACATAACTTTCTTGTTTTAGATTGACAGTACATGGCTGAGAGCTCTGACTGAAATATGACAGAACTGCAACTGGATTATCGTCCTAAAAATGTCATGAATAAGGACACAGATTACTCAAGTAAAACTTTGAAAATAATGTGCAACCTTTTACTCCATCTGACTTTGAGGAGGTCAGCAAAAGATTTGTGGCCAGTTGTATGTGAAGATGAGCAACTAAAGCATTTGTTCCCTTCATGTTACATTTTCTTATCAGAGGTATTTAAATTTAAGGGAGTTGTTTTTAAGAAGGTTTCTTTCCAGGGGGCTAACATGGGTTCATTCCCTTGTAGAAGATGTAAAGTATGTTCTAGGATTAAGAACATTTCAGGTAGAGAAACTAATGGTAAATTATTCTGTTCTATGGGAAGATTTTCATGTGTTTCTTGTGGGGTGGTTTATATTGTAGGGTGTGGGTGTACTCCTGTGAGGTGGTATGTTGGACAAACAAAACGTATGGTAAAAGTTAGAATTCTTGAACATCTGGGACATATTAGAAATAGGAATTTGGATAGCCCAGTAGCTGAACACTTTATTAATGCACATGGGGTTTCTGATGATAGTTTCTTCTTTAGTGTGTTGGCTACACCTTTTCTTGCTAAGGGTGGGATTTTTTAGCTAGTTTGTTAAAAATGGAAAGCAGGTTCATTCTAAATTATAATACTTTAAAACCTAATGGTATGAATCTGGATGTGAATTTAAATGTATAAGTTATAATGTTGTTTATATGATGTTTTGTAACTTATTGTTTATGGAAAAATATTTTACCCCTTTTTAAGGGTATGTTTGTTTAAGCAGGTTCTTGTAGTAGATTATTGGGTGATGAGATGATTGTTTAATTGGAGCAGTTTGACATAAAATGGAAATGGTTGGTGGCTTATGTTATTCCTTGAAGATTGTTTGCTGAGGTATCAGAATCACCAATAAAAGTTGGAGTTTGTTTCCAGTGATGGCCTCGTGAGTGTATTTTTGGATACTCCATCTGAATCTGTCAGACATTGAGAGTCCAGGAGAAAATCAGCTACTGGATATGGAAACCTCTTTACTTAAGGTGAGAGAACTTGAAAATTTGTTACATAAATTAAAGAGCCAGCAATGGCAATGCCTCCATTTAGAGGCTTCCCTTCATTATAGAATCATCCCAAGACATCTAAGGGTCCTACTAATGCAACATATGGGTATGCACCTTGAGCTATTGAGGAAATGGTAAGCTCTTAACACTGAGCTAAGTTTTAACTATATGCCACTTGTAGTTGATTATTTTGAACCCTTAGAAAATGAACTTATTTCATACATAGTGAAATTACAGCAAGTTATAGAGCTCAATTATACAGATGCAGTGTATTCCATGAAACTGGATAACGTTTATTTGAATATATCCTTGTGTGATTCTAAATTAGAGCTTATCAAATCCAAAAAATTAGCATGTGATTTTAAAGATTAAAAAAATGGCCATATTTGTACATGGCCATGTTCTACAGAAAGCTCTATTGTAGAGAAGAAAAACAATTTAGTAGAAACAACACATAAGGAGACACTCTTAAATTAATGAGTTACTGAACAAATTCATTCTTCTTTTAATGAGACTGAAGCACGTATAGCTATAGCTACTCAGCTGAAATAGCCAGGACAACAACATAGCCGAACTCTAGATGTGAGGGCTAAAGAAAATAACACTTTCCCGCCAGTTTTTCCAATGCTTCCATTACAAATCTTAACAACAGGAAACAGGGATAATAAGATCACAAAGCAGAGGAAGGAAAAAGTGAAGACTGTCAACAGATTGAAGAGATTAGATCCAACAGAGCAAATGACACCAGAAGTGAACACTCTGGTTATAAATTTATCTAAGACAAATTTGACTCCACAGCAATATATTTTATTAAACAAAGGTCTTAGCATCGTTCCAGCTGCTCCATCTACATTGAGTGATGTCATAATGAATCTCCAGCTTTTTGGGCATAATGTAATGCTAAAAGCTATGTATGGTATAAACACTGAAAACACCTGTGATATTCTGAAAAAATAAGTATGTTTATACCACAAAACAACTCAGTTATGGAAACATTTTTCAAGTACATAAATCAGAGATATTGAAACAACTTCATTAACTAAGACCCTGCTTTCACAATTTGAATAATGAAGAAAGAGAAGCTTTGCATGAATTAAAGGAAACTGAAAATCTAGCAATAAGACCAGCTTATAGAGGGTGTGGAATTGTAATAATGGCTCAAGCCCATTATCATGGCAAGATGATTCAGATGTTAATGGATGTGGAAACCTGTATTAACATCAGTAGGTTACAAGTCAATATGATGATTAATAACATTAAGATCAAATTACAAGCTCTCCTTTGATCTGGTAAAATTTCACAGGATCTGTTTAATTATTTCATCATAGAACATCCTGGACTCCCTAAGGTACACAAAAATCGAGAGAATCCCCTGATGCGACCCATCGTTTCTGGGAATGAATGAGCAACTGAGCCAAAGTCAGTATATAGGGTCTATATCATATGAGCAAATTGCACAAATTGCGAACGCTCATAATATCGAACGTACCGGACCTCAAACGTCCTATTGTGGGTGGCTGCACTCCCCACACCCCTCGCTAAATATATATTCCAACTCCGAGATTGCACTACAGTGAGGAAAGGGCAAATATCTCATTCTTCACTATACTGCGATCTCAGAAAAAGCACTTTGAGGTCCGGTACATTCGATGTTATGAGCGTTCACAATTCGCTCATATGATATAGACCCAAAATGTAGAACAACAGCTTAACCATGTTGTACAACAAGCACCAACAGCCATAAAAGATACTAAACAGTTTTTGAACACATTATCAGAATGTGTGAACACATTAAGGAATGGTGCCCATCAGTTACTGGTTACACTTGACATTCAAAGTCAGCTTATGGTCATTCCTAATGGATGAAAACACTGACTTTGATAACAATAAGATGGATCTTATGGGTCGTCTTCTTGAACTTGTTCTACAGAACAATGTGTTCATATTTGAGAAGAGAACATACTCGCAAAGATGGGGAGTTATGATGGGCATACCTTGTGACAATAGTTATGCCAACTTGGTTTTGGCTGACTGAGAATTAAGCAGCCCCTATTTATCCGCCCTTAAGTTCTACAAACAATTTGTGGATGATATATATTTATTATGGGATGATACACCAGATCAGCTCGAAAGATTTGTTCAATATTTAGAGACAACGACTGACTTTCTGAAATTCACATTGTATTATTCCTATTCTTCCACTGATTTCTTAGATATCAGACTTTCCACCAATGAACAGGAAAGCATGCAGGAAGAACAATCTCTTGTGCATCCCCAACATACTTTTTCCAGTGTCTTAAACAATCAAATATATAGGACATCCAGACTGCATGTCTCATATCAATATAAATATAAAGCCACAAACCAGTGACCCAATAAAAATGAAGATTTATTTGTTCTCTGATGTCTCGGCTAGTTTGCCTTCAAGGAAAATATACAGACACGAAAACAATCACTATAAATAGTGCATCTAATCAAGTTAATAACAATCAATTAAATAATTAAACATTTAAAGAAGAAATCTCCAATTTAATTCCAAATTCAAACCCTTTGGTATCAAAGTACCGAATTTGAGAATATAAAGGGCTTCTTTACAAAGAAGCCTATTTTTAAAACATACATCAGAAAAAGCATATTTCATTGGCTCAACTTTTTCCAAAATTGTCCCCCTTGAACCAGTGGAAATAACTTGATGTACTTGATGGAAATGTGTTACTACAGAACTAGTCTCTTTAAATTTTGCTATATCTCTCAGGTGTTCTAAAAATCTCACTTTAAAAGCTCTTTTTGTCTGGCCAATGTAACATTTATTGCAAGGGCACCTCAGAGCATAAATAACACCACTGGTGTCACATCTAAAACAATCTTTAACCATAAAAGCATGTCCATTAATGTGATCAAATGAATTGACCACATCTTTATTGTATTGGGTCGCTGGTTTGTGGTTTTATTTTTATTTTTTTGGTTCCTGTTTTTTTTTATATTGCATGTCTCATATTGTCTACGAAGAGGCGGTCTCTGCTTGACTTACAAAGCCATGTCTGACTCAGCACTGTTAAAAATGCTACATCTAAAGAAATCCCAGTCCATCTACACCACATGCTCCAGAGACTTCAACCTCATTACCACAATCAACAGAACATGCTGGAGGGACAGGTTCATAACCCAGAGACAGCCCGTGCTCTGGATTAGACTTCCCATATATGTCAAGCAGTGCAACTCACTGGCCCTCTTCAAGAGAAATCTTGATAAGTGGATGGGAAATAGAAAGTTCACCCCGGGATCACTCCAGTGGCTCTACTTGATAGAGACACTGGGAACTAACGTTGGGTGGCATGATGCCAGGGCACTTCTATGGGCTAGGCTGGTAAAGGCTCCAGGGCCATTAGCCTAGTACACACCTATGAATCTACGAACCTATAAAAATGGAGAATATCTTGCAGCCTTGACCAGTTTAGGAAATTAACTCAAAGATAGCAGTTATACACAATGAGAAATAGATGAAGACATGACTGTGATCAATGAGATGAGAAATACGATGGCAAAACCGTTTTTTTCCAAACAACAACATGGTCCATCTGAACTGAGTGTCATTTATTCTAATTTAAACTCTGCCTCTAACTCTGCTAATTCTTCCAGGCAGAAGAATAGACTCATTCTCACTTATGTCGGTGATATTAAGTATATATGTAATATCATAAAGGATAATTGGAAGATTCTGATGCTTGTTCCCACCCTAAAAGACATAGCTGGTGAAGTGCCTTCATTTGCTTTTAAAAGAAATGAGAATCTTAAACAGTTTTGATGTCATTCTATCCATATAATGGACAATGTAAATCCGACAGGATAGGCACATTTCTTTGCAGAACTTGTTCTTCCTGCAGGTACAGTCTGGAAAAGAATGAGTTTATACACCTGTAGCTGTCAGACATATGCTGATTGTAAAACTAGACATGTCATATATATTGCTAGATGTAGATTATGCCAGTGTTTCTAATTAGGTAAAACTGATAGACAACTTAAATAGTGTATCTCCAAACATGTTAGCTACAATAGGTTGGAAGATGTGAAAAGTCTTTTCATCAAACATACCATGGAGTTTTATTTTATGGTGCTGAAAGTGATATGAGAAAATGCTCAAGGGGCAATGCTGCAGCTAGAACAGAACAAACTGAAATGAAATGGATAGCTGAACTGCAAGCTGATAAGTTCCCCAGATTAAATGCCAATTTTCCACTTAAGCCTGCACTGAAGGGGTGTAGGCTGTGTAGATAAATTTGATTTGTTATCGAAAAGGAGGGCCTGAAAGGAGACCAATGATTGAATAATTGTACTGTTTAATGGTATAGATCTGAAGAAGGATTGGTTATAATCCAAAAACGCTTATCGTTCATACTTGTTTTCATTACAGTTTTAATTTATTAAAGTTCAATTTTATGCTCTACAGTCTGGTGATCACACTACTTTTTACATTGTTACTGTTTACTCTATTATTGTGTGGATCTTTGACTGCCATTCTATACTTGATTGATTTGTATATAAATGTATATATATATATATATATATATATATATATATATATATATATATATATATATATATATATATATATGTATGTGTGTGTGTGTGTACATATACCCCGGGATTCATGAAGCTTGCGCCAAGCGCAGGCATAGCGTAGGCGGTATAATGCCAAATACGGCCGCCGAGCGATTCAGGTACGATCCAATTCCACGTGCACTACCTGCGTACGCCAGATCTGCGCAGCCCTCGGCTTAGGTATGCTAATCACCCCATGCGTAGTGCCGCACCATGCAAATGAAGGTACATAGCGATTCATGAAGTGATGCAGGTGTAGCGTAAGCCCACAGAAATGTAAACCAAAAACTACGGTTTACATTTTTCCAAACAGAACATCAGAGCTATGAAAGTGGACCAGACTCATGTATTACAAAGTTAACATATGCCAATGGCTAAATATACAGCCAAAGGCATAAGAAAAGATGCACAACACCTAAAAAACAACATTTAATGCCATGTCCACAGTAACGCAAAGTACAACCGCAGGGCATGTGTGCGCAAACAGGAACACAAAGAAAATATATACAAATGTCATAAAATCACAATGTAATACAAATCATGATTTCACCATAATACTCAGTGATATGCATGGTACACCACAACCAAGTTGCAAGGGTTGCTAAGGGTCTATGACAGTGTTCGGCACGGTAACTAGGAATTAGTAGTCAATGCCATGCAAATGAGGCAGGTAATAGTGAATCGCAAATGTCCCGCCGGACTAAGGATGTACCATACGGAGCAGTGCTACAACACCGAGGAGTGGTTTAGAGGTATATATGACATCAGCAGTGGGGTGTGCCACCGTAGCTGTAAGCACATTGGAGCAATGCAAATCCGGCCTGTCCATTGCTAAGCAAAGCCGCAGGACAGGGGTGGGGAGGTAGGTATAGCATCATTTAGCTGAGAGCACATATGGTGCCAGAATGTGCATGTGTACAGGGAGGGTCGGGGAATAAAATAAGGAAATGTCGCAGTAGGGTAATTGGAGTACAACTGAGCAATTACACCTATTAACTCACAGCGGGCAATCGACGGCAGCTGACAATTCTGCTTGCAGAAACCTGCAAAACAGGATAGGTGAGGTGTCGGATTGCAAAGAAAAGAGAACTGTCATAACAGAGCAAAGCAAACCTGCAGTAGACTGGCCATAGAACACATTACGCAAGATAAGCCAGGTTTAGGAAAGTACAAATGAAAGCAGGCTGCTGGATGCATGCCAAAAAATGGGAGGTGAAACGTTAAGAAATGTAAAGGGAAGGGCAAGAGGTAATCCACGGCAGCCAAATGTAATTCAACACCAAGTTGACCACGAAAGGCACCACAATAGTAGTTCCTGTCGTAAAACACATAAGATACCCTGTAGCTACGATCGTACATACACACCCTATGACATCATCAGTGTTCACAGCACAATAGTATAAAGTGTGAAAGCACCTCACACACACCTGTGTATTCCCAAACACCCCATCATAGGTGTAAACATACGGGGAACTTTTACAATGTACATGTTGGGAGCTGCCATAGCTGTGATTCGTCACCATGTGTTAGTGACTGAAGGTGTTGCAGAGGCTTATGTTGACATCCACCGCAGGTCCCGGAGGAGGAGGAGAAGAGTGTTCAGACCTAGGGTAACCTACCAGGGGCTACATGATCTGGAGATAGTACAGAGTTACAGGGTGGACAGGGACATCTTACAGCAAATAATTGAGCTGTGCCGGCGACGCCTGAGATTCAGAAACAACAGAGGGGAACCCATCCCAGTGGACACGAAGGTATGTGTAAGCTTGCGAATACTGGCCACAGGTAGCTTTCAAAGGCCAACTGGAGATATAATGGGGATCTCACAGGCATCAGCATCCAGGTACTACACCAGTTCCTGGATGCCATGTTACCACATGCCAAAGAGCATATATACTTCCCCTGAACTCAGGAGGAGTTGGCCAGCAATATGCGTCTCTTCCACCATGTGGCACACTACCTGGAGGTACTGGGTGTAATAGACTGCACGCACATACATATCAAGTCACCACCTGGTGAGCATGGTAGGCACTACATAAACCGCAAGGGATACCACCCCATCAACTGCCAGGTCGTGTACAATGCCCAGGGCATTATCATGGATGTGTGTGCTGGCAGCCCTGGAAGCTACCATGACTCCCACATCTGGCATGCCTCACAGCTGTATCAGGCATTTGTCAGGGGGGACATCCCACATGGCCACCTTATGGGGGATGCTGGCTATGCACTGGAGCCATGAATGATGACTCCCATCTGAAATGCGCACACACCCATGCAAGAATGCCATAATGAGGCACACGCACAAACCAGAATCATCATAGAGCGTGTGTTCAGGATGCTGAAATCACAGTTCCGTTGCTTGGACATATCTGGTGGAGCCTTGCAGTACTCTCCAGGCACGTGTGCCCACATCTTCATAGTATGTGCCATGCTACATAATATGATCCTGCAGAAACAGCTGCAGCAGGGACATAATTTTTTATTACATTGCTTAATTTATTAGTCTTTTTTGGATTTATTTCGGGAGATCTAGAGTAGAGGCCTGGAAATCTCCATAGAGACAATACAATTATATAAAAAAATAACAAAAGAAAAAGGAGAAAAAAGTGGGAAGGAGGTGATATGCATATACACATCATAACATCATCATTAACAACATAAATAACATAATCATTTATTCACACAAAAAAAAAAAAAAAAAAACTAATTCACATTTTTTTTATAGAAGGTTAGGAAAAGGAGAGTAAGAGAGAAAAGAGAAATATTCAAAATGAAAAAAGTGAGTAGATCAGAAAGATCTATACTTTCAGTAAAAAGAAATGGTGGTGAAGGCCCTCACAGCCCAACACAGTTGCCAAGGCCATCACAGGCACAGAGGGATTTAGACCACAAACACCCTGTGCCAGCCCCAGTAGGCAGATGGAGGCATGCCTAATATGCCTACGCCTTGGCAAAGAGGGAATGTATAGCACATACTCTGACAGTGTAGGCCCCTATGGACTGACACACCTCTCCACCTGCACACACAGTAAAATGGATGGCACACACACACGACCACCTGTAAATTGTAATGTATAAGGGGCCTACTGTGTTAATCCTACATAGGCAGCCCTCAACCATTGCACACACAACAGCTATTGGAACAAGAAATATCAACACCTGAACAGTGCACGCACCTATCAGCATATGTTGGTACCGTATGTATAGGTTCCTAGGTAGATCGGTAGATACACGCCCGATTGTCAGAGGCCATTCATCAATCAAGGCAAACTGTGTCTGCTGTCGTCACCACATTGAGTAACCAACTGACCCTCAGTGGAGCAGAGCCAATTACGGGATCCATGTGTGTAATCACTGTTCCCCACACACTCTGTATGGATTCCCTGGTGTGTTAATGAAGGGCTCCATACAATGTAATCATGGATGTAGTGGCAAAGCATGGGGTGTACCCATGACAGGTATCTGTCACCCCAGCATGCTCCACCTATGGTTGTGTGAAGGTGTAACACATTATAATGTGTGGCTCACTGTGACATACATTCACAATGTTGGAGCACATCCATTAAACATCACTTGGACATACCATTAATAGGTCTCATCCATATGTATACTATCTGAGTTACCCATTTGATTGCAGTATGGAGTAACAGCCATAGTACAGTCCACATACAAAATGCCATAACAAGTGTACAAATCCCAGATGCCCAAGTGGTAAATGACTGACTGTCGTGCATGTTCCTGGTACCACGTCCTGCAAGTGATGTTACGTAATCCCGAAAGCACGAATAATGGATGCTGGATGTAGGTCATCAGATCAGGTTTAGCACATGTTAGTGGGAATATGTGTTGCCCAGTTCTGGTAAGTGTTGTTTAAACATGACTATACGGATATGCGCGAAACAGGGCTAAGCTTCTCTGAATATCACACAGATCATGGTCAATGATGTCCAGAACCCTGTACTAATAGTGCCTGCTCTGAATAGTACAACAACTGCTGCCAGGAGTAGAACACGGAATCATGTACACAATCACCTAACACTAAGCTACCCAAGATGTACCAGCGGCAGGTTTGTAATGTGACAGGTTCAAACACAAACGTGCAGAGTCCAGGAAACAGTATACACTGACATGTACACAATGAAAGGTGTATTCTCCCTCTCACTCTCTCTCTCACAAAGATATATATAAATATATATATATATATATATATATCTAATAGAGATAGAAAGGGAGATAGAGAGATATGTTTAGATATACGGATTCACCTACATCTGCAAATATATAGATAGGTCAACGACATGTACACAACCATGGAGGTAGAAATAAATAGGATACTGCCAACTATGGAATGTGTCACATACCAACAAGCGTAATCACGAGGCTTAAAGACCGAAAGAACACAGTACCGGAAAACTGGAACCGCGTGTAATGTTACGATATTAAGGGACATTTAGTTATCGCTGCCGGTGTTGCAGTCCATGTAGGTACTGTGTTCAACTGTGTTTGTGATTGCTGTAGACCGTGTATGTGTGTGTTGAGGGTGCCGTGTGCATTTCCGCGGGACTGTAATGTGTGTGTGTGTGTGTGTGTGTGTGTGTGTGTGTGTGTGTGTGTGTGTGTGTGTGTTTGCATCGTGTGTCTGTTAGTGCTAACTCAGAGGTAGAGCAGTACAGTAGGTGTGGTCATAGCTGGCCGTAGGCATACGGTACCACCTGTCCCACTTTAAGAGGGACAGCCCCTCCCTGGGCAGTTGTGTCCTGACAAAAAATATTAAAAAGGGCAAATGTCCGAGATTGTAGGACATAATTATGTCCCATACATTATGTAATAGTTGCATTAAATATCTATGCCTGTATCTACAAAATGTAAACGTTATATGAAACATGATAAGTAGCTAAAGTGCTACAAGAATAAGTATGGATTCAGGATAAAATTATGTTCTATCCTGTGTACTGACTGTGGTTATGTGTCGGCCTGTAAACACTGATGTGTGTCCTGCAAATGTCCCACTATGGCCATTTGAAAAGGTGGCAACCCATGCCAAAGAGGCTCAGTCACCAACACAACTGCAATGAGTGCAAATATCTGTGACAGAAATACATGAGACAGCTGTCATTTAGTAACATTCCTTTACATATTGCTGTATTTCTGGAGGTATGGAAGTATCAACCTCACCTGCATACTATATAGAAACCAATTAACAATGGCTCAATGTATAAGCCCGTAACAACCATAGTTCAGTCTACAAAGTGATAGGTCTTCAATTAGGGAAGGAGCCCACACACATATATGGAATATGTAGAAAGCCAGTCCCCACAAACCTGTATATGCTATGTACACCCACCTACATCTCCCCCACACCTGAAACAATTGCAATACAGACTGTAATAACATCACAAACATCCACTCACTCAATTACATCTGCAGAAGAGTTAACATACCTTGTGAGAGACACATTTGTAAAGGCGCCATGTGAAATCATAGCTGTTGTATAATGGAACAGATGGCGATGTTACAGGATTTGTTTGCAATAGTCCCTTATCAGACGTTTGAGATGACAGGTACACTCACATGTAGAACCACATACTCTAGCCGTCACACACAATCCACGGGGGACATGAATTCAAAATATCCGTGTCTCTACAAATAGCATTTGCAATTCCTCACAACAAAACACATACAGGCCGTCTCCCCGAAGGTAGGCCAAAAGGGCAACACCCAAGTGGAGAATTAAATTATACCCCACTGTTGCCGCATAATTGGCGAATGGAGTAGCTGCACAGCTGATGTGCATGTAATAATTTACTCAGGAACACCAATTGGTGGCAGGAAACCACATGTTACAGGTATCGACGTATATAAGGATGACTTGCCATACATTCAAACCGTATGCTCATACCATAGAACCGTTTAAACAGTAAAGGTGTAAGAGAGATATTTACGAAGATTCGGAATGCTAACAAGGTATGTAGAACACTCAGTATGTTAGTGTACTTAGAGCCTGTTTTGTATTAATTAAAAGTGTACGCAATGCATAAAGTGGGAAAAGGTATTCTGTAGTGATGTCTTGTTGAGCTTATCAACGCTTGTAGAAATTGTGTATCCTGCTGTGGGCCACAAGGTAAACATCACATACACCACAAGGGATGTTGCATGAGGGCTTTAAACAGAACAATTCCACACCACCCGCTGTCAGTGGTAGGGTATGTCCAACAAGTACGTGCCATAGCAGGGGATAGTATGCATGTGTATGGGCATATAACGACAATAACATGCCTAAGATGGTCCTGCTGTGCAAGTATGCTTTGCATTATGGGATAATGTGTAAAATATGTGTAATGTACAGTATTGTGGGTAGATATGTCAGATATTCTACACAGCACAACTGTTATATCATGCAAACCAAAGGTATCGTCTATTGGCATGTACGATACACAATAACAGGATACATATGGCTTGTAGTCATGGGACACTCTAACAGCATGATAGCTAATCAAAATGGAAGAGCTACTCAATTAACCATGCACAAAGGACATGTAATAGCTTCACAGGTACATAGTGAGGCACTATGCTGTCTGGCAAGTCTATGTGTAAGCCCAACTACAGTGTTTACACCGGCGGCACCTCTCTAGGGTAGTGTCCTGTCTGTGAACAGCACAGCCATGTGTTATCTGCACCTCTGTACAGTACAGCCACTGCAGTGATCCCTGGTGTATCAGTGTGACCGCCTACAGAGTCACCTATGACCAGTGTGTTGGGTATGTTATAACACCCTATTGGCTGTAGTTGATGGGCACACATGAGTCTGTGGGCTATAAGTAATTGTTGTTGTGTTTGGTAATGGGGGCTGCCTCTGGTGCCTACACAGAGTATGGAGATGTTCTGCAAATGTCGTACTCATACTATGTGGGGCCTGTGGTGGTGGAGATCTAGTGAGACTATATGATGACTGGGGTGTGTTGCAAATGTTAAACATCCCCACATGAATGTCAGGTCCAGTCTGGGTTGGTGAGAGCATTACCCCCAGCATGGCTACATATGTGCATCTTCCACAGGCTGTAATGTCGTATGTTGAGAGTGAGCATTGACAGTGTACATGAGACAATTGCTCTATTGCCACATGTTTGCCATATTCATCATATAGCTGTCTCAGCGTTGTGGACAATGCACAGAATGGGCTTTGTGGGTGAGGTGTGTGACATATGTGCACAATCTGACAGCTGATAATAGCATTGTCACCGCTAGGTGAATAACCCTGTACCCATTAACTACCACCTAGGCAGCAGTCAACATTATGGACACTGTGTAAGGGATGGTGCTGTGCAGTTCACCTCCCAGAGTCTGTGACATCTCCAGGCTTATTAGGTAGTCATACGAGGCACCCATGTCATGACAGGGTGCCATCCATGACCAGGGAGATCATTGGACAGGCATACTCAGCACTCGGTTGACCAATATCGGATCACATATCACCTTTAAGGGGTATTGGCCATGTGTGGATGGGCGATACCAGCCTTCACAATCCTCACCTCCACTATGCAGCATGCTGGCTACCTTGCATAAAGGCATGTGCTACACTGTGATGTTGGACATGCTACACATACATATCCTGATCTGAAAGACATACGTCATGGACAGCCACCATCCTACTACAAGGATCGCCACATGCTGGACAGATCCCTGTGCCATACATGTTACATACTCCTGCCATACCATGCAACCCTGTCCATCAAAGCTGCACATGTCATCTATGTCATACATGGTGTGATGACCACATGGTAGATGTATTATTAACTGTCTGGATCAGTAATGTGGCACTGATGCACCTCGTGGTGGCAAAATGGCTGTCGGATACAGCTAGAAAACCTTGCCCATACATGCCATAGTTGATAACCATCCCTGCAAATGACATCCGGCTAGCCATTGTCCCATGTCTATCACATGTGCAACACAGGCGATACGTGGCAGGATGTTGAACTGCTGTACAGTGCCGTGTAGATGTATATGGCAAAACACATGCATGTAAAGGTTTCTGTGTGTATATGTGCATTGTCACTGCTCATGCCCATTAAGGCAGTGTATGTGCTGATATGTGACATATACACAGCATCAAGGTCAGCAGCATTACTGTGGACATATCCAGGCATGTGCTGATAGGTAAGAACATCAGTACAGGCAAACAGACATGCCCACATCAAGACAGCATTCACATGGAGTATGAACAATGTAACGAGGTGACACACATATATGGTGATGATATCCAATGCATAACGGATGTTACATGTGTGTGACACAAACATGGCAGTCATGTCAGTGTCATGACGATTTGCAAAGATAACTGTTCAGATGTACTAGATTTAATACAAATGTATGTGCAGCTGTATCTCTGTACATCTCTGTGATACTGTGACCTGTCTCCCTCATTATGTCTTCCAGATAATGCCTCGTTCATGCCTGCCAGCGTATAGCCACCTGTAGGATGATGCCCTCATCCTGTACCTCCATGAGAACTATGAGGTGTTGTTCAGCCATGTGCCACAGCTTGGCCAGCAGCGTGAACACCTGTGGCAGGACCTTCACAGGAGGGTTAATGATGTGGGTGGCCATAACCACACCTACCAGCAGGTGCGCAGACACTGCACGGATCTGATACAACATGTGAAACAGCATGCCAATGCAATCGCCAGGGAACAAGGTGGAACAGGTGGTGGCCCACCAACCCAGCCCCCACTCACACACACCGAGGAGCTACTGGCCAGCCTGGGGACATCCTCAGAACAGCATCCACAAACACTAGCTGCCATCATGGAGGTGGGTGTCTCCCAACCAATGAGCCTGGAGTTGCCTGGTAAGTCACTACTGCACATATGACTATTATATCCCATTTAGTTGCATGTGTCACTGTACAATGTGTAATGTAACATCATATGCAAGGTATGTTTACACACATGCCGCATACTACAGTATGCTACCCTGTGTATGCACACATGTGCATATTATATGCTATTGTACAGGCGAATGTGTTAACATGCACAGTGCACCCTGTGGCTGTCATACAGTCATGGATAATGTTCAAACTGCTGTGTCACCCCTATACAGGTACCTCTGGCGTGCCACACAGACATCAGCCATTGCAAGTGAGACAGGTGAGACAGTTATCAGTATCAGGCATGTTAATGCATATATCTATATGCCATGTGGCCAGTTAACACATGTACACATAATGTATGGTCCAGTCACAATATACAGGTCGCATCTGTCATCATTCACACTGGCTACCCATGTGCAATATATACAAACTAAATGAAACACTGACATGAAACCACAGTATCTGTTATTGCTAGATGTGTGGACTGCTGTGCACACAATGGTGGAGGTGTTCAATGTAGGCATATGTACTATACATTGGAACAACACACATGTAGTACGCAAACAGTACCACACAGTGAGCTGGGATATGGGCAGTGCACAGGAGTCACCATTGTGTAATATGCCCCTGCAATGGGTGCACACATTGTGATGTGCCATCTGACATGTCCCAGACATGTAGTGTTCCAGCTGCAATATTGTCTCCCTATCCCATAGTACATACCCCACATACCAAACATACAACCCGTTGTCTGCATAGCCCTGTGGACAGTGACATATCTGACATCTATGGGTGTATGTCATATGGGACAACACAGAAATGTGAGATACATGGCCATCACAAACATTTGGCCAACACATGTTCACACATGGCCATGGAGGATGGCCAGAGACATGTAGCCACACAGTAGTTGTGATGTGTATACACCCTGTTGCACATTGTCCACACATGGTCCAACTATAGCCTTAGTTGACTGGTTATATAGTTGATGTGGAACACTGGACATCCTAAACGCCTGTGCACAGCTAGTGGAGGTGTCACTTAATACGACCATATAAGATGTGTTGAAAATCACGACTGTGTCATAGCATGATAGTAGTCACCTCTACAGCTTCTACAGACATTAACACCACATCATGCCACAGATACCGTACATTTCCCTTGCTGCTGTAGGACATCACTGTCAACCATGCATCTCGTGTGTGTGGTACATTAATGTCATGTGGGACATGGTGTATTGACAAGTTTGCCATGTGTAGACATGGTTGCCAGGCAGCTAAGACTTTGTAGTAGTTGTTCAGGGGTGTCATCCGTAGGTCTTCCAGTGACTTGTCACATGACACAGCATGGTTTGGTGTGTATACACCTCAGCAACTTGGGTCACAGTCCACAGTTATGTAATGTGTATGCACACAGTTATGACTATGCACTGTGTGCGTATTACACACTGTATAGCACTATAGACACCTCATGATGCCATGCAATGGTACAGTGTCTGTACTTCACACTGTATAGCAAAGTAGATGCCTCACACTACCCTTCAATGCTCATGCACATTTGCTAAAAGTGCATTCTATCTGTAGGGCATACAGACAACACTGCAATGTGATACCCATTACAATGCTGTACATGTGTTAGGACACCATTGTGTCAGACATGTATGCATGCCAATGCATACATCAGCAGATTACATGTCAAGGTCACTTCAGCCATGTGTACTGTTAACCTGTGCTGGTCCACATGGTGTATCACAGGGATGCATGCTTACTACCATGATTGTGTGAACTGCATGGCTAATGATATGACACCTGCTTGCTGTTGTGTGCAACCCAGGGAGGTATGCTAACTACCACTATTAATGTCTGAGCTGCATGCCATCTGCTGTATCACATGCATGCTGCATGCCATCTGCTACTGATATGACACCTGCTTGCTGTTGTGTGCAACCCAGGGAGGTATACTAACTATCACTATTCATGTCTGATCTGCATGCCGTCTGCTGTATCACATGCATGCTGCATGCCGTCTGTCAAATCACATGCATGGTGTGTCTGTGTGTCTGTGTGTCTGTGAGTCTGTTGTAATGTAGAGTCTTTCTTTGCATTCACAGGTGATGTAGGTGCGTTACCCTCCTGCGGTCCATCTGATGTTAGTGTCCCCACAGATACTAGCAGTGATGAACATATGCATGAGGTACAGGCAGGATTGTCAGGGGCTGAATCTGTGCCAATGGTTGCCACCCCCAGCTATGTCCCCCTCTTCCACGCACACAGTTCTCATGCCAACACATACCCCATCACCAGTGGCCATAGAGGAAGGACAGTCAGTGTGTGTTAGCTCAGAACAGGAATGTGTGGTGGCTACAGAAGGTGTGTCTCCACACCATGGTGTCAGTGTAATGACTGCAGATGTGCCACACAGGCATGTGGCCAGTGCTGCTCGTAGGAGGCCCTCGGGCAGACATGCACCTGCAGGACAGAGCGCAGCAGCTGGTGTCACCAGACACATGTTCCAGACTGTAATGGCGGCACAGGCATGCGCTGAATGGCAGAACAGTGAAGGGCAGAGGCTTCAGAGGGCTGCTATCCATACTCTAAATGACAACATCCAGGCATTGGCAAATGCTCAATAGCAGATTGCTGATGTTCTGGACAGGCGATTGGGTAACATGGTTGGAATCCTTGACCGTGGCATGGCAATCCATTAGCGTGAGCTGTCTGTGCTGGAACATCTGGTAGGAGTGAGGCATAGGCCACGTGGACGCAGGCCAGCTACACCACCTAGTGCAGGTCAACGTGAACGAGCCACCTCTCATGCCCGCTTCCATCATGCTAGTAGCAGTAGCAGTGCAGCTGGTGCTGTGCTGTCCACACCAGGACACAGCAGGCCACATGGACATGGCCCTGGATGTTCCCAGTGGGGACATGGTTCCAGTGGACAAGTGTCATCGGACAGTAGCCAATCTGTACCTCCGCCTGGTAGTGCCCGTGCAACCCCTGGCAGGCACAGGTCACATGGCCGTGGCCGGACACAGTGAGCTGTACATCCTGGTCTGTACAATCTGGAGCTGTCAATAATATCCCTGTGTAGGCCTGACAAAAGGCAGAACTGTGTGCACACATACACGCACACAGCAGAAACATCTGTAGGGCAGCGCAATATGCACATGCATATCGACCACACATGTCCAATCAGATCACCAGACCTTACCCACACACATTATGTCATCCACTGGTGCAGCCTATGCCCCTGGCAAACATTATCACCCTGTGCATATGATGATGCCTGTGCTGCATCCCTGTTATCCATACCATTCGTGCAGGGACATGCTCATATGGTCTGATGCACAGGGTGAACAGAATAGTGAGATAAGTGTATATGACATTAGTTGTGTACTGTTGACACGCACCAGACATACCATGTAGTAAGGTTTATAATGCATTGTTATATGTTCACAGTATGTGTCTTGGTAACAATGGTAACAGCATGTTGGTAATTATGCCCTGCTTCCCTCTTTAAGGTTTAATTGCATGTGCCATTACGTTACAGTGTTTGCAGTTGGAGTGCATTGTTGTATGTTCACAGTATGTGCCTTGGTAACAACAGTAACAGCATGTTGGTAATGATGCCCTGCTTCCCTCCTTAAGGTCTACTTGCATGTGCCAATAAGTAGCAGCGTTTGCAGTTTCACATGTGTAAATGTGGAGTACTCACAGGCATGTATGGCAATACCAGCATGCTATATGTAGCCTCAACCTCACTGTTAGAAAGGCTACCATTCCACAGATGTCCACACATCTACTGATCCAGAAGCATGTGGGCTGTTTAATAGGCTACAGTGGCTAGAGATGTGACATCCATACCAGGTCACATCACAGGTATGTTGACATGGTGTGGGGGGTTTACACAGCGGTCTGGCCGATGATAATGTTAGAGGCCACTTGATAGCATGAGGCCTCACTGTGTAGCAGTAATACCCTGTCACATTACAGGATGAGAACACACACAGACATACACAGAAACACACAGTAACATGCCCACACTCACGGGGTCAACAACACTATAACACACACTCAATAGTGTTGAGGTGAGGACCCCTGCCTATGTGGTAATCACCCTCACAGTATTGTGCACCCACATGACGCGACACAGAGAATGAACATGTACAGGTAACCAGTAAGGCTGGCATCAACAGGGTAGTAGACTGCATCACCATGAGGGGTTAGGGATCCTGTCTGTTCTGTATGGTAGCATACACCCTCACTCCATGCACCAGACAGCCATACATACACACACACACACACACACACACACACACACACACACACACACACACACACACACACACTGTGGAGTCCACAAATGTCATTCACATACAGATAGCTGACATGTGTGTGATACACACACCATCCCTGCCTATGTCATGCTTTCCACACTGCAGTATGTACAGATCTCTACAACAGTGTACAGGGGTGTGTAACAACTGGGATGTATTCCCCACCATATGTGGCATATATGGTCAGACAAGCAAACACACATGGCAGTACTGTGAATGATACACCTGCTATATGATGATACGTCTGACAGACATGCAGCAGTATTGGCCGGATTATGTGTACCAATGCTACCTTTGGCAATTGTGCTGCTATATGCACATGGGAGGATGTAAGTGTTACAGGTGTCAAGTGACATACAGTCAGTAACACCCTGATTCATGTGTAGGTGTATGTCTTCACCGTCAAGTGACAGAAACATAGTGTACTGTTTGCACATTTAATGGTATGATGGCTTGTGACACACCTGTGAGCTGTCTTCGGCAAACATCCATCTGCAAAGGTGGATCACCACTTTATGTACACACATCCATCCATACCTGATGTACATCCTATCATACTGTCAGTATTTCACCATATACAGGTGTCAATGATGGGGCTGCATTGCAACTGCATGTTGTAGTTAGGCACAGATGAATTACGTACATCAGCTACTGCACATGCATGGTAGCTGCATGTCTACCACTACATGTACATGTGTGTTGGTCCTACATGCTTGTCATGTAGCCATGTTTGCAGGCATTGCAATTGGTGGACATGTGTGATGACGTACATAACACATGGACTGTTGTATGATATGATTGTTGTCATGGGTAACTAGTACAGAGAGAATGTTACCTCAGTCAACATTGCTACCTTATGTACTGTTAGCATTCAACAGCCATGGACCTACCTTCCATGTGCATGCGTGTGATTGCTGTAGCCACTTGTCTGCATGGAGGACAGCAAAAGCTATGCTATGTACATATGTGTTGTGTGTGTGTGTGTGTGTGTGTGTGTGTGTGTGTGTGTGTGTGTGTGTGTGTGTGTGTGATCCATGTACATATCCACTGCGATTACATGTATGTCATATCCAACCATGTGTGTTCTTTGGTGTACAGCGACAGTCATCTGTTGCAGCTGTGTAAGACCAAGGGCCCCTGTTATGTATAGAGCTGACCTGGTTATGAACAGTGGTATCATTGCATTGCATAACACATGATGGAACCCTGTCAGTACATGTGTAGTCTGCACAGTTGCTGTAGACCTATGTACAGTCCACTGGTCATGAGTCACATGGTGTTGTGGTAATGTATGGATGTGTGTTGCTGGTCCAAGGACATGGTGATGTCTGAGGGCTACATAGTAGAATGCGGCATTTACCTCTGTGATCTGCATCTGAGACATCTATGATGGCTCTTGAGTGTGTACTGGTCAGTACATGTGAGTGGCCTTCATGTACGTGGGGACAGTAACACCATACTGTGCCCTTTTGTGTTTAGAATCCATGTGCATGCAAGACAGCCCTTTGCTACTACTAAGTGTGTGAGCATGCCCAGTACGCCATTGTGTAGATGGACACACAGTACATTCCAAACTGTGCCCTTCCTTGTTTAGAATCCGTGTGCATGCAAGACAGCCTACTAAGTGTGTGAGCATGCCCAGTATGCCTTGTGTAGATGGACACACAGTACATTCCAAACAGACGTGTGATACTAAGTGTGTGAGCATGCCCAGTGACACCTTGTGTCGGTGATGTGCCTCTGTGTATGGGCATGGCCATTGACATCCTGTATAGCGATGGTGGTCATCCAGGCAACAGATGTCCATACCCCACGTCAGGATGGATTCCTACATTGAACACACTGGTTGACTGTCTTGAAGGGTGTACTGTCTGTGGCACGTCTCGTATCTATGTAGTGCTGTAATAGTGCTCCATAAATAAGCAGTTGTCCTGCTCACACCACTGCCGTGTGTTTGTCTACATCTACCTTGGGACAGTAATATGCTTTTAGACTGCTCACTCTCTATACATTCCCTATCGGCATCTTTGCCTTTGCGGATGATGTCATCCACCTAGACGTATGCCTCTGGGAGTGCTGTGTTCCAGTAATCTTGGTAGCATGTTCTGTAAATGCGTAATGCTGTAGTGTGATAAGGTAGTTAGGTGTATGTTCGGCTCCCAGCCCTGCCATGTGTGTGTGTGTTTCCAGCTGCCTGGGGGCCAAGTAATGCTTTTAGATGGCTCACTCCCCATACATTCCCTATCTGCATCTTTGCCTTTGCAGATGATGTCATCCACCTAGAAGTATGCCTCTGGGAGTGCTGTGTTCCAGTAATCTTGGTAGCGCATTCTGTAACAGCGTAATGCTGTAGTGTGATAAGGTAGTTAGGTGTATGTTCGACTCCCAGCCCTGCCCAGTGTGTGTGTGTTTCCAGCTGGCTGGGGAGAAAGTAATGCTTTTAGACAGCTCACTCCCCATACATTACCTTTCGGTGTCTTTGCCTTTGCGTATGATGTCATCCACCTAGAAGTATGCCTCTGGGAGTACTGTGTTTAAGTGATCTCGGTAGCGTACTCTGTAACTGCGTAATGCTGTAGTGTGATAACGTAGGTAGGTGTATGTTTGACTCCCCGCCCTGCCAAGTGTGTGTGTTTCCAGCTGCCTGAGGACAGAGTGATGCTTTTAGACGGCTCACTCCCCATACATTCCCTATTGGCATCTTTGCCTTTGCGGATGATGTCATCCACCTAGAAGTATGCCTCTGGGAGTGCTGTGTTCCAGTAATCTTGGTAGCACGTTCTGTAACTGCATAATGCTGTAGTGTGATAAGGTAGTTAGATGTATGTTTGACTCCCAGCCCTGCCAAGCATGTGTATGTATGTGTTTCCATCTGCCTGGGGACATAGTAATGCTTTTAGACAGATCACTCCCCATACATTCCCTATCGGCGTCTTTGCCTTTGCGGATTATGTCATCCATCTAGAAGTATGCCTCTGGGAATGCTGTGTTCCCGTAATCTCAGTAGCGCGTTCTGTAACTGCGTAATGCTGTAGTGTGATAAAGTAGTTAGGTGTATGTTTGACTCCCAGCCCTCCCAAGTGTGTGTGCGTTTCCAGCTGCCTGGGGACCGAGTAATGCTTTTAGATGGCTCACTCCCCATAAATTCCCTATTGGCATCTTTGACTTTGCGGATGATGTCATCCACCTAGATGTATGCCTGTGGGAGTGCAGAGATGCCATAACTCGGTAGCACATTCTGTTACTGCATAATGCTGTAGTGTGGTAGACTAGACAGGTAGGTGCTCGATTGCAAGGCATGGCAGGTGTGTGTGTTTGGCAGTTATACCGTATCTGTGGGTGGCTAGCTGCTGGATGTTTACAGTGTGTTTTGTTGCTGACCTATATAGTGTCCACAGCCCGCATATTCTGCCAAGACACTGGGTTGTCAACACATACATTCGCCAATAGGTCTGGTGAGTAACTGTCAGCAGCCCTACTCTTACCCTTAGGTTCATAGGTTCATAGGTAGATACTAGGCTATCTGCCCTAGGGCATTTATAAGCCTAGCCAGAGTGTATTTGGCTTCCGCCTCCCTATTAGATTAGCCTACTGTGCCTCTGTAAAGTAGGTCACAGAAGGTGCCCTTTTAAGATTAGTTTACTGTGCCTCTGTCTAGCAGGGACACAGGAGAGATCCCAGGGGTGAATTTGCGATTTCCCATCCACCCGTCCAAATTTCGCTTGAAGAGGGTCAGCGAGGGGCTATGTCTAACATGAAATGGGATTCTATTCCAGAGTGAGGGGAGCCTCTGGGAAATGAATCTGTCCCTCCAGCATGTCCTATTTATTTTTGTGCTGAGGTTTAGATCCCTGGAGTGTGTAGCTCTAAGGGACTTGGATTTTTTGAGGTGGAGCATGTCCATTAATTCTGGGTTTGACATGGCTTTGTACATAAGGCATAGATCGCCTCTGAGTAGGCGGTAAGCAACTGAGTAGAGCTGGAGTTTCTTTAGTTGAGCTGCATAGGACATCTGTTTGTAGCCCATGATCCTCTTGATGAGGTACTTTTGGGGTATCTCCAGTTGCTGCAGGTGTTGGGTAAGGTACATCCCAAAAGGGGCATTGTATTAAATTATGGGCCTGATGAGTGACGAGTAGAGGGGCACAATGACCTCTCTTGATATAGATGCGAACCCTTTAGTGATAAGGTGGGCTATATAGAAGGTCTTTCTAACCACTTTGGCAACTTGATTATCAAAGGAGAGATTACTATCTACATTGGTCCCTAAATCTCTAATTACTTCTTCTGTACTTAATGGATTACCACTTATGTGGTAATTTATGGGCACCTTGTTTTTCCCAAAGGGGATGACTATGCACTTTTTAGCATTTAGCTTGAGGCCATGGCTCTGGCACCAAGCATCCATCTTTGTGAGACCCTTTTGGAGGATGCTTGTGTCAGCTGGATATTCGATTATGGCCCCCAGTTTGCAGTCATCTGCGAACTTTGTCAGCCATAATCCCCCCATGTTAGCCTGAACCTCAGAGAAGTATATACCAAACAAGAGAGGTCCCAGAACTGAGCCCTGTGGGACGCCACTTGTAACTGGTTTAGATTCGGACATGGCACCTGCGATTCTGACCATGTGGGTTCTATCTCTGAGCCAGTTTGCAACCCATCTTGTGATATAGGGGTTGATATTTAAGCTGGTAGGCTTATTTATGATGCCCGAGTGGGGTATTGTGTCGAAGGCTTTTGCAAGGTCCAGGTAGGCTGTGTGGACTACATTGCCCTCATCTATGGCTTTGGTATCTGTTTCAAAGAAATCAACTAGGTTTAAGAGGCAAAATATGCCCTTAACAAAGCCAAATTGGGTAGGGTCCAGTGTCTGGAGGCTCCCAATGTCTTTGTTTATGAGTTCCATGATAATACGCTCCATAGCTTTACAGACCAGACTAGTCAGGCTTATGGGGCGATAGTTTCCGGGGTCCGTTGTGGCACCACCTTTGTGAAGTGGGACCACTGTAGCTGTACACCATTTTTTGGGTACATATCCTGTAGTAAGGCTAAGTTTGAACAGTGACTTAATTTGAGGGTCAGTTCTTCTTGGAGTTCATGTAAGACACAGCCTGGGACACCGTCCGGTCCCATAGATGCTGTGTTTTTTGCTTTGGAGAGGGCAGCTTTCACCTGTGCATCTGTGATGTCATGGAGGTTGCATTCAGTTGGGATAGGCATTTGCTCCTTTGGGGGGGAAGTTTGCACTGAATCTGTCTGCCAGGATGTTGGCTATGTCTGTAGGTCCGGAATATTTTGTACCATTATGCAACAATTCAGAGCATATCTGGGAGATACCTCCCATGTTCCTGACATAACTAAAGAAGGCCTTGTGATTATCCTTAGTGTGACGGATCGAAGTTTCTTGCTAATACTGATCAGAGATGCCTTCCCTTTTTGGGATTTTGCTCTGTCATGTAGTAGCTTCCTCCTTCTGTTGTATAGCTTATTTATGGCCGGGGTCCACCAGACCGGTCTCCTGTTTTTGGGGGAGTGAGTCATGGTTTTATTTGGGATAGCATGATCCATGCATTCCTGCAGGTGCTCATAGAATGCATTTGTAAAGGATTCTGTGGATTGGGCTGTATTATCCTCCGGCCCAGGGGCTTTGAAGGATTCCACCTCAGTCTTGAGAAGTGCAAAGTTGGCTTTTGAGAAATTCTTTACAGTGATTTCCTTGGCTGGGGGTGGGGACAGGATATGGATGTCCAGGGAAATTTGTTTATGGTCTGATCTTACCAATGAGGGGTTTACCTCTGGTGTGGAACATAGAGTCCCCATGTTGGTGATGACAAGGTCCAATATGTTGTTCCCTCTTGTGGGAGTGGTGACCAGTTGTTCAATTGCGTTACAGTTTATAAATTCAAGGAACCGTTGGGCGAGGGTGTTTGGGCTTGAGTAGTTTTCCCAGTCAATGTTTGGGTAGTTGAAGTCACCCAATAACATGGTGTTTGGAGAGACCTTCATATTCTCCAGTGTTCTCAGGAATGCCAAGTGGGGTTCCTGTAATAGGGAGGGTGTTCTGTAGCAGGCTACAAACTGAAAGGCAGTTTTGCCCGCTGTTAGTTGCACATGGATGGCTTCCAATGCTTTGTGCAGTACCACTAACCTGGAGATGTAGGTATCTTTGATGAATATAGATACTCCCCCTCCTTTTGTGCTTCGGTCTGAGTTTTGGGGCCGAAACGCATGGTATGAGTTATAACCTGGTAGTGCTGGAGTGCTCTCAGGAGCCCTGAACCAGGTTTCTGTCACTGCACAGACATCGATTTTCTCCATACTGAGGAGAGCCTTGAGTGCGTGCATCTTGAGGTTTAGACTTCTGGCATTGAGTAGCATTACCTTTAGTTTTTTATCCTTGGGTTGTCTATGGAGGTGGGTTTATCCTTTGAGCCTTGCCTAAAAAAGGCACTATGGGGGTGGCAAGAGCCTTGGCCAGTATAAGAAAGCCTAAGGGTGACAGGTGCAAGCCGTCCCTAGTGAAGCAACGTGGCTTGTCGAGCATGTCATCCCAGGCTGACAGACACTGGATCCCCTTTGAATGACACTAAAACTTTAGCCAATTGTTGAAACTGATCATTTTGTCTTTATACTGTGGCATCATTCTTGGTGAGGGCAAGATGCTACTCAAGGTCAGGGTCATACCAGCCTGGGCTACATGGTCCGAGAGCTCCTCTATGTCTCTTTTCATGTAGTCTAGGGAGGTACGTCTCAGTTCATTCACACTAGCATGGACAATGACGGAGTCATACTTGTACTTGCTTTGGAGTGACTTGAGTGCTTGCATTATGTGGCAGATCCTGGCACCTGACAGGCAGCTTACAGTGACCTTCTCCTTGTTCAGTCTGGTGAGTGGGACGTCAGTGTGCCGGACAATAGAGTCCCCTATAACAAGTGTATTTGGTGTGTTGTTTGGCCTTAAGGGCTGTGACTGTGAGGCACACTGATTTTGTGAGATATGTGATTCGTGGGTATTGTTGAGGGGTGGCTGCTGCTTGGATATCTGCTTAGGAGGTCTTTGCTGTTTAGGCAGGTTGATATGGACTGACCCGTGTGACACAACAAAACACATGTGCCTTGATAGTAACAACACTACATGATGCAGGTGGCACATGTAGTTTCCTTTTCATTCCTGTCTAATGCATTGCTGTCATGTGGTCCGCTGTTGTGATATAATGCCATATCTACATATGTGTGTACATGTATATGTGTGTATGTATATATTTATATATATATATATATATATATATATATATATATATATATATATATATATATATATATATATATATATATATATATATATATATATATATATATATATATATATATATATGTCCATGTATATATGTATACAAATAATATATGTGATATATGTAGATATAGAGGTGGACATAGATGTGAACATATATGTCTGGGGACATCAGCACTATTGAATGTTTGTGCTGGATGATCTGTATGTGATAACCTAGGATCTATGTATATCTGCTATGGTGTGGTGGTAATGCACATTGTCTGTAGTGTGCAGGGTCATGGGTTGTAGTCGTGTAGACACCAGTTATTTTGTTGCTGGGAAGACCATGGAACATCGAATATGGTGATAGTAAGGCACCTGTTACCAGTTGTGTATGACACTGAGCAGTGGTTATTAATTTGGAGGTTCGGTATGGGTCATATAACTATTCATTAGAAGACTATACAATGCAGATGAGGTTGACAATAGTGTATCCCATTTATCACCAGGGTGTGATGCTGGTCCCTGGAGTGTATGTGTGTAGTCAGCCGGGTGCAGGTCTCGAATATAGTTGACAGCATGGGAGGGGGGTCAGGCATACTGTAAGTACATTGCAGAACTGTGCCTCGGGAGTGCTCCTGCCTTAGCACACCTAAGCTATGGATGTGTCTATACCTGCCTGGTGACATTGGGAGGGATGACAGCAGTGGTGGGGTAGTCAGGGTGTACAGGCTGCACGAACAGGTGTTGATCAGCACAATCAGCATATGACATGACCAGCCTGCACCTGAACAGTACGCTAATGTGTGCAAGCAGCATACACACAGGTTTTGTCCGCACTCTACACCACCGGTGTATACCTGCGGGGACATTTCATGACACAGTCCAACCAATTGAGATGGGCTGCAGCAGGCAACATATACCAACATGTGCAGGAGGCTGGGGCAGTGAGGATGTGTATGCTGCCGTGCAACCCTTACTGGGGTGACATAAGACTTTATAGACCCAGGGTGACTTACCAGGGACTACATGGGCTGGGGATGGTGGAGCACTATGGGGTGGACAGAGACGTCCTACAGCAGCTTGTTGACCTGTGCCTGCCACACCTGACACATCAAACAGGCCAAGGGAAACACATCACAGTGGATACCACGGTATGTGTTGGCCTAGGTGTGCTAGCCACAGGTACCTCATGCAGCACAACTGCGGATATCATGGGTATCTCACAGGCATCTGCATCCAAAGTATTGCACCAGTTCACAGATGCCATGTCAACACATGCCAGTGAGCACGTACATGTCCTCAACACACATGATTAGTAGACCAGCAATATGCATCAGTTCAACCACATGGATGACTACCCTGGGGTACTGGGTGCTATAGCCTGCACACACATACACATCGTAGCACCACCCAGTGAGTGGGGTAAGGCCTACAGTCACTGCAGGGGCATACCCTCCAACAGCTAGGCCATATGCGATGGCCAGGGCATGAGACTGAATGTGTGTGCTGTCTGCCCTGGAAGCTATGATGATTCCGATATATGGCTTCTGACGCAGCTGTACCACACCAATGCCAATATGGACATCCCCTACAGTCTCCTAGTGGGAGATGCTGGGTAAACACTGGTGTCGTGGCTGATGACACCCATCAGCAATGCACACACACCTGAACGCTCACACCATATTGAGGTGGATGCACAGGCAAGACATATACTTGTGCATGTGTTTGGGATGCTCAGTTCATGGTTCTGGTATCCAGACACATCCGGTGGAGCTCTGCAGTATTCACAAGCTACATGCATACAAGTTGTTATGGTATTTGCTATACTACACAATCTTATCCTGCAGTAAAAGTTGCAGCAGGAACAGCATGGGGCAGGGCCACACAGCCCAACACTACTGCCAAGGCCTGTACAGGCACAGTGTGACTTGGTGAAGGAACTACCAGAGCAGGGCACAGTCTGCGAAAGCCCATGCACAGTATGACCTGCCCTTGGTAAAGAGGCAACACAAGGCATATGCACTGACACAGTTGGTACCCACGAATTTCCCCTCTCTGACCCACACACAGTACAATGGATGCCAAACGTGACACTATCTATGCTCAGCCATGTATAGGAGGCAGCCCTCCAGCACCATCCTAAAGTCCAGAACACACCCAGGGTATGTCTATTGACCTAACAATTGGCAGTTGTATTAGAATGTGTATTTACCCATTGGTATGGTATGTATGTGAGCATACAAGTGACTGTGGTGACCAAATGTTAGGGCAGCAGACAGTACACATCCATAGTGGCACCATGACCTCTGTAGCACATATGGGGGGTCACAATGGTAGCCTGCAATACAAAGGGTGTCCTAACCCACTGCAGATTATAGGCTGACCATCATGTGTGTCCATACAGCCCACACACGTTCCATACAGCTGAACAGATGTGGACCAATACAGACAAATGATATACGATTTACCAGAAAGGCTCATCGAGACTCTGCTGCACTTTGCTGTGAAGGAAAGGTTAGTTTGCTTTTATTTTTTGTATTTTGTATTAATTTAATGCCTTTCTATATTTGGAATGCTGTTTTTTTTTTCTTTACCTTGTGTTTTACTTGCATTCTGGTTTAACAGCATATTAAAACTTCAAAAGAGGCCACAGCTCTCTCTCTTCTGAGTCAGGCAGAAATTAGAACTGATCAATTAAGGACTCATTCATAAGGTAGAAGAGGTCACTTAAGGTTAATCATTTGTTAACTGAGGGGTGGAGCTAGGAACTAAACTTTCTATTTAAGGGGTAAAATAAAACATTTCAGAGCTTTACCAGAAAGGCTCATCCAGACTCTACTACACTTTGCTGTGAAGGAAAGGTTAGTTTGCTTTTATTTTTTGTATTTTGTATTAATTTATTGCCTTTCTATATTTTGAATACTGTGGTTTGTTTTCTTTACCTTGTGTTTTACTTGCATTCTGCTTTAACAGAATATTAAAACTTCAAAATAGACCACAGCTCTCTTTCATCTGAGTCAGGCAGAATTTTTTCCCACCCTCCCACCCAGTTACAGTTGTCTTGTTAAATACCACTGTCTTTCTAGTTGCCTGCCTCTTATGTTAATCTGACCATATATCTCATTTCCTCTCTACTTTCACTGGCTTGTGTGAGTAATCACAAAATCATCATTTTTGAAATCCCTCCCCTTCAACAATTTAAATTTATTGGCCATCCTACTGTATTCCATAGTACCAGAATACAAAAGTGACCACCCCTTTCAATCCATCTTGCTGTTTTAAAAATAGTAACTCTCCACTAAACCTTAACTTTTAAACAGGTAAAACTTAAGTTACCTACTTTCACATCTAACTTCTCTAGTGCACACTGCAGTGTGCATTTTTTTTTCATCTTACCCTTAAGCATCCATGTGACTAGCACTTTCTCTAATACCTGCTGGAAAGCACTAGGAAGCCTTAAACTGATACAAGCACTCAACTCTCCTTGTTAATAAGGAGAAATTAATAGTAGGCACTAAACAGCCTATAATTGCAAAGTACCTTGCTAAGGTAAGGGAAAACAGCTCCTGTACTTTACAAAAAAAAAAAGCACCAAACCAGGCATGTCCAAGGGTCAGCATCCGGTGATTTCTCCTGTCCACCTGGTGAATCTGGGCATACTGGGGCAATGCAGCAATTGCCTCATGTACACAGACAACCCTCTCCTCCTACCACCCAACACTACAACCTGTGAGAGATGCACTTACATAGCCAAAATGGAAGCAAAGCTCTCTCCACCTAAGATTGTGCTAGACAGTCAAGAGGAGAAGGTTAACACCCACACTACACCTCAAGCAACACATAGCCCTTCTAAACCCACACCACCAACACCCACACATAGCAACACTAAATCCACATATGCAGCGGCCCTTAACTGTAACCTGCCCAAGCAACAAGGACCTCTGAAGCTGAAACGCAAACAAACACCAATCACAACCAAAGTGTCACATAGTTCACAACACCAGTGTGCCACCCAGCAACAGCCCCTAAGGCAAGACAATGTACCTAACACTTTAGTCATAGGTGACTCTATAGTCCGGCACACTGATGTCCCTCTCACTAGGTTGAACAAGGAGAAAATTACAGTCAGCTGCCTGTCGGGTGCCAGGATCCGCCACATAACGCATGCACTCAAGTCACTCCACAACAGGTACAAATATGACTCTGTCATTGTCCATGTTGGAGTGAATGACTTGAGATGTACCTCCCTGGACTACAGGAAAAGAGACATGGAAGAGCTCTCGGATCTTGTGGCCCAGGCAGGTATGACCCTAGCCCTGAGTAGCATCCTGCCTTCACCCAGAATGATACCACAATATAAGGACAAAATGATTGACTTCAACAATTGGCTAAGCTTCTGGTGTCATTCAAAGGGGATCCAGTATCTGTCTGCCTGGGACGACATGATTGACAGACCACGATGCTTTGTCAGAGATGGTCTGCACTTGTCGCCCCTGGGATTCAGGTTACTGGCTAAGGCTCTTGCAACCCCTATAGTGCCTTTTTTAGGCAAAGTTCAAAGGACAAAACCACCACCGTAACAGGTACAAGCATGCAAAATCTGAAGGTAATGCTACTCAATGCTAGAAGTCTAAACCTCAAAATGCACTCTCTCGATGCACTCCTAAAAATGGAGAACATCGATATCTGTGCAGTAACTGAGACCTGGTTCAAGGCTCCAGAGAGAACCCCTGCAATATCAAGCTACAACTCTTACCACACTTTTCGGCCACCAAACCAGGACAGAAACACTAAAGGTGGAGGAGTGTCAATATTCACCAAGGATATTCACACCACCAGGCTAGTTGCCCAACACAATGTGTCTGAAATTCTCCAGGTGCAACTAACACTAGGTAAGACTGCAATCCAAATTGTAGCTTGCTACAGATCCCCCACCATACCCCAAGATTCTCACTACATGTTTCTAAACATACTGGAAAATATTAAGATAGAACCAAACACCCTAATACTGGGTGATTTTAACTACCCTGCCATTAACTGGGAAAACTACTCCTGTACCAACACCTTTGCCCAATGGTTCTTGGAATTCATAAATTCCAACTCCCTGGATCAACTAATCCATAGTCCCACCAGGGGGTCCAATATTCTAGACCTGGTCATTACCAACATGGGAAATCAATGCTCCACACCTATGGTCACCCCCTCGTTAGTCAGGTCTGACCATAAGCTAATCACCCTTAACATGCAGATTCCACCCCCACTCCCCAGTAAGGAAACCTCCATAAAAAACTTATCCAAAGCTAACTTCATACTACTCAAGTCAGAAGTGACAAACTTCATGACACCCATGCAGACGGGAACTGAAAATTCAACTGCTGAATCCTAAACTAAGGCACTGTACGAGCACATCCACTCATGCATGAATCGTGCCATCCCAAATAGAACCAAGGTGCTCTCATCCAAAAAAAGGAAGCCAATCTGGTGGTCCCCTGCCATAAACAAACTTTACAACAAAAGGAAGAAACTGTTGCAGAAAAGAGGAAAATCCCAGGATGCAAAAAACTTCCTTACAAGCCTCAGTAAGAAACTGTGATCCCGCATAAAATCCTCCAAAGCTAGTTACGAAAATAAAATTGCCAAAGATTCCAAAGACAACCATGAGGCATTCTGTAACTATGTCAAGAATCTAAATGGCAATGCTCAGATCTGCTCTGAGCTAAAACAGAATGGCATTAAATATACTGATCCCAAGGATATTGCCAATATCCTGGCAGATCGATTCAGTGCCAACTTCACCCCTCTCTCACCCCCTAAATGGCCCATCTCAATACCGGAAGATTGCCAAATTCTGGTAATAATGGCCACACAGGTAAAAAATGCACTCTCCAAAGCTAAGAATACAGCATCCATGGGACCAGATGACATGCCGGGCTGTGTACTACATGAACTACAAAATGAACTTTCACCTCACCTAAGTGTCATGTTTAATCATAGCCTCACCTCAGGTTTCGTGCCCACTGAGTGGCACACAGCTACAGTTGTCCCACTCCAAAAGGGGGAATCCACCTTGGATCCTAGAAACTACCGTCTCATCAGTCTGACAAGCCTTATCTGCAAGGCCATGGAGCGTATTATCATGGAACTTATAAACAAAGACACTGGCAACCTTCAAACACTGGACCCCAACCAGTTTGGGTTTGTGAAGGGCCGATCTTGTCTCCTGAACCTGATTGACTTCTTTGAATCAGTCTCCAGAGCCATGGACAAGGGTAAGGTGGTCCACACAGCCTATCTAGACCTTGCCAAGGCCTTTGACACCATCCTCCACTCTGGAATCATAGATAAACTTACTAAACTGGGCATTAATCCCTACATCACCCAATGGGTTGCTAACTGGCTTACTGAAAGAACCCACACTGTAAAAGTAGCCAACTCCAAATCCAGCTCCAGACAAGTGAAAAGTGGAGTACCTCAGGGTTCAGTCCTGCGGCCGCTCTTGTTTGGCATCTACTTCTCTGAAGTAAAGGCCAACACTAAGGGACTCTGGTTAACAAAGACTGCAAACTGGGAGCCATTATTGAATCCCCAAATGATGTGGATACTCTACAAAAGGGCCTTACAGAAACAGATGCTTGGTGCCAGAACCATGGACTCAAGCTCAATGCCAAGAAATGTATAGTTATCCCCTTTGGGAAAAAACATGTATCTGTGAATTACCATATAGGTGGCAGTACACTAAACACTGAAAGTGTGATAAGAGACTTAGGGATACAGGTGGACAGTGGTCTCACCTTCGATAACCACATCGCCACAACAGTCAGGAAATCTTTCTATGTGGCACACCTCATCACTAAGGGCTTTTCATCCAGAAAAAAGGAGGTCATTGTCCCACTGTACTCATCCCTCATTAGACCCATTATAGAATACAACGCCCCGTTTGGTATGTACCGCTCAAGACATCTGCAACAACTGGAAAGGCCGCAGAAATACCTCACTAAAAGAATCACAGGCCTAAAGCAGATGCCCTATGCTGACCGTCTTAAAAAACTCCAGCTATACTCTGTCGCATATCGTCTACTCAGAGGCGATCTCTGCTTAACATACAAGGTCATGTCAAACCCAGAGCTGTTGGGCATGCTACACTTAAAGAAATCCCAATCACTCAGAGCCACATGCTCCAGGGATCTAAACCTTGTCATCACAATAAACGAAACATGATGGAGGGATAGGTTCCTGATCCAGAGACACCTCAGACTCTGGAATAGATTGCCCATACATGTCAAGCAGAGTGCCTCTCTGGCCCTCTTCAAAAGGAACCTTGATGATTGGATGGGAGAAAGGAAATTCACCCCAGGGATCATGTCAGTTGCCCTGCTAGACAGGGGTCCAGGGAAGTAAATAGTGTTGGAAGAAATAGCCAGGGAATTGTTATGACTAGGCTTGTATAGGCCCTAGGGCTAATAGCCTAGTACCAACCTATGAACCTATGAACGATGGCCTATGGATATGTCCAATGAATGACCCCAACCCCCTAAGACACACACAGACTACAGCTGGCCAGGCAGTTTTATGTAGGTTGTGTAAGCTAAGACATCCAACACCACTGTGCTAGTATTTAAAGCTGGGAACTGACATACACTGGTATCCCTCCAACCAGCAATTTAGGTAGGTCCACACACTGACATGGAGTACCCGGCATACTAGTACAGTAGCGGCAGATGTGTACAACTGTTGGCTGTGCCCCCCGTCAAACCTACACATGTGAGAGTCATGTGCGCCACCCACGGTGCTGTGTAGGACTGTGGTTGTGGTTGGATGTCCCCCCACGCTATGCAGACATGTTGCAACTGTCAATGCCACATGACCATTAGCTACCGTGCAGACACAGCATGACACCTGTGTAGAACGGAGGGGTCAGCAACACAATACTAACTATCTGGACATGTGACACATGCGATACAGCTGACCATACCTGGCATGCTCACACACATGACGGTATGACGGTAATGTCGGTCAACAACATGCGTAACAGTCATACTGGGCATGCTCACACACTGAAACACAGGACGGCCAGGCATGCATACACCAGTGGTCCGGACATATCTGCCAGTACATTGCTATACTGTTGGATGACTGCGCTGTATGGTGTGTGTGTGGTCTATTGTCTGTACATATGCCATGGTCTATTGTTAATTCACATGAGCTATGTGCGCAGGGTACTGCTACCAACACGTGAATAGGGTGGTTCTTTGTTTGCGGACAGACAGACACCTTTGGATACGGACTGGGTAAGGCACATTCCAGCAGGTGGGAGCAGTTGTGCGTGGGTTTGCACAGTGTTAAGCACTGCTGACCTCTGGTCACAGCACCGTATACACGTTTAGACTCCACATTTCTTTGACAGTGCACTACTGGCATACTGGTAGACAAACACGCTTACACCCGCTCGCTCACCGACATTTCCGCTTACATTTGTCACTCACGCTGGGTGTGTGCAATCCCTTGTGATGCGTATTACATCGGACTACATGACTACAGTATTGGGTATGTGTAATCATTTTCGAAAGCAGGCGTTCAACTGTACGGACTCGGCGGCCTGTCCAGTGATGTAATCATATTATATGCGTGTTCCTCATATGATCTGCTCCCATCTGCTTGATACATGGGAACTGATACTCTGCAATGCTGACATGTGACTATGAGTTTGTTAACGCAGCTGTCCGCCGAGTCATGCTACCGCATACCTACTGTACGTTTTCCACCTTTCAGATTGCACGACGGGAGACTGTGGGAGTGACACCTTTTCCACTATGTATGGGACAGTCCCTCATTAGGCATATCTCATGTGACAATACCAGACCTCTCCACCAATCGGGGACACATTTCTACAGAATCAGGGACAGGTCAAGAAAAAAATCAGGGACACTTTTACAAAAGTAGTGCTATTAACTTGAAACATTGACAGAATCAGAGCATATGGCTTAATACACATATTCTGAAGTAAAAGTAGTTTATAACTCTTACTTATTGTCATTAGTCATTAAGTGTAATTCACCACCTTTCCTTCAACAGTCACTAATTTTAGGAGGGATTAAGAGGGACAGAGTTAAACTTTCAGTCAAACTCAGGGACATGTCTGAAATTCAGGGAGAGTTGAGAGGTATGGACAATACTCTAGCCATTGCAACTGTCCTGATTAGGGGACATTCTCATGTTGTACGTGTCTGTCCTGGTTGCTTGTTACAAGTCTTGTATACCTGACACGTCGACATGTTATATGTAGTAGCATAAGCAACTTTACTGCTGCTAGACTACACTTTGATTTGTGCCAATATGTATATTTCTGTACTATGCATGGCTGTAGGTATGTTCTGCCCTGGTATGTCTGACATTTCTACAGAGCAGGTACCACTTTGGCCATTCAGAATGGTGGCGGCCCTATAGACCTTATATGTAGAGCTATCACATGTGTCAAGGCAACACATACAAACAGCCAGTAGTAAACGGATGACTTCCATGGTTTGCATACATTAAGGTTATTCATGTAGCATTATAATTGATAATACTGTTTCCTATTACATGTAGCTGTTTCTGATACAACAATTTAATGTCTGACACCACTACACACACTATATAGCCTCCATTCCCGAACTCACAGGCCATGTGCCATAACTGTCATTTTGCAGGACACAACTGCCCAGACGGGTGTATCCCTCACAGGCGTACGGGTGTTGAACCACTTCTATTATGCTATCATCTACCTAAGGTGGTCAGCAAATTATGCACTTTCTGTCAGTAGCAGAACTCACATACCAATGAGTGTGAATGAACACTGTATCAGGAACAATGCATAACACCCTGTGGGACACATTTAGACGATTGGTTCTATTAACCAGACACATTTACAGTCACAGAGCTTATGTATTCATTCACGTTTGTCAAGGTACATGCTGTTTATGACTCATACATGTTGTCATCTGTCATTACCTGTATTCCGCCACCTGTTCACCTAATATCACTAGTTCTGGAAGTGTTTAGTTGGACTTTGTTACACTCTGATACATAACTATGGATGTCCATGCTAATCGGGTACACGGCACTGATTTGGTCTCTATGTATTCCTCCGATGGTTTACAAACTATCCAGTAGATGTGCTCATCAGGTTTGGGAGGTGTAGCCATATGCTATGCCCACATATGAATATTAATGACTTCCACTGGGCGGGCCTACTATTTCTCTGCCAACCAGCACCTGCACACTTAAGGCCATTATTGCATACCCATGGTCCACCTACCTGGCACCCCTCTACAGCAGTCATGACAAATACTTACTGCGAGCGCAGCTGGGGTATGAGCACACCCCTACACATTGCCCACTCTCCCCGTCTCGGGACACATGTCATACGTTTTGTCAACCCATGTATTATCACACTTGCACAACCTACTGTTCCATGTACACCTACATCCTGCTCATATTAGTGTCAGCATATTCACACGTACCCTGAATTTTTGGGGTCCCGCAAGGGACACCGTTATCCATGTTTAAAGTGTAGACCTTGCAGATCTCTCCCACTGGTACTTTCCTACCGGTGTTTTGGACAGTGGCAGTGTATTGATCTGTATTGCCTGTCTGTATGTCTGTCCGACCTAGCTGGGCGATGTGGGGGGTACAATGTTTATTTATTGGACCTCCCAGTCACATATGCCTGGGCTGTAAATATGTTACCCCTAATTGCTGTAAAGTAACCTATTTATGTACATGTGCATATCTACACTGACATATATATTTTGTTTTGTGCGTATGTGTATATATCAATACCTGTTGTTTGTGTATATAAATCTATCTATTTATATCCATAGTATATCCTTGTGTGTGTATATATATATATATATATATATATATATATATATATATCTGTATGAATATATATGTGTATGTAAATTAATATAGATATATGTATATATAAGTTTTTATCTATATATACATCTGTGTGTCCGTTAACCTATACATTTCCCGGACATGGACACTTACACATGCGTATTGGGTTTTATCTCTGCTTCAACAGCATACTATTGCCTTAGTCATTATGACACCAACACTTCACTCTGGTGAACTTGTGATCAGTATATTGCACGTTATACAGCGGACAGATGTCGCACGTTTTTCATGTCTGGGGTACAGCTGCTAAATGGGATGTGATACAGTGTCATTCGACTTATTACTCATATGCGCAGCCTATTATTCCTGCTACTGTGTTTGTTTCTGTGCATATTCATATTATTACTGTTGACAGGATGAGTGTTTGTGTTACTGTGACTGTACAGCAACATATTGATGTCTTCATATAGTTGTGTCTTTCTGCTTTTCCCGGTTTGGTTGTCACAGCAGAACTCCGTTCCACTCATGGGTGGCGTATAGGTTTTACGTGCCGGGCTGCCAGCCCTGATGCACAATGTCCGACAACGATATGCCCATTCACGCATGTCTCCATGCAAACGACGCTCTATCTGGGAATCACACCTACATATTAGCTGACCTCCACGGGCCGCTCCATTGCACCCGGAGCAACATACCCTAGCACTCCTGTGTCCATAATCGCATATCCATAGTTTCTCCTGCACACCCGTGTTGAGTTTCCACGCATAACAGCCATTATACACCCGATATCACAGCCATGACACACCTTTACACATTGCCCTCTCATGAGCGTTGGGGCCCTACACACATTTTGTACCGCCTCGTGTATTCGCAGGCTCACCATCCATTCATATTTCCACATACGTGCCTTTCCTGGTGTTATGGATTACGAACGATTTGCGGATTACAAGTGTAGGTGGTTACAACATGTACTACACTCCGTCTGTTTACAATGTTGATGTAGCACTTCAACAATGTTATGGCCACTGGTATAACCCTGCCTCTGGTGTGAATAGCGGTGCTCTACTCACACTTGTGCAGCTTTATGTGACATACGCTGCGAGCACTTTATAATTCCTTACTTGCTCTGGATTCCCTTCACAACCCTTATGTTTGCTTTCATCTTTCGGCGTTCCTTATAGATATATATATATATATATATATATATATATATATATATATATATATATATATATATATATATATATATATATATATATATATATATATATATATATATATATATGGGTCTACTGGAGAAAACGACGGTCGCCGACACGCTGGGAAGAGGAGACTAAATGACCGACAGGTAGGTTTACAACGGGAGATTCGCCGACAGCGGAAAGACCGACAGGGAAATGTGCGATCGTGACATGATGAGTGTCGACAGTTACGGAGTTAGGGCGGTCAGGTAAGTGCGAAATTGTGGGATGTCGGGTTAGGATGTGGGACAGGTGAGTGTGTGTTTGTGTCGGAGGTAGGGTTCGGGTTAGGACAGTGTGTGATAGTGAGGGACTGTAGTTCTGGGACGGGTTAAGTGAGTTAGGGTTAGGGTGCAGGTAGGTGAAGTGTGCGATGGTGTCGGTGCTTGGGTTAGGGGTGGGTAAGTGAGTTAGGGTTAGGGTGCAGGTAGGTGAAGTGTGCGATGGTGTCGGTGCTTGGGTTAGGGGTGGGTAAGTGAGTTAGGGTTAGGGTGCAGGTAGGTGAAGTGTGCGATGGTGTCGGTGTTGCTGAGTTAGGGGAAGAAGGGGTGTAGGGGTGAAGTGTGCGATAGTGTCCGGACGTTAGGGTTAGGGTTTAGGTTTAGGTTAGTGGATGTGTTGTTGTGTGCTTGTGTATTTGGCGTATTTTGTGTCGGTTTTGTTGTTCGGTATGTTGCGGTGTGGTGTGTTGTCGGTTGTTTGGGGTCGGGATGTGTGTGTCGGTGATTAAACGTTCGGTGTGAAAGTAGACCCATATATATATATATATATATATTGTGTATGTATGTATATATATATATATATATATATATATATATATATATATACATACACAATATATATATATATATAATATATATATATATATATATATATATATATATATATATATATATATATATATATATATATATATATATATATATATATATATATATATATATATTGTGTATGTATGTATATATATATATATATATATATATATATATATATATATATATATATATATATATATATATATATATATATATATATATATATATATATATATATATATATATATATGTATATATATATAGATATATATGTAGATATATAATTGCATATTTCTGTTATGTCTGTGGATATTTATCTATACACACATCTATCTATCTATATATATAAAAGTTACAGCTGTACACGACAACATACATTTGCTATGCTAATAGCTGCGTACACCCGCGCAGGCCCACTTACATCTACTTTTTCTGAGTTACATATGTTTACAGGCACTTTTTTGGGATTACATGTGCCTTATTCCTTATGAAAGTACCACTTTGATGGAATCCGGTTAATGGACCCATGCAAACGCGGTCACCTGTACATGTATATGTGTTGGCTTTACAGCACATAGGCATTCATTACACAATTAATATGTGCTAGAGTCGTACTTGAACCGGGAATGCCTTTTTGTTAGGTGGATGCTGTAACCACTACACTGTTGTTGTTCTGGTTCATTTATATGTATACCCATGGTTCATAGCTACTCTGACACACGCCTCACCGCTTCCCTTACACAGCAGGCATCCATTCTCCTGCTGGGAAAACCGCAGTACTACACTTAGGACATTCCCTGTTTCCTACTGCTCTGGACCCATGCTGCATGTCTACTCACTCCAAGGATATTCAGAACTCCTACGCTTATAGTCCTCGCACATACACGTGTTTGATTGTCAGGGTGTTCATGTGTTGGTCCGAGTTTAGGCTCGGCCGACTGGTGACTAGAACTGCCCTGGCACTGTTCAAAGATCAGATGTAGCACATGGACAGAGTTAGTCCAGATTTTAACATTCTACCTGTGTTTACAGACGCAGGTGTTTGGGCACCTCTGACCACATTATTAAGTCGGTGCTACATAATTTAGGGTGGGGAGTGGTTCCACTACATAAAGCAGGTTCGGGGGTGGGGGTTTCCACGTGTTTCCCTTTCCATTTGACTATTTCATTCATTTATAGATACAATGAATATTATTCTGGACATGAGTTATAAATTCACTACAGGTATGCAATAGTCCTGTCAACAGATGTGACAGTTGGTTGGTGTACTTATGTGTACAGACCTCTGTGATACTCGGGGACTCATTTCTACAGTGACAGGGACAAGGCTATGACAACTCAGGGACAATCGCTGACACTTCTACCATATTAGTACTACTAACTTGGTACGTATTGACAGATTCGTAATACTACTAATTTTCTGCAGTTAACTGCGTCTATTACTCTTCATTGTTGTAAGTAGTCATTCTCATTCAACACCTTTCCTCCAAAGGTCACTGGCTTTGTGAGTGGCTAAGAGGCTGGCCAGTTATTGTGTGAATGCTCTGACCATTGGTAGCATTGACATTGTCATATGTACAGGTTGGGA
>NC_056733.1:1575246792-1575281792 GCF_019279795.1 Protopterus annectens | reverse complement strand
TTTCTAATGCTTTATGCAACCAGTGGACTACATTCATGTACTCCTTTGTTTTTCATTTCCCTTTTACTTTCTCTTTTCTTTTTTTAACTGCAGACATTTCCCTTTTGTTCTTCCCACCATTCACTCCAGACTCATTGCATCTGAGTGACGTCTGCAGGCGTTTCTGCAGTTACCTCCTACTGCACCTCTAGGCGTCAAATATTGCTTGTTCATATTTGCATTAATAATTCCAGAACCATGCTACATACAAGGTGTCAGAATATTTTATCTTGAAGCATACATGATGGGAAACACAATTGTATAGATATTTGACCTCTGTCAATGAATATTTGTTAGAACTGTAAGGTGATAAGTTAAGTTTTTAAGGCTCAAGCCACACTCACTGGGAGTTACAGGTGCACACTCAAAAGAGCTGTACTGGAGGGAATGAGAAAGGCTTAATTTCAAAATGATCAATCCGTAAGTATACAAATGCACTACATTTTTTCATTCTCAAATGTCGATGATTTTAGCTGAATGCCCTTTCTCCTTTCATTTCTTTTCCAATTATTTCACTAAGAATACTGCATACTATCTCATTTGATCAGAGAAATCTATTTTCAAAAGGACCCATTAATAAACCCACGAGTAATGTTAAATATTGATCATTGTCCTGAAGTTCTCTTCATATTAACTTAGTGTTATGTGCTCTCATTGCTCAGAAAAAAACGTCCATTGCTTTGCAACTGTTTATGATCTCAGTATTTACCTGCAAATGCCAAACAAAATCTCCAACTAATACTTTATCTCTTTTATATGAAAATGTTGTTCCATCATCTCAAATGAATCCTCTTCTTTGTTTTCACCTTAAGGTATGCACATTACTCCAAACCTTAGTTACCCATTCTCATCTCATACCTCAAGTGCTGGAACTGTTCCTGCTTTAACCACTGTCTCAGTGGTTTTCACACCTTCCCCTCTCAATGGCAATAAGCTTACTCCCATACCTCTCAGCTCTCCAGATTTTTGCAGAATGTCCAAATTTCTGGTGCATATTTTTGGTCTGTATCCTCATAAAATTTGTGGTTTGTGCTACTCAGGCATAATAGATAAAGTCTCTCAACTAGGCATCAAGCCATGTTACCAGATGGGTAGCAAACTGGCTCACTGATAGAACCCACCTAGTCAAAATAGGGGAAGCCACCTCAAGCAGTAGATCCATAACGAGTGGCGTACCACAGGGATCGGTCTTGGGGCCTCTGTGATTCAGGATATACTTTCTGAGGTGCACACCAAAACTAGTGGGCTATGGCTGACCAAGTTTGCAGATGACTGCAAGTTGGGTGTGGTCTTCTATTCCCCAAGTGATGTGGATATCTTCCAAGAGGGTTTCACCCAAACAAATGGCTGGTGTCAGAAACATGGCCTCAAGCTGAATGTCAGAAAATGCATTATCATTCCCTTTGGGCAGAGCGATGTCCCCACATATCACATTAATAACAGTGTCCTAAGCATGCAATCAGTCATGAGGGATTTGGGGACCCAGGTTGATAGCAACCTGACTTTTGACCACCAGGTTGCTTCCATTGTATGGAAAGTTTTCTACATGGCCCACCTCATAAGTAAGGGTATCTCATCCAGGGACAAGGAGGTCATAACATCCCTGTATTCTTCCCTTATAAGGTCAGTTATTAAGTACAATGCCCCCTTTGGTATGTACCTCGCAAAGCACATGCAGCAGCTGGAGACCACAGAGGTTCCTCACCAGGAGAATCCAGGGCCACAAACATCTACTCTACACAGATAGGCTAAAAGCCCTGTCCCTCTACTCAGTTTCATACAGACTCCTCAGAGGTGACCTCTGTCTGGCATAAAAAGTAATCTCAGACCCCGCCTTGATGGGACTGCTGTATATCCGCAAGTCAAGCTCCACTCAAGTAGCCCGCACGTGTGACCTCAACCTCATTATCCCTTTTTAAGCGCAACCTGGATAACTGAATGGGAAACAGAAACTACACCCCTGAGATTCCCCCTGTGTCCCTCATGGACAGGGGCTTTGGGTGATGACTTGTCTAAACATGGAGTTAACTCTTGGCTAGGTTTATAAGGGCTTCAGGGCCAATAGCCTAATAACTTCTTATGATCCTATGATTCTGTAAAATCCTTGTCAAATGTCATTAAATAATGACAGACATTTTAGTTTCAGGCTTCATATCCTTAACAGAAAATGCATGTCAATGCAAAAGCTGTTATTCTGGCAACTTTCTAAGTTTATAAGAGCAGTTTTTAAAATATGTCACTATTTCTGAGCCTTTATCCACCACATTATGTTTGCCTTTTGCCCAGATGTTTTTCATGGTAAGAGGTTGAGAGGTAAGCATTATTTCAGAAAATTCTTCACTACCTAAATTTTACAGTATCCTTCTCCACTTAAATTTAACAACATTTTCTATCTAACTTATTTAAAATATCTTTAGTTTTATATAATTTCTGGTTTAGTCTCTATTAACCACTGAAATATAACTAATATGATTGATTCATATCTGAGAGGAATGGCCTAATACTGAGCAAGATTGCAGCTTAACTTTTTTTTTCACCTGTCAAGATTTTTAAAGTACTTTGAAAAGTAATATATTTTTTATAAAAGCAAAAGAAAACCACCATTGAATTATGTGAAAGCAGATGACACCTTTATTTACATGAGAATATGTACAATATCTTTAAAAACACCTTGAAAATTAAATCAAGAGGAATATATCTTCAACATATAAACAGTGAAACAAATTATAAGAACTGAAAAATAGACCAGCTACAAATGTCAAAATTATTAGCATTGCAAGGAGTATAAAAGATACAGAACTATATTCTTCTATGCAAACAACCATGAAAGACATGCCAAAGATTTCAAGGAAATGTTAGGATGGAACAAAGAGAATTCAAAGAGTGGGAAAATCATCTGAAAAAGACTGCAGGCATGATAATGTATTTTCTTTCATTAACAACAAAAAATAACTTATGAATATAAGCTAGAAACAGAATGAAGTTGGAATTTTCAGAATAAAAATACTGAATGTTTTCAAACTGTTATTTAAGGATGGAAAATGTATTCTGCAAGGCAGCCCTTTTATAAAAAAAGCTTTTAACGTATTTGTCCCCAAGCCTGATTCCACAACAGAATTAGGAAGTTGCTTTTGTTCTGCTGCCAAGTCCCTGAAAATTCCAGATAACAAGTGAAACTTTGGAACCATGCCAATGTCACTTTTACTAAAGTAAATCACCAAAATTTGCAGCTCTTTGACCTGATGTAATAGAAAACCCATAGCTGACAAATCTGATTCCATAGCATTACTGGAAAACCCTGTAATATAACTTGACAAGAGATGTGAGTTGTTGTTGTTGTTGTGTCTTTCGGCTTTTAGGGGTCGCGATTGGTAATTGATTTTTACGTACCGAGTTACCAGCCCTGACGCACAACCTTCAACGAAGGTACACCCATTCACGCATGTCTCCACGCAGAAGACGCTCTAGCTGAGAATCGAACCGGACAGCGTCTTACTGTGAGGTGACAATGCTACAAGGCCCCAATTCACAAAGTTTTGCTGTACTGCCACCTTATGAGTCACTTGTGTAATGAAGAATGTCCCAAAATTTGAAAAGGACTAAAACCTGCAAAATTAAATGAAAACATTTAAGTGGGAAAAACAACTACAAATGTTAACAACTCACTTTGTAAGTAAAAATGCTCTGAAGGCTCTCTTTCTGTTATTTTGATTACTACAACTGGTTGGCCTTCCCTGGGTAAATCAAAAGGTTCCCTAAACAAAATGAATGTAAGATATATCCTAATGAGGGTGACTCTTGGGTGGCCAAAATGGTCAGCAAAATCATATTTAAATCCTTTGGGATTATAGGCTGGCCAGGCAGGAACTCAAGTACAATACTGTCCACAGAAGTACCCTGAGAAATTCTGAGAAGAATAAATATCCTGTACAGCCGTAGCGTTGTTACCTCACAGCAAGAGGTTCTACCATTCGATTCTCGGCGTGGCTTGGGAGTGCCTTCTGTGTGGAGTCTGCATGTCCCCCCCATGGTTGGGTAGTGTTCGAAAGACATGTGTGCGTAAATGGGCGTGCCTTCGTTGAAGGTTGGGCATCAAGGGGCATTTCGTAAAAAAAAAAAAAAAATCTACTGCCAATCATTAGCGGACCGGAGTTCCACTGTGGCGACCCCTTACCAGGAAAAAGACAAAAGACAAACAACAACTGGCCAGGTTAATGAACAAGAAGCTCTGTCTAAAATAACTTGATTGCCCAAACCCACTGGTCTGTCTTGAATCTAGCAACCTTGACTGATACTGAATTAGAAAGCATTGTTGCATCTCTCTAGTGTAAAAACAATGAGAGATTACTGATCTGAAAAGTAACTGCATAGTGCCAAGAAAGGAGAGTAGCCCATGAAGCATAAATGTAATAATCAGTGACCAAAGAATGTACAACCATCGTAATGACAACTAACACAAGTCTACCAATGGGCCATCTGGTATCTCGAGACATCCTCATAACCCTCTCTTCAGGCTCAAAAGAACATGCCAACAATCCAATGTTTTGTGCATCTGGATAAATCAAACATAAAGCCAACATGCTGAGAGCCAACAAATCGCTTCTTATAGTTTAGGCTGCCTCATTCAACATATTCCTGGACACCAAATAGCACATGTATAAAAGGAGTAACCCAGTTTCTTTACAGACAAATTAAAGTAATCCAAAAAGCCATGAAGGTCTGAAAGGTTACCATATAGTGTTTCTGCTGTTATTTGCCAAAGAATTAGATAACTTATGAACCCAGTTTGGTTTTGTCAAAGGCAAGTCATGCCTACTCAACCTGGTCGACTTTTTTTTAAGATGGTCACTAAAACATTGGACAAGGGCAAAACAGTGCGTACTGCCTACCTTGACCTGGGTAAAGCATTCAACTCAATACTCAATGCACTGTAGACAAAGTCCTGAAATCAGATATAAACCCCTATGTCATCCCTTGGGTAGCCAGCTGCCTCAAAGATAGGACCCAAGAGGTTAGGAAAGGAGACTCTGTCTCCACAAAGGGGACAGTCACTAGTAGAATCCCTCAAGACTTGGTGCTGGGGACACTTCATTTTGGCATTTACTTCTCTGATGTCAAGGCCAATGTCAAGGGCATCTGGATGATCAAGTTTGCAGATGATTTCAAATTAGACACAGTACTAGAATCCTCCAAAGACACAAATACCCTCCAAGTAGGTCTGACACAGACTAATAACTGGAGCCAGATCCAGGGCCTGGAACTCATTGCCAAGAAATGCATAACAGCATCCTTTGGGAAGATGGCTACCCCTGAAATAGTACACTGGTAAAACTGCACTAAGGGTAGAGCTAGAGGTCAGGAATCTGAGTATTCATGTTGATAGTAACCTAGCCTTTGACCACCATTTATCTATGATAGCAAGGAAATCATTCTATGTTGCACAACTTATAAGTAAAGGTATGGCATCTAGGTCTAAGAATACCATTGTTCTGCTGTACTTGGTGCTCATCAAATCAATCATTGAGTACAATGCCTCCTACGTTATGTACCTGACATTCATCAGCTGGAGCATCCACAGAGGTTCGTCACAAAAAATAAGTAAATAAATAAATAAATAATACTACAGAGCATAAACAGTTTGTTTTGCAAGGACCACTTCAAAACCCTTTCCCTGTATTTGGTTTCCTACAAACTGCTGAGCCGCGGTTTGTGCCTGGCCTACAAAGCATCCTTTGATCCTACTCTGATGGATCTGTTGCAAGTCCATAAAACAAACAACATCAGAATTACCCAATGTAAACCTCCTCAACATAAATAAGACATGTTAGAGGGACAGGTAATGTGTATCAGGGACTACCCCTTCTCTGGAACAGCCGTTTGACACTCAGTTCTTCCTAAACCCAATTCGAGCATAATGGGGAGCAGTGGATGGGAAATCAAAAATTTACCCCTGCTCTGGCACCTAATTCTATAGTACACAAAGCTAGCCTGTAATGCTTGACCACCCATGCCAAAGCATACGTATAACTCATAAACTAATTCTAGGGTATTAAAACTTGTCAGGTACATTTGGAAAGTATGGCTATGATTAAAACGGTCCCCTGGGGTGGTTAGACTAGCAATCACCTATGAACCTATGAACCTGTAACTGCAAGTGCATCACACTTTGTCAATCCTCCAAAGCCACCATGGAAAGGGTGTGTTTTTTTATGAGCATCCAAGACCATTTGATGAAAGCTGGTTATATGCAAGCAAGAAAGACTGTCAGCCAAAATGTTGAGGCTACCAGGGATATGTTTGGCAGTAAATGTCAAATGAATTTGCAGGCTGAGTAAAAGTAGAAATCTCAGTAATAACTGCATCCATGTGATGTCTTTTTGAATAGGCTTCTACTACTGCTTGATTATCAGAATGACAACTACCCCTCTAATCTAAAACCATTCCTGTCATAACACTACTGATACCAAAATCAGAATGAAGTCAATATGGGTAACGTTAGTTTTCATCTCCATAGGATCATAGGAGGTTACTAGTCTGTCGACCTGGAGGTCATTTCAAGCCTTGCCGTTCATCCCAATGTAATACCATAGATGCTCTAGTCAATACCCAGGATTGTAATTATTAATGACTACCCATATCCAGGAGGGTTGTGGGTGTTATCTCCCTAGAGGAAGAGGGTAGCAAAGGCATAGAAAACAACTGCCCACTCAGATAAAAGCACTCTCATTAAACTAAAACTAAACAAACAACTCAGAGGACAGATAAAGTCTACCAAAGACACATTTGAGGTAATTTTGCCCTCCCCAGGCCAAGGAAACCCACAAGGCATTCTTTAGATATGTCCACAACCTCAAAGGCCATACACAATTGTGTGCAGAGCTCATTGTAAATGGAGTCACCTATACTGAGCAAGAAGATATAGCAAAACTCCTGGCTGATAAATTTAGCTCCAACTTTGCCTCTCTTTCCCCCTCAACCTTCCCTCAGGAAATATCATCAAATATAACTCCCACTATCACTAGGGAACAGGTCCTTAATGCTCTCTCTAAGACCAAGAACACTGCATCAATGGGCCCAGACAATATCCCAGGATGTATTTTAAATAGCATGAAACATGACCTATCAGGGCCTCTGGAATTACTATTTAACTGTAGCCTCCAAACAGGCATTGTGCCTCATGAATGGAGAAAGGCAACAATCATCCCTCTGCACAAAGATGGGCCATCTACAGACCCTGGAAACTACAGACCCATAAGTCTCACTAATCTTATATGTTAAGCCATGGAAATAATTATCATGGAGATGATCAATAGAAATATAGTAAACCTCCAGACATTGCATCCAACCAAGTTTGGTTTCGTCAAGGGCAGATCATGCCTACTCAACCTGGTGGAGTTCTACGGGAAGGTCACCAAAGCAATGGATGAAGGCAAACTCATTCACACTGCCAACCTTGACCTGGCCAAGGCATTTGACACAATACCGCACTCAGGTATTGTTGACAAACTCAAGAGGTTAGGTACAAACCCATATGTCACCCAGTGGATAGCCAGCTGGCTCACAGACAGGACCCAGGAAGTTAGAATTGGGAGTCCAGTTCTACAAAGAGGCCAGTCACAAGTGGTGTCCCTCAGAGATCAGTCCTTGCACCACTCCTTTTTGATATTTGCTTCTCAGAAGTCAAGGCAAATATCAGTGGTCTCTGGCTGACTAAATTTGCAGATGATTGTAAATTGGGAGCTGTCATTGAATCTCAGACTTATACAAATGTTCTGCAGGAGGGGCTGGCACAGACAAACAACTGGTGTTAGAGCCATGGACTAAAACTAAATGCCAAGAAATGCATAATAGTATCCTTTGGGAAGTCATCCTTCCCTACTAACTGTCATATTGACAACACACCTCTTAGAGTTGACCCAGAAGTCAGGGACTTAGGGACACACATAGATAGTAATCTAGCCTTTGATCATCATGTGTCTACAGTGGTGAGGAAATCATTCTATGTTGCACAACTTATAAACAAAGGTATGGCATCTAAGTCCAAGGAAGTCATTGTTCCACTGTATTCGGCATTCATCAGATCTATCATTGACTACAATACCACCTTTGGTATGTACTTAACCAGGCATATCCAACAACTGGAATGTCCACAGAGGTTCCTGACTAAAAGCATAAGGGGCGTAAGTAATATGTCCTATGCAGACTGTTTCGAGGCCCTATTCCTGTATTCTGTCTCCTACAGGCTTTGAGGGGAGATCTATGCCTGGCATACAGGGCATTGTCAGACCCCACTCTGATGAGCCTCCTGCATATCCACAAAACAAATAGCACCAGAATTGCCCATTCTAAAGACTTAAACCTTGCCTGTGATATAAATAGGACCACCTGGTGGAGAGATAGGTATGTATCCCAGAGACTACCCCATCTATAGAACATCTATAGAAGGTGAAGCAGAGTTTCTCCCTATCCCAATTCAAGTGCAACTTATACAATTGGATGGGAAACCAGAAATTCATCCCTGGTTTGCCACTTATGTCTCTGATGGACAGAGTTAACCTGCAAATGGTTCATCTCCCAGGCCCATGCTTACACTTATCAAGGGTATCAGAACTTGTCACAGATTTAGGATGCATGGCTAAGCTTAAAAAGGCCCTTGTGTTTATTAGCCTTCTAAACACCTATGAACCTATAAGCCCCCTTACTGTGGCCTCCTGTTGCATCTATAAACAAGTAGAGGGCTTCTGAAGACACCTCTTCATCCAACCATAAAGAAATCTCATTGCAATCTGAGAGAAAATGTCACCACCAATGAAGGTCCTCCTTTACTATCTGTGAGACTCTTACCCTATAAAGCTTTTCATGCTTGCCTTTCAACAAGTTTGAAAGAGACTTGGTGAAAGTTTTGACCAATGACCCTGCCCTACAAGTGAAATTGCAGAAACTTAAAGTTCTATAAACTCTCTGACCCTTACTTTTTTTTCATCCAAAAATTCACTGATACATTCTCTCAGTCAGTCTAATGTAGCCTGTAGCAATTTGAAAGCTATGGAGGCCAAATTATTTCACAAGCACAGACAGAGCAAGACTGTAAGCATACCTTCAATGTTTATGATAGCGAGGACACACTGAGTTCTTGATATATATAAGTAAATGACTGCAATCCTTGCTTCAACCATACAGGACATTCACAGTTCTTAAAACATCACCAAGGTAATGGACTGCCAGTTGCTAGGGAGCTCATCATTGACAATACCAGAGCTGGACCTTGCTGTATTTAAAGAGGTGGGACACACTACCATACAGCCCACAGGCATGGCTATGTCAAAGGAAAATGGATATAATGAGGTTCAACTTGTATACCTAACAGTTGCTAGTCCTCCTTCTGAAGTGGTAACAACTGGAAGGCTGCCTCAGTATCTAGCTTTGCAATTCAGGGTTGTGAAGCTTCATAATGACATGAGCAGCATCATCAAAAATGCACACTGGACCCAGATCTCTTGCGTTTTAATGCTGTAACTGATGAATCAAGGAGAAATGACAGATAATGGATTGACCTTAACCCCCCTTTCTTTTTAGGAGCTAAGTCTAAAGGTGAAACCTGAAAATAATCAAATGGGTGGACTGATTCCCCCAACTACCTGTTTGTTAATCAAATTCCTAATTACCTTCTCTTTCCCACCAACTGCTATTAGTTTTTCAGTTAACTCTACCTGAAGCAGCTTCAGACTTTATGGGACATCCTAGAAAAAAAGTTTTGCAACAACTCAAAAACCATGAGAGCATCACAGTAACAACTTAACATGGCAGCCAATACATTTATTTTAATCGAAAAATGTGACATTCTATTTAAGGAGGGGAGCTTCAAAAAGCAATAATTCCTCGGAAGCCCTGAAAGAAAGTCTTATCCCTGGCAGGCTAATCAGAAGGCAAATAAGCTTGTGACCCATCCCCCATAAACAATGCTCTCTGTTATTTGCTTACTGAAACCACCACCACCCCACCCCCGAGCCAACTCTTTCTTGTCTGGTGTCCCTTATCACATTGAAAACAAACGTGAAAACATGCCATGCAACCAGCCAACACACTTATCCACAATGAAGGCCTAGCAAGGCTTTGCTTTCATACTGGGTACCTCAAGAACACCTGGAAGGGGTTGCTTTGGTTTATCAATCATTGCTCCTAAACAAGTGTCCGAATGACATTCATCCCATTTGAATAACTAGTTTATGGTCTTCAACATCATTTCATATCAGATCCATGAATATCTGCTTCTCAAATGCTTGGTCTAATACAAAGTTAGGAAGTAAGCCAGAAGTGGCAAACTCTTGTATGGCTCATTCTCTAAAATCACAGCCAAGTAGTGCCCAAAGTCCTTAGCCTAAACTACCCACTTGTCTTTACCCCAGGCTACACAGTGCCTAAAATACATTGTATCTAAATTGCTCTGTATGCCGTCAGTGTCAGCCAAGTCAAAAATACCAATGAATTCTCTGAAATGTTTTCTCCTTAATAAAGGCTGCAACATGAGCAGTAATAGAAGGTACTGGACAATTGGGACCAGCACCTTGCAAAACACCCCCGTTAATGAAGTTACTGGGAAAGGTTACAGTTCCAAATTTACTAGCACTGGGCTGACATAAGAAGCAGTGAAATGGCTAATTCACTAGGGCATGCTAAGTCTCCAGTATGTTCGATGGGGGGGTCTATGTTCAACCATTGAATGGAAAAAGCATTGAACAGCATGTCTCATTGAACATGTTGTTCATCGAGCCATTCAAGGAAGATCACATTACAATAGGGACTGGTAAATATGCCCTTTCCTCAATGTAACGTCATCTCACAGTTGGTATATATAATTAGCAGAGGGTGTGGGGGGAGCAGCCCCCCACATGAGGAGTTTCGCTGAACAGCATTTTTGATATAATGCCGTTTGACTATTCTTCCATTCAGTGGAACCCAGTGTGGTTACTTGCTTAGAGATACGCAATCCTTTTCCAATAAATGAATCAAAGAACTTAACCTTTTCTTCTTGAGATAAATCATCTAGAAATGTTTCCAAATATTTCTCAACTGGTTGATCTTGTTAAGCTTCAGAAATTTCTAAGCTAATCTCACTATCTAAGTGGTTTGATTATGGCTGCTTTATAACTGGGGATTCTGAAGCACTGGTATGGGAATGTCACGTCACTTCTGTGATGACATCCCAGCTTCAGTGAACCCTGACCCTTTGCGATGTGATATCCTTCTTCTAGTTGGATGTAGATTACTCCAGTTGCTGCAGGCTATCGCCTTTGAACTCTTCAAATATAGCCTTCACCTGTGTGGCTATCTAGTACCTAGAGACCTTATCTTCTAATGATGACAAACCTTCTGTAATGACTGAATTCTAATGATTAACAGAATGGTAGGTCTTAAACATTTCAGTACCAGTAATTTGTGAAACCTCTCAAATCATATTTTTAATAAACATAACTAGCCTCAATGATCGCTTACCCAATGGTTACAAGTATACGTGGAAGATCCCACAGCCGTTCTGCCAGGTTTTTCATGAAGACAGTCTTGTTTCTGGGTTGAAATACCTTACCAGAACTGTAATGAAGGTGACAAGGTCCCAGGTAGTGACAGCAGATTGGCGACAAAATCATCTGTGCACAAACATCTTTGATGATTTTGTATTGTATTACATTGTTTCAAACAAATACTGAAATTTATGAAAAAGTCAGGTAATTTATTGTAAAACAACTGTGGATGCTATTTTTACAAAGGAGAAATCTTCATTGCAAAATAGTCCTAACAGAAAAGAAAAGTTCAAATACACTCACTTAGACCAGATATGAATCAGAAAATGACATAAACAAAAATACATTAAATCCAAATAGACACACAGTGGAGAAAAAGCCAGTAAGGGGTACAGAACTGTGAACTGAAAATTACATAAGGGGATGTGTTTCCCCAGTAAATAACACGTCAAATGAAGATCTAAGTTTTTGGGTAGCTGACCAGAAGTTGCTGAAAATGAATTGATACCTCATGTTGTAGGTTGGGAAGACAGAACAGGAAAGAGAATTACAGCATACAAGAGGACGACATCTTTCTTACGGAAAATGGATACTGAGTAAGTCAAGCGGTAAATGTGACTGTGATGAAATACGTAGGTGAATATATCTGGATTGCAACTAGATTAAAAAATCAAAATTACCCAGCTAGTGAGACTCAGAATGGAAGAAGGGAGAGAGTAGAACAGAAGAAACAGAACTAAAGCAAGAAACAAAGACAATATTGACCATTCCTGCAGCTAAATGTCTGATTACAAGGAATACATTTAGAAGATGTGTATAAGCTTGACAATGGTAAAGTTATCTACAATAAGCAAGCAAGATCCAGAAGAGTTTTACTGGTTGCTACATCATACTGAATTAAAAATTATTCTGACAGACATTAGCATTTTATATAGAGGTCGATGCTTTTTTAATTTCTCAGACATTATCATTTCTTGCTCATGATGATAGGTTTTTCACAGTTTTAAATATTTTAGAGCATTTATCAAGTTACTTTTACCAATATCATTCTTTGCATACAAAGAGCAGTACAGTGGTATAGCTTACTTTCCATAACAGTAAATGTTGCAGTAGATCAATGTGCCAGTAGTCATTTCACATGGGATATATCTTGCCACATATTCTGTACATATAGCCAGTCTCACAAGACTTCACCTTCCTCATGTGCCGTGCATCTATCCTTAGCATGAGAAGATGTGCTACTCTGAGAGGGATGTATAGAAACACCAAAAGTGCTTTCATTCCCAAAAATGAGAGGCTGTTGTTTTAAGATGTAAGTGAACTTGTATCAGTAAAGTAAAGAAAATGGTAGGTTGCCCCAACCCAACCAGGGGAAGAGAAATGAGATTGGGGTGGAGGGAGGGTTTTAGTATTGAAACAGTGATTAATCTGAACATCTTTTGTTATGAAAACCACACAATTGCACTGTCTTCTTCGTTAGATCATTATTGCAGTAGCCATTTTAAGGGAGACAACTACCAAAGCTCCTCCCTGAGGAATAGTTCTGGTAAAGCCTGCTTGGGATCTGGAAATAGAATCTAGCTTGTAATGTTTGTTAAAAGTATGCACAGCGGACTGATTAGCTGCCTTTAGTATACATGTAGAGTCCACTTCTTTCTAGAAAGCTTCAAATGTGACAACAGAAGTAGTATTGGCATTCTAAGGAGGAATTTTGCCATGACTGGATGAACATAACTCAGTGGAATAGAAATGCCATCTAAAAATAGTTTATTTACTGGTTGTCCCTTTTTTTCATGCTATCATAAAGCACAAAAAGTCAATATGATTTCCAAAAGTATTTAGATATGTCTAGATAAATTTTCAGTTGTCTGTGTACATAGAGGTAGTGAAGATTCCTTTATCTTTTGTTTGGAGGGTCTGTGTAGAAAACAGGAAACATAATAGTTTGATCGAGAGTAAATTCAGAGAAGCCAGTACCATGACATAGAGGGATAAAGCCCTAACTATGATCTGGGTGATCCATGTTTGATTAGTGGCAGGTGTATGAGGTACTGTCAGGGAGGAATGGATGTGCCCATCCACCAGAGAGGATGTTCATTAGAGATATTCAGTAAAGGGTTGTGTGGTCCAGGGAGGGGAGTAGCCGTCAGATGTTGACAAACACAGCGATGTGGAGAAATAAGGGTAGGTTCTAATAACCATCCTTAGCAGCAGAAGAAATCACTGACACTGCCCCTAAAGATGCCCTTAGGATCCATGCTAAAGCCAGCTCACCTGGAGAAATTTAGAGGAGAAAGTAGGAGCACATAGACCTGGCGATAAACAGAGACAGTGGGATGACTAGAATGAATTAAGCAGGGAGGAGGGGGAAGACATAAATTCAAAGACCACATTATGCATAAAGGAAGGGCTGGTTCTGAGACTCACCCTGTCCTTGTGAAAAATCAAAAAGGCTGGGGGAGACATTGCATCTGTGTTTTAGGACTCTTTGCAAGCTGTCTTGCAGCAGATAAGTTTCAGCTGTCTCCTTGAAGGCTTGTGTGGTGAGCCGAGACGTTAGAGCTCAGCTGAGTTATAAGTTTTTTATTATTTTAATAAATTATTGGTGGATTCACTGGCTGGTTGTTTCTCTTCTCCGCTTCTGCATCAGTGGTTTCTATAAGTTTCAGCTCTCTGCTTGGAGGCAGGCAGATCTATTTTTGGAAGTTCTCCACTGGTGGACTATCTGTAAGACAACATTTTGGTGCATCATGAACTTGTGAGGGTTTATTTTGGATCTCTTCAAAGAGCCTGCTATTGTCTTATGTTCCAATGGGATTTAACTAGCCTGCTGAAATAAGTTTTGCTGGGCTGCTATGTCTCAGGCAATCATGACCAGTCAGCAAAAGTGGCATGACTTTGTACCGCCTTGTCTATGTAGCACATGACAGTGGTATTATCTGTCACCACTAAGAATGTTTCTGGAGACCAGGGTTGATTCGGGAATTTCAGGGCATTTATCAGGGCCGACATGTCCTTCAGGTTGATATGCTTATGGCAGTGTTGTGGTCTGACAGCCTGAGAAACAGCACCCTAAACAAATTCTGAAGCATCTGTGGTCAAGGACTCAGAGAGGTTGGGTGGAGATAAGGGAACCCATGGGTGGCATAGGATGTGATTGTCCCACAAGAGAATACCTTTCTTCACAAAGCTGAGAGCTGTAATTCTAAATAAAACAGAATGAGAGCACTGGGCCCAAGCAGAGCTGAGAAAACATTGGATCTTTCTCTTTCATGTGAATCCTGGCCTGTGGAGTGCTGATGAGAAGTTTGCATTTTCTCTGGAGAAAGTCTAAGTAGGATCCCAGAAATGCTAATCTGATTTAGAATAATGGCTGACTTTTTTAGAATCTGAGTAAAGCCTAGATTACTGAAAAGCTTCATGGTATACCATAAGGCTGATAGAGAGCCTTGACTGGTTGAGGCCGAAAGCAAGCAGTCATACAGGTAAGGAAAAAATATACATGCCTTAAAGCTTTCAATGACTTATCACTAGAACAAGGTATTTGATAAAGGTTGTTGGGCAGTAAAAGATAAGGGCAAAGATGTAACTTGACAATGCACGCCCAAAGCAGAGAACCTTAAAATGTTTTCTTGTGAATGGGAATATGTACATATGCATCCCTTATGTCTAAGATGACTACAGAGGGTTGAGGAGAAAGAATAGGAAAAAAGTCTAAAGTGTCTTTTTCTTCTTCTTCTTCTTTTGGCTTTTCCCGGTTAGGGGTCACCACAGCGGATCACCTTGTCCGCACATTGAATGGCAGTGGAGTTTTACGGTGTCGAGTTGCCAGCCCGGCACCCAACCTTCCACAGAAGGCACACTCACACACACACCTAGGGCCAATTTAGAGTGTCCAATCCACCTGCAGCATGTCTTTGGGATGTGGGAGGAAACTGGAGCACCCGGAGGAAACCCACACGACTACAGGGAGGACATGCAGACTCCACACAGAAGGCACCCCAGCCAAGGATCGAACCGGAGAACCTCTTGCTGTGAGGCAGCAATGCTAACCACAGCACCACCGTGAAGTGTCAATATTGTGAATTTTGGCATAAATAGACAAGTGTTCAGCTTGAGCAGATCTAGAAAAGCCCCCTATTTCCTATTTTCCTGAGAACTAGAAAAATAATTTCCCCATGGTTCTGAAGGCAATGGTCCTTTGACCCCTCCCCCACAATGCAATACTGCAATGATTTAAGAAAAGGTGGGAGCTAGTCTTTTGGAAGCTTAATGAACCATAAAGGAGGTAATGCCCCACAAATCTGTATCATTGCTCTATTATGCTTAGGACTAAGAGTCGGTGATTGCTGATTGCCATGCAGGAACGCATACAGAAAGTGTCCCTGCAATTCTGAAAGGATGGTCAGGGTGGAAACGGGAAGGGGGTAAAGGAAGCAAGCATAGTGATGTTTTGGGAACTGGATTGGTAGAATCAGTCCTCTTGACTTTAGCAATCAGAGATAAGAATAACTGCATAACTGTCTGCATGTGTTCCAACTTTTTAAGAACTTCAGCCAATGAGTCGCTAAATAAAATGTCCTTACACCAACAGACATTTAACAGTTGAGTTTTGACATCCTCCAGAAAAGTTTAAAGTCTTATTCAAGTATATCTTCTTCTAAATGTCCCAGTTACATCTGCCTGGAAACAGCATCCACTACTTATAGCCATTTATGAGCTTAGCCACCTGAGATACAGAGTTTAGCATGTCTATAATTGGCTAACTTGACTTCAGCTTTTACTTCCTCTGACTGATCTTCTCCAAGCTAACATTTCATTTCATTTCTTCCTCTTGACTAAAGTTACTCCAAGATGACTTACTTGAGAAAAAAGGCGACTCAACTAACCCCACTCCTATACTGCTCCCTTATTCTTCTCACAATGCTTTTCTCTATTCTGTAATAATGTAATGGCTGGTCCTTATCATACTACTCTGTCAAACTATAAGGAAGGCCTGAGGAACACTCATCTAATAATCAGACTAGAAACCACAACTTCTCCCATATTACAACCAATAGAAAGCCAAGTGACTTCCTTCTACTAAGCCTAAATATTAGAAGTATATCCAACAAAGTCCATGAACTCCATGCCACCATAGACTTATACTCCCCAGATATAGTCGTCCTGACATAAACCTGGCTAAAACCTCACATTACCAGTGAGCAAATACTCCCTACAGGTTACAGCATACTAAGAGTAGACCGGCTAAACAAAAAAGGAGGTTGTGTAGCTGTAATATTTAAACAACATCTAAACATCCAGATCTTAAAATCATCAGCTCCACAAATAGGTAATGAAGAAATAATATATACCAACCTCAAAATTAACTGAAACAAAACCATCAACATAATTGGATGCTACTTCCCACCTGGCCAAAACATCCCTCCACTAGAAAACCTCCTCAGCTGGTCTACCCACCATCTCCCCCAAGAAACTATCATCTGAGGTGATTTCAATATTGACTGGCAATCCTGTTCTGACAACAATCCAACCCATCATGTACACCTTCATGGCTTCACCCAACTAGTCCAGTCACCAACAAGGATAAATAAAAACTCCAGCAAGCACTCTACCCTGGATTGGATACTAATCAGTAAGAACCCCCAGTCGTATATAACAGGCTGCTTATCAGATAGCCTCAGTGATCACTCCCCAACATTCCTACTCAAAAAATACCTGTACCAAGCTAAACCTGTCATCTATCGTCAAATACGTAAAAAAATAAACTTTAACCCACTCACATTCATCTCATCCCTCAAAGAATGTAACTGGCATGCTCTAAAGTACCTCAGTCTAGATGACGCAGTTGAATCTTTTAATACTACCTTCCTGAACATCCTTAATTACCATGCCCCCATAAGATTTTCCAGAACCAAAGCACAACCCTCCCCATGGCTACAGAAAACCACTAAGTCAGAAATGAAAACAGGGATAAAGCCTGGGAGCACTGGTGCAAAACCAAAACCCCCAGCTAGACAGAAATTCCTAGAACTACACAATAGAGTCAAAAGCTAAAAACGGGACAAATTCCAATACTACCAGTCTGCCCTAGACTCCTCACAACACAGCCCCAAACAATTCTGGTCCTCCATAAACTCCATCCTCCACCCAGGTAAAGTCAGTACCCTCCTCCTAACATCCCTCACTCCTCAGAAAATATTGCTACCTCATTCAACACACACTTCACCCAAATCATACTATCACTAGCTAAACAACACAACCCCTCCCTCCAACCCACACCTTCAACTAGTAATCTCCCCACTGCCTTCTCTTTTCTCCTGTAACTACCTCCAACATAAAAACTCTTAACTAAACTTAAACCCACCAAAGTAGCAGCAGACAACCTCCCAAGTGAATACCTACAAATCGCAGCTGATGCTCTGGCCTACCCAGTATCCATCTTGATTAACCGATCTCTGTCAGAAAGTTACATTCCCACATTGTGGAAAGTCTCACATATAATTCCCCTCCACAAAGGCGGACCCTCTGCAGAACTACCCAATTACCGCCCCATAGCTATTCTCTCTCCACTCTCCAAAACACTAGAGAGATGCATACACTCTCAGGTCTCACACTACCTCCTTACTAACAACCTCCTTTCCAGTACTCAGCATGGTTTCCGACCAAACCATAGCACCACCACTGCCTTACTCTCCTTTACAAACACTATCCTTCAGCATAAAAACAATGGCTATCTCTCCTCTGCTACTTTCCTAGACCTATCTAAAGCATTTGACATGGTCCCACACAAACAGCTTATCTCTGTCCTCAATAACCTATCCTTCTCACAATCAGTCACCAACTGGTTTCAGAGTTACCTGTCTGACCGCCAACAATCCGTTGTATGGCAGAATGACATATCTCCCCAACTACCTGTCTCCATAGGGGTTCCCCAAGGATCCATCCTTGGACCCCTACTTTTCTCTGTTTACACCAATAATCTAGCCTCTGCCACCAAACATGGCACACTCATCCAATACGCAGATGACTCTACCATCATCTGCTCAGCCCAGTCCCTACCCAAACTGCAAAAGTCACACAGGAAGCCTTTTCCTCTGTTGAAACATGGTTATCTGATGCCCAATTAATACTCAACCCAAACAAAACTAAACTACTCATCTTCCAACCCACCAAACATACTCAAAACAACTCTCACTTTAACATCACAGCAAAAGACAACACCACTATATACCCAACTAAACACACAAAATTGCTAGGAGTGGAAATAGACAATAAACTAAAATCTGACATTCACATATCCATGACCATAAAAAAGTCCACAAAAAACTGGGAGCATTATACAGAAATAAACAATTTCTCTCCAAAGCAGCAAAGATTTCAATAGCAAATTCCCACCTTATCTCCACCCTACTTTATGCCTCTCCAGTATATACCAACCTAAGGCAATGTGATCTAAACAAGCTAGAGACCTGCTACAACAGAATCACAAAATTCACCACAGGGGCATCCTACCGTAGTCACCACTGTCTCTCACTTGCTGAACTGGGCTGGCTTGAACTCCCTCACCTCCTTCAGTGGTATCAACTCTCACTCGCCCACAAACTAGTAAACCATCCACTAAATGTCCCATTCCTCCAGAATCTACTCCAACCCTATCGCACCACCAGACCACTAAGATCCAGCAACAAAAATCACTTGCAGATCACTAAAGCCAATAACTCTGCTGGTGAAGCACTATTCTATTGCGCCATAGCCAAATTATGGAACTCACTCCCACCCACAATTACCTCCGTACCATCATGCACCAACTTCAAAACTCTATTAAAAGCGCACCTAAAAACATGCTGGCTATGCCCTTGTAACTCCCACTCTAATATCATCCACCCCATCCAACTACTACCTTTCTTTCACCTCCACTAACTACCTTGATGATAGCAAGCTCAGATGCTCATAAGCCTAGTACTTATTATACAGCAGGAACTTCTCATTGTTACATTTGTTAATGCCTGTTATGTACTTCACAGATAAAGATTCTAGTTATCTACTGATGTACTATGTTCTTCTTCATCTGTAAATATGTTGTAAGTAATTTCTATGTTAAATTGTTAATCACTATGTAATCCAATGTAACTACTGTCTGTTTATTTTACTGTGGGGCTTTTCTCTCTGGGCCTCCGCTGAAAATGGACCCACGTCCAGTCGGACACTCCCGGTCAACAAATTTAAATAAATAAATAAATAAATAAATAAATAATACCCTGTGAAAGAATGTATTGTACATATTATCCATGTTTATGAAGGAAATAATGTATTACATTGTATATACATGGATGTTTTTTCTTGTGTAATTAAAATGCTTAGATGTATGGTTCTCCATTGAACTTAGACCAACTTTTCTCTGTATAAGCTAAGATGTTGTAATATGTATGTATATAATGGTCTGTAGCTGGAGCTTTTCTCCCCAGGCCTCCACTGAAAATGGGTTCTTTTTGACCCAAGCAGACTTTCCCCGGTAACACATGTCAAATAAACAAATAAATAAATATAACGTTAGATTTTAATTCAGAATTTGGTAGACTGGTTAAGGACTTCCCATGTTAGTCAAGAGAGGTAAAATAAACTTGGACATATGAGTTTGGCAATTAAAGGCTCTGAAGCTTAAAGTGGAACAATGATATAACTTTTTCCCATACCTAACAAAAGCTCTGTTGTCTTTATAGTTGGAAACTGGATTAGGACATGAAAATGTTCTAACACCTTTATGTGCAACCAAAGAAATGATAGCAGGGTCAGCAAAGTGATTTTTGTAAATGCAGTTCTGTCAGTTTAGGATCCTATAAAACCTGTCTGGCTTTTTTAGGTGCTGGAGATTGAGAATCTGTGGACACAGAAGCAGCAGAGAAGGCATCCTCCAAAGCTCCCAAAATTTGAGATATAGTGAAAGGTTCAGGGGCATCTGTATTCGGTAATTCATACTATCTTTTCTGGGAGTCAGAAAGGTCTTTACCCTCCCATTTGAAAACAAAATCTTTCACTTTTGTTACTGTGTCACCAAAGGCTATTTTCTGATGGGGGGCAGATGAAAATGTGTTCCTTGCCTCAGAATCATAATCAGTAAAATAAGAAATCCAGGAAACATAATCAAGTCCTTCATTTTCTCAATCAGAAAAATCCTCTCTTCAGAAGAGGAAGGAACTGTCTTTTTCTTAAGTGGAGTAGAAACTGAAGAATCACCAAGAAGTGTTTAAAGGACTGAATAGCTTTAAACAGCCCTTGAGCAAAATTATACCAGTAGAAGAGGTGATATATGCTTTTTTCTGTGAATGCTTCTTGGGAGTATCTGACACATGGTCTTCAGGGTTGAAGCTGTAGATCTGACTTCCCTGAGTAAGCATTCAGTTCCTACCCTGACAAAAACTTGGTGGGTATCTTCCTTGCCCTCATATAAAGTAATGATGCCAACCTTGTAGCAGTTCATCTGTCTAGCATCAAGATATTTTGATGTTTGTTTTTGGTGGACAAATGCCATGGCTGGCTAGTGCTTATTTGTCCTCCTGTGAGACAGATGTGAATACTAGCTGGGAGGATCATGCAACTTAGCCTGTCTCTATTGATGATGCTTTCTCACAGCACGACATATACACAGATTGTGCTACTGTAACATCTGGCACTGCAATTATTGATGTTCAAGTACAACTTTCAAAGAAACTGCGGATGAACACTGAAGTAAAATGCTGGAGTGCACTGACCCTTAACTTGAATGGGCCAAATACAGACCAGAAGCTTGATTCTTTGTACACCCAGTATGTCTTGATGAACAAACATGTCTTGCCGATGAAGCTGACTACGGAACTGAAAACACACTGGAAGAAAAATTGCCATCATATATCTGCAATAAAGTCTGCACTGTGACAGATGTTCTCATTATTTTTCAAAGCAGGCATACTTACTAGTGCCTGGTGTGGCATTCCTCCTCCTCACAGCACAACATTCTGTTGTCTTCTCCACATTTCTTTTCTCCTTGGACCACATACTACCAGTGTGTAGTACACACATGCACTAACATGGAAGCATCACCTGAGAACTACATCTCAATCCCGATGCAAGCAGGGTGGCAATCACTGCACTGCTTTGCACAGATTACACGGAGATAGTCATTTTGAGGTAAGGCCTGACTCTTTTGTCCTGCAAATGCTCCTTTGCAGCTGTTGGCAGATGTTATCACCACTGGGCATTTTCTAGGCAGTTCATAATATATGACATTGAAATCACAGAATATTTGTTATGCACAGATACGGGTGGATGACAGTGCTCTTCCAGCACAGTTAGTCTGTCTCTGTGTGTGGTATCTTAAATTTCTGTACCAGTTACAGATTTTGTCTCTGCATGCTACACTTGCCATTCTGGATTACTTCCATTAGAAAAACAAACATTAGATGAGTTGTTTGTATGTGTGTTTTGCACTTATCTGACCATGTTCCAGGCCAGATTGGTAAGGTGGTAGTTCAGCTGTCATAAATTGGTCATCATCTGGCTGTTTATCTCCCCTTGCCTATGCAAGTGTAATTGTGAGGGTGTACAAAATCATGTTGTGCAGGCTACCCTGCACACAGTCAATCTGTTCTGCTGTCACTGTGACAGTGTTTAGTGTCATAATGTGCAGGCAGTGTGATACATTAAAGGGTCTGCAGTACATCATCATGTATGTTGTGGAACCTGACTGAACGGTGACCAGACACATACCCTTTGATGTTTCAAATGCATCTCAGGATTCATTTATACACTTCTCTCTCTTTTCTGGTTGAGATGCATAAATATTTTAGGATTAAGAGCGTAACTGATTCATCCATGTGGCATGGCTCCGGTGGGGAAACTGATGTGATGTCTTGATTTCCATAAGATGACACTCATTATGGAACCCACTGAAATATTTATTATAGACAGTGATGATGCTAGCAGTGTGGTTGCACATAGCCTGGATGCTCATGGAGAGAAATAGATTACACTGTAATAGCTATAGACATAAGCATCCTCAATCACTGTTACATGTATAGCAATCTTGTGTGCAGTCTGTGACACCTAAGATACCCAGTATTCCATTTTATGGAATTTCCCATTTTATTAGTAGAGGTTGCCTGTGTAGAAGTCATGTCTATGTACTCTGCAATATGCTCTATCATAATGTGAAGGAAGCACATATGTACTGGAAACACTAAGGATTGTGGTACACCAGTATTCTCAATGCCTGTTCTCTGGAAAGTGTTGTTGGTCAGAGGTGAGTGGTCAATACAGACCCTGGGCACCATGATTCTCTATGGTCTAGCACATATTGCATAGCAATTGTAAGGTAGATGAAGTCCCAGTTTTGATCATGCATGTACAGGAACTTTCAGGTAAGAACCCAGTCAAGGGGAAAGGGCTTCTGGCCCACCACTCATGAATCCTGAGTATTTAGAGGAGTATGCTGGTTCATGTTCATTGCAGTAGGGAACTGCTTGCAATGATACATAGGTTCATAGTTTCATAACTGTGTACTAGGCTAATTACCCTGGAGCCTTTACAAGCCTAGCCCATAGGATTACCCTAGCATCATGTCACCTAACCCTAGCTCCCAGTGTCTCTGTCGAGTAAACCACTGGGGTGATCCCTGGGGGTGGATTTTTTATTTCCCATCCACTCATCAAGATTTCTCTAGAAGAGGGCCAGTGAGGTGCTCTGCTTGACATGTATGGGAAGTCTATTCCATAGCATGGGCAGTCTTTTGGTTATGAACCTGTCACTCCAGCATATTTTGTTGATTGTGGTAATGAGGTTGAAGTCTCTGGAGTGTGTGGTGTGGAGGGATTTGGATTTCTATAGATGTAGCATTTCTAACAGAGCTGGGTCAGACATGGCTTTGTAAGTCGAGCAGAGATCACCTCTAAGTAGGTGATATGAGACAGAGAATAGTTGGAGTTTTTGTAGTTTGTCCATATAGGACAAATGTTTAAGGCCTAGGATCCTCTTTGTGAGGTACTTTTGCGGCCTCTCCAGTTGTTGCAGGTGTTTAGTGAGGTACATGCCAGTTGGGGAATTGTACTCAATGCCCCATTTAGCATGTACCAAATGCCAAATTTGGCATTGTACTCAATGACTGGCCTAATGAGGGAAGAGTAAAGGGAGGCAATTACCTCTTTCTTCCTGGATGCAAAACCCTTAGTAGTGAGATGTGCCACATAGAATGACTTTCTGACCACAGTGGCAATGTGGTGTTCAAAAGAGAGTTTGTTGTCAACCTGTGTTCCCAGATCTCTTATAATGCCTTCTGTGTCCAGTGGACTACCATCGATGTGGTAATTCATGGAAATTAGGTTTTTCCCAAAGGGGGTGATGACTCGTTTTTTGGTATTGAGCTAAAGGCCATGGTTCTGACACCAGTCATTGGTCTCAGTGAGGCCTTTCTGTAGGCTGTCAACATCACTCAGGGAGTTAATAATAGCTCCCAACTTGCAATCATCTGTGAACTTTGCCATCCAAAGTCCCTTTGTGTTGGCCTGGACTTCAGAGAAGTAGATACCAAACAGGAGAGGACCTAGGACTGAACCCTGTGAGACACCACTCATGACCGGTCAGCAGTCTGACTTGGAGTCAGCTAATTTCACACTGTGGGTTCTACCTGTGAGCCAGTTTGCAACCCACCTAGTGATATAGGGGTTGATGCCTAGCTTAGTGAGTTAAAAACATTTACGCAATCTGCACACACTTAATGAATAACCGACATGATCTCCTAATCTTACCTTTCACTACATGGATCTTGCCATGTATGAAGTCAGGAGGAAAAAGCAGACTTACAAGGCACAAAAGGTCTGATTATTGTTGGGAGCCAGCAGGCCAAAAATCAAAACAATAAAAAATGTATGATTAAGAAACAGAAGTATATCCTTTGTTTTGAAAAAAAAAAGAAGTATATCCTTTAATAAGAATGTTAACCATGCACTTGCATACACAAACTTGCTCATGATATATCACATAAATCACAGTATCCTACCCAATGAAAATATAGTAAGCTACAAATAAATTTCAAATAGAAATCACCAATCACCAAAAATAGAAAACAATACTTAAAAAAAAAAATCCCCTCAAATTAATACAAGACTGGTAACCTGCAAGTCTCTCCCCCGGATTCACGAAACCTCCGTGTAAGACTTAATATGTCTTACTCGGAGGCTGCAGTTGAACGGTATGATGTCAGCGTGCCATGAATATTCATGAGGGCACACTGACTCAACCGTAACTCTTACATGGACTGAGTAGGAAAGCAGGGGGTGTGTCCGACTGCCGAGCAGTCTAAATGTCCACGCCCCTGCAAGGTTTTAAAAAGCATAATGTCAACACACAAGAGCGAGTTCGCTCAAATGTACTTGCACCCAACACCACACTCCCTGACACTGTAAACCCCCATCACACCTATATAAAGTAAATAATTATTTTTTTTTTTAAATCCACGATACAGCTGCCCGTATTTGTGTGTGTGTGCGCGGGTGTGCCCATTGCTTAGCTGTAGTTAGCAATTCCGGCATGGAAGAGCATAAGAAAGAATGTTTATGCAGATCGCACCAAATTGCAATAGTGTAATGGTAGAGCATATGCACAAAGAGGAGGCATTCACGCTTCGAGTCCCACCACTCCTCTTTGTATTTATGTTGTAAATCAGTATATGAAATAATACCAGATATATATGATTAAAATATTAGTAAAGCAGTGAAATGGCCAATGTATCAGTGAACAAAACATATATTTTATAGGATCCAGATATATAATAGCCTGCCGTTAAGCAGCGCTTTACCCAGCTAAACAGAGGTGCCCAAAGTTTAAAAGCGCTTTACCCAGCGCAATACAGGTGCCCATAGCTTAATAGCACTTTACCCAGTGCAATAGAGTTGGCCAAAGTTTAAATGCACTTTACCCAGCGCAATGTGTTTGCGCGGATGTGTGCACCCCGCCAACCAGGGCACCATAGGGCACCGGGGAGCAATGTAGAGCTAAGTTACTTAAACGCAGCCACACCCCCTAGCCTGTCTAGACAGTATTAAAATAAAAGAATGACAAGGTTCGAACCCAGGATCCTATGCATCATAGTCAAAGTACAGAACCACTAAGCCATGACAGCTTAGAAGAAAGAGTTACTATTAGCATACATATACTTAGAAATGGTAGAATAACCATTACTAAGCATGTCCGCAGTCATCCTAGAATTCTCAAAAATGGTCAATCACAAAAAAGTGCGGGAAATGCGGCATATTTAAGCCCCATAGGTGGGAATACTCGCCATAACTGATTGTAGCTCACATTTGCAGTCAGAATGGCAGGTGCAGGAGAGGGTTCACGCTTCTGAGTGCAGCGTTGGGGCATTGAGGAGTCGAAATACATGGTTTGGCTCCTTGTCCACCATCATGAGTCCAGACTCCTTCAGGGCCAGTTCCAAGGGACGGAGTACAAGGCTGAGGCTTGGAACTGGTTAGCTCATGACCTCACCAGTGCCACAGGCGTCCCTTGCACTGGTGAGCAGGTCTGTCACCACCATGCAGACCTGAAGAGACGGAAGGAGGACCACCTGAACCAATGGGTACAGGAGGCCAGTGGGATGCAGGATGCCCCACGACTGAGTAAGTAGCCATAGAATGCAATATGTAAGAATTGATAATTGAGTCTGTATAATGGATAGGTATGTCTCAATATCCATTCATTTACTTCACAGCTGCAGGTGACCGTGCTGCGAATCAGCAAGCCTATGCTGATAGTCTGCAAAGGCTGCACCACCAGGCAGGTTAGTGAAAATTCTGCATGTTTTGTTATATAAAATAGGGGAGAGAGCATTAAATAAAGTGTTGTAGTACAATAATACAGCCATAAAATGGCCTGAATAAGTCCTCTGCATGTACTGTCATATGAAGTAGTCATAGTGCCAGAAAAAGAGCATAGTAACCCATTAAGAAGAGTAACATATGTCTGGAATAAAATCTCTGCAGGTACTGTCATATAATATATGTGAGTGAGCCTGCAAAAGTGCACTCTAACCCATTACTAAAGGTGTAATATGTCTTGAATATGTCTGCCATATGCACTGTTATAACAAATAAAGGAGTGAGCCTGTGGAAAAGTGTGTAATGTCAGTAATAAAGGTTTAAAACCCGGAGTGTGTGTGTGTGTCACTTTGTTTGAAATGTTGTTGTACCCTTCCATTATACAAATAGTACTGTGTTAGAAAGTGCTGGCAACCCAGAGTTCTGCAGTCCCATCTACAGTGGGTGATGGAAGTGCTAGTAGCTGTGAAGCATATATACAGTCCTCAACAGTCAGTTACTGGTTGGCATGCATAAGTAAATCTGGCACACGAGTAGCATGTTAATATGTTCCCCAGAAATGTGAGTGTGCTTCAGTAAATTCAGGGTTCTGTACAAATTGAAGTGAAAATGTCATAGGTTCATAGGTTCATAGGTTTATACTAGGCTATCTGCCCTAAGGCATTTATAAGCCTAGCCCAAAGTTTTGTGGCTTACGCCACCCCTTATATGAAAAAATACTGTGCCCATTAGTTTGTTGTGCCTCTGTCCAGCAGTGACACAGAGATGATTCCTGGGGTAAATCTACAATCTCCCATCCACAGGTCAAGATTTCTCTTGAACAGAGCCAGCGAGGTACTCTGCCTCACATGGACCGGGATTTTATTCCACAACATAGGGAGTCTCTGAGTGATAAATCTATCCCTCCAGCACATCCTATTTATATCCGTGCTAAGGTTTAAGTCACTTGCTCTAGTGGTTTTGGTGGATCTGGATTTTTTGAGGTGGAGCATGTCCATTAATTCTGGGTTGGACATGGCCTTGTATGTCAGGCACATGTCACCTCTGAGCAGACGGTATGCGACTGAATAGAGCTGGAGTTTCTTCAATCTGGCAGCATATGACAGATTTTGGAGTCCCTTTATCCTTTTGATGAGGAACTTTTGGGGTCTCTCCAATTGCTGCAGATGTTGGGTGAGATACATCCCGAATGGGGCATTGCACTCGAACATTGGTCTAATAAGTGAAGAGTACAGAGGAACAATGACCTCGCTAGATCTGGATGTGAATCCCTTCATGATCAGGTGGGCAATGTAGAAGGTCTTTCTAACCACTTTAGCAACGTGAGTGTCAAAAGAAAGGCCACTGTCAACCTGGGTCCCCAGGTCCCTGATAACCTCTTCTGTGCTTAGTGGATTGCCACCTATATGGTAGCTTGGGGTTACCCTGTTTTTCCCGAAGGGTATGACTATACATTTTTTGGCATTTAACTTCAGTCCATGGCTCTGGCACCAGCTATCTGTTTCCATGAGTCCCTTCTGAAGGATATCCATGTCCGATGCACTTTCCACTATGGCGCCCAGTTTGCAGTCGTCTGCAAACTTTGTCAGCCAAAGTCCTCCCATGTTGGCCTGTACTTCTGAGAAGTAGATGAACAATAGGGGCCAAGGACCGAGCCCTGTGGGACACCACTTGTGACCGGCTTGGAGTCTGACATAGCGCCAGCAACTCTAACCCTGTGGGTTCTGTCCTTGAGCCAGTTTGCAACCCATCTTGTGACATATGGGTTTACATTTAAGCTGGAGTTTTTCTACAATACCCGAGTGGCGTATTGTGTCGAAAGCCTCTGCAAGCTCAAGGTCGGCTCTATGGACTGCCTTTCCTCATCAATGGCCTTGGTGACTGTTTCGAAGAAGTCGACCAAGTTCAAAAGGCATGATCTGCCCTTGGCGAAGCCAAACTAGGTCGGGTCCAATGTCTGGAAGTCCCGTATATCTTTGTTTATGAGCTTCATTATGATCCTCTCCATAGCTTTGCAGACTAGACTTGTTAAGCTTATGGGGCGGTAATTACCAGGGTCCGTAGAGGCGCCGCCTTTGTGGAGTGTGACCACAGTTGCCGTATGCCACTCCTTGGGCATGTATCCTGTGGTAAGGCTGAGATTAAACAGCTGCCTTATGGGTTTAATTCCTCATTTAGCTCATGTAGCACACAGCTGGGGACACCATCCGGTCCCATTGATGCTGTGTTTTTAGCTTTAGAGAGCAGCTTTCACTGCGCATTTGAGATGTCTGGGAGGTTACACTCCACTGGGATAGTTATCTCTCCTTTAGGGGCCCAGAGCGCGGTGAAGTTTGCACTGAACCTGTCTGCCAGTATGTTGGCAATGTCTGTGGGTTCAGTGATTTTTGTATCATTTTGGACTAATTCTGAGCATATCTGGGAGTTTCCACCCAGGTTCCTAACATAGCTGAAAAAGGCCTTATGATTGTCCTTTGAATCCATGGCAATTTTTCTCTCAAAATTGGCCTTAGTTGATTTTATGAGTGCTCGTATTTTTTTACTAATAATGATCAGGGGTGACTTCCCTTTTATGGATTTTGTTCTATCATGTAATAGCTTTCTCCTCTTATTGTAAAGTTTGTTAATGGCTGGGATCCAACAGACTGGATGTTTGCCCTTTGTGGAAAGAGTCTTGGTTTTATTTGGGATTGCCTGATCCATGCAGTCCTGGAGGTGTTCATAGAAGGCATTTGTAAGGGCTTCCGCAGCTTGGGTTGTGGTTTCCACTGGCTCAGGGGCCTTGAAGGATACCACACCAGGCTTGAGTAGTGTGAAGTTTGCTTTAGAGAAGTTCTTCACTGTGGTCTTTTTTGTTTGGGGTGGGGGCGGGATGTGGATTTCCAGTGTGATTAGTTTATGATCAGATCTCACCAATGAGGGATATACGTCCGGTGTGGAGCATTTTGCCCCCATGTTTGTGATAATGAGATCTAGTATATGTTCTCCTCTCATGGGAACAGTGACTAGCTGTTCCATGGCATTTGAATTTATGAACTCCAGGAACCGTTGGGCTAGAAAGTTAGGGCTTGAGTAATAACATCCAGATATGTAGATAAAGAAATATAAATGCAACCATGAAATATGTAACAGTAACATCTGCATCTTGGACAGTTATTATGTCAGATATAGGTCAAGTATATATTGAACTAGCCAAACCCATTACACAACCTAATGCATGGTGGCAAGTGTAATAATACATGTAGGGGAATATACACTTGCAGTCACTAGGAATGTAGTGTAGAGTAAAAGTGATTATAAGATGTTAACTGAGGTTTTTTCTACAGCCTACTGTTTGTGCATAAACCATGCAATTCCACACCTCAGTGGGTATGTGTAATCTTAAATATTTGTTGGGATATATGTCCTATTGTTTTATAAATATTTGCATTCATGTTGATGCATGTGTCCTGTTCAAACACCACGTTCATGGTGGCCTTTTGCTACCAAACATCCCTGCATGCTGTTGGAATATCCACTGTCGTTCAATATATGCATGTGTTATGCTTGCTGTTCAACTGTTGGAACCTTGGTGTGATGGGTTATTGGGAATATTACTGCATGCTGTTACAACTAATCTTGAATGCTGTTGTTTATGTTGTAATTAAACACACCTAATCACAGAATGTATGGGAAGGACAGTCCCAGCGGACCCACCTGTCCCTCCTAAGTCGGCGAGTGCACCTGGCCCAGCCCGGGCTCCCCTCCTCCATTGGCCCTGTGCCACCTTTGGGTGGAAGTGCTACAGGGGATGGGGCTCTCCTCCCTGTGCAAGCGTGGGTGGAGAAGGGCCACCTGTCACCCTTCGAAGGGTCTGGGCTGTGGTGCATAGGGAGATGCAGCGTTCAGTCGCTGATCCCTTATGCCAGCTTGAGGCGAGAGTGGCGTGTCTCTCGGGTGAGCCTGCCCATCCTACTCAGCCCTCAGCACAGCCACCCTCAGGGCTGTGAAGGTGCAGTGGTGACTGCCCATGGGTGGGGATCTCAGTTCCACTGTTACCATATGTGGGCTCATGGGCTTGCGATTTCCAAACAACCTTCTCCGTCAATTGTGTTCACCCACCCCATGTGTCAAATTCCACCCCTGTATGCATCTTGTTTGTCTTGTCTGTTTACCCCCCTAATCTACCTCCCCAAATATACCTACATTCCCTACCTCACATTCCACTCTCACCTGAAAAATAAATTAAAAAAAGGGCAATCTGTTCCCAAAAAAAAATATGCCCTATACATAGCTGCCCATTTTGCACACATGCCCGCCTGACATGTAAACTGATTATAATTGGCAGTACAACATACTCTGTTGTCCTCATCCCACTCTCAGGGGTGGAAGGTTGAAAATTTCACACCAAATTACTAACATATGCACAGCTGTTGCTGGTAAAGAAATGGGCAGCTATGGGCCTTCCCTACACCCTTCCTGCACATCCCAGATGGTTTTCCTACTGTCTTTCCCTCTTTGTGCCCCCTTTTTCACCACTTTCCTATCTCCCCATTTTCTTTTCTTTCAAAGAAATTAGTGCAGGGGTTAGCAGGAGTAAGCACTTTTAAGCAGTAGTTAGCAGGGGTGCGTGAGTGTGAGCTTGTGTACGCTTAGCTAAGCATCGCTAAGTGTCATGCAAACCCACGCAAACCTGCTTACAACTGCTTAAAAGTGCCTTAGTCACTCTGTATGACAGGGCCCTTGTATTGCTCAGAAGCAAAATAAAATTCACCTGTCAGTCTCGAACCCCAGACCTTAGGCTCACCAGTATACATGAAGTACCACTACACCACAGCAGATATGCAATAACTTGGTGCTGAAAGAAATATATCATGCATTACAATGAGTGAATGTAAAGGGAGAATAGGAATGGCAAAACACAAATCATGTTCTGTGGCCCTTAACCAGCAAGCATTGTGGAATTGCATGACATGACTGTGAAAAGAGAACCAGCCATGCTAGTAGGGAATAATGTTACAGTAGCACCTTACAAATCCCACACAGTATCAGAGCAGGATAAATACTGGCATATTCGAATAGGTCAGAGGCCAGACCTCCCAACTGTGACTGGTTTACAGGGATGTCCCTGATTTGCAAACAAATGTTAGCTGTGCCCCTCAGACTCCCTGTGAAATGTAGTAACAGTAGGCAGAAAGGTGGGGAATCCCACTTAATAATAAATGTCAATAAGTGAGAGTAGACACTGCTTGCACATCACAAAAGGTGTAGTAATACATATACTCAGAATCCCCCAAAGTCGCAACTGCAAAATATCTGAAATATATCACAGGTGTATCCCACTGATATGTACCTTTCCTTGAAGCTGTTCAAATGCATACCTGAAAGTATTTGAGGCCTGGAAGAGTCAGAAACACACAGGCATATTAGCCTGTCTGCTGTTACACACTCTGCGAATAGCTGTAGAATGAATTCCACAAGCATGCCCTTATGTAGAAGTACAACACAGAAATATCAAAGGATGTAGCCATGTACTGCTAGCAACCACCTGTGACAATGCCATTGTTCAGGTGATGAAAAGACTGGTGTGGTGCACAGTCAATGAATTCTAGGCTAACCTCTGTCTACCATCTGGATATGTCCACAGGTGGGAGCTACTCAGACAGATTACTAGCCTTTATAGACCTACAGGTACACAGCAACTCTACATGTTCAGCAAGATAAACATCACACAATAATAAAAAATGCACTCTGTAGTTCTGCACCCCTACCCAAAGGTACTATATACCCGTGTAGTCAGGCACAACCAAGGATGTAGGTAGGCATACACAGTAGTGAAATATGTCCAGTTGTCCTGAGCAGACTGTGCTAATGTCAACACAAACAAACCACAAACTGTTCAGAAGTGAGTAACATACTAATGACAGTATAGCAGTTCACAAACAGTGCATGTGCCTGATATTCATAATTGGTAGTACAACATACTTAGTTGTCCTCACCCCTCTCTCAGGGGTGGAAGGTTTCAAATATCCCACCTAATGTACTGCATATGCGCAGCTGTTCCTGGTAAAGAAATGGGCAGTTATGGACCTTCTCCACACCCATCCTGTACATCCCGAGCTGGTTTCCCTACTGTCTTCCCCTCTTTGTGCACCCTTTATCACCACATTCCTATCTCCCCATTTACTTTTCTGTCAAAAAATGAGTGCAGGGGTTAGCGGGGGTGAGCACTTGTAAACAGTAGTAAGCGGGTTTGCAACAGTGTGCGCATGTGTGTGCTTAGCTTAGCATTGCTTAGATATGATTAGTATTACTAAAATAAAATAAACTAAGCTAAGCTTAGCTTAGCATCACTAAGCGTCATGCAAACCCATGCAAACCCGCTTACAACTGCTTAAAAGTGCCTTAGTCACTCTGTATGACAGGGCTCTTGTACTGCTCAACAGCAAAATAAAATACCCTTGTCAGTCCCAAACCCCACAACTTGGGCTCACCAGTCTGCATGACGTACCACTATGCCACAGTAGATATACCATACCTTGGTGCTGAAACAAATATAACATGCATTACAATGAGTGAATGTAAAGGGAAAATAGGAAAGCCATAGGAATACATTGCAATAACTACTGTTGTATGCCAGTTAATTCTCTAATTTGAAAAGAAAGTACATGCTCCCATGTATCGAGTGTTAGCATTAGGAGGTGTGAGTAAACCTACACACTGAGAAGAGTGTATTGGAAGAAGCAACAGTCAGGTTTCAGTACAACATGCATTTCACTGGCTACAACCCAGCTTCAGATATGAGACATATACCAACCTTCTGACTGAGACAACAGTGTCCACAGCAAACAAGCATGGTCCCCACCTTCCAAAACTGAAAGGGCTATGCCTGCCTAACCTATCATTTTATAGCAGTGTCCTGAAATCACAGTGAGAACTGCAATTACCACACAGCAGGCTGCATGCAATTACTAAATGGTGGGCACCAATTGGTGCAGAGGCCATCACATGCACATGTGCAGATACCTAGAAAAGCAGCCTGTATCTGCTGTCCACACATGCAATAATATCATTGCACCAACTGGGAGAGAGAGAGAGAGAGAGCGCAAGTGAGAGAGACAGACAGACAGACGGATACAAACAGGCAGTAGGAGACAGACACTGAAAAGAAAGACCAACACACATTGGAAACCAAAACGAAAAAAAAAAAAAAATCAACACCTACAACAGACTGAGGTGAGGAATACAAAGGTAAGGTATGTAACAGATATGCATTTGCTGACATCTGAATGATGTGTCTGAAGGGTACTCTACATACTGTGAATCATAAATATGTGGCAGCAGTCCGTATCTATATGTACATGCACATTTGCATAGAGCAAGGGACATACTGCAACTGTTAATAAAGGCTGGACATATGTATGTTGTTGAAGGCTGCTAGGTTGTAGTGTGTGGCATTGCAAACAGCAAGCAGTGCCAGTATATGTCATGTGGTGATTAAATGCTGTGGGACTGAGCTACAGGCAGTGAGGCCTGCTACAGCTATATGGCCTGAGGCAATTACATAACCATATGTCTACAACTGTTGCATAATTGACATCCCATGAAAGGTGGGCAGTATATGTGCCTATATGTGCAGCTATATGTACAGCAATGGATGTTTAGATGTATGTGTATATATATATATATATATATATATATATATATATATGTGTGTATATAATATATATATATATATAGATATATATATATATATAGATATATATATATATATATATATATATATATATATATATATATATATATATATAGATAGATAGATATATAGATATATAGAATTATAGATATATAGATGTATACATGTATACATATATAGAGAGATATAGATATATTTAGATATATATAGATATATATACGGATATATGTAGATATATATGGATATATATGGATAAATATAGATATATATCGATATATATGGATATATATAGATATATATAGATATATGTAGATATGTATGGATATGTATAGATATGTATAGATATGGATAGATATGTATAGATATGTATATATGTATATATATATATATATATATATATATATATATATATATATATATATATATTTATATGGAGAGAGAGAGAGAGAGAGAGAGGAGACACGAGGTCATATGTACTGCAACAGGTTCCTGTTGTCCAAGGCATGGACTGAACACCAGTGTTGATACCGCAGTGCCATACCCCATTCCAAAACACTTTACGCAGTAACTACCACATAGGTGGTAGCCTGCCTAACACTGAAGGTGTCAGAAGGGAACATGGGACACAGGTGGACAGTAGGCTCCCTTTTGATAATCACAGTGCCACACTAGTCTTGCAATCTGTCTACGTGGTATGTGTCATCACAAAAGGTGTGTCATCTAGGGAAATATAGGTCAGTGTTCCCCTCTACTCATCACAATGCCCCATGTGGTATGTACCTCACATGACAACTACAACAAGTGGAAAGGCCACAGACATACCTAACAAAGAGTAATACTGCCCTCAAACACATGCCCTATGCAGACTGACTCACAAAACCACAGCAAGAGTCGCAACCACCATGAATCATCCCTGCCATG
>NC_056733.1:1575192460-1575238163 GCF_019279795.1 Protopterus annectens | reverse complement strand
TTCTTTAAATACACTACTTCTACTCTACTCCACCTACACACCCACTGACTGTGCTCATTTGCTACAGTGTAAACCCAAGCGATTCACTTATCCTAACTTCCTCCTTTGCATAGGATTGCCTTACCAATGCTTGAATTTACATCTCTTAGAATGTGCTTCCCCTTAGCAACCTCTACTGGTGGCCATGTTGATATCTCAGCCTGCCATTCCTTGCATTGTAAATTAACAATTTAAATAAAATCCACATTTGTGTGTTTTAATTTTTATTTTCTGGTTTTAGAGCATGCAGGTCCGTTTCTTGCGCGCGCTTCGCCACACTTAAACATTGAGAAATCGGAGAAAAAATATATATTTTTTCATATTGCATCAGGGAAACATTGCCATTGGCTGAGTACTATTTTGGCCATTGGCATGCTTCCTGCACTGGATGCAACCTTTGTTTGGAGCTGTCAAGGCTCCGTTTTGCTATTTGCAGAGCGGTACTCAGTTGTCAACTGAGTACATTTCTGCAGATAACACTGCTCTTACTCAGACAGGTTCGGGTTTTCTGAATCGCAAATCTACCTCATTTGCATGCCTTTCACCTGCAATTGAGGTAATTTGCATAACCCGGCCCTGTCCGTGTAAGAGCCATTTCAGGAGCTGTCTTGCACGCCTCTGCAGGCTGTTCCTGGATCGCTTGTCGGACATGATGGCTGCATGGTGTCTTACTCTACACTTAGACTCTGTGCAAGCCATCATGAATCTGGCCCTCAATGTTCTCAATTCATTCAACTTTTATAACTAAAAATTCATAAAAAGAAACTCCCACAAAATGCAAACAAGCAACTGGAATGAATGCATAAATGCTCTAAATACTAACAGGCAGTACCTCTAGATAACTGCTCTGTAATTTGTTGGGCAATTGCTTTTTAATTATTGGTTTCTCTATGGGTATACTGTCATGTTGTTCATTTTTTTTTCTTGCCTCATTGGCCCTAGCTGTGTCTGAAATGGGTCTTTATAAAAGTTTACTTACCCAGTTAACAAATCTAAAATAAATGAAATAAATATTAAAACTATGCATGAACTTTGACACCTGTGCCATGCAACATCCAAAACATCAACAATAAAACCTACCTGAAGCTGACCATCATGACTGTTACTACATGCATTATGATTCCACAGACGATGGTCCTTAGTTGGTAGCCTACAATCATTCTCCAGTCCAGTCAGTTAGAATGCAAGAACACTGCTGTAGTAAATAAAAAATGACCAAGTCAATACTCTGTGAAACATTATTAAACCCATCTGACCAATATATTAAACAGAAACTTGTGACCTGTAAATGAATACTGTATGTAGGTGTAAACATATATCTATATATCTCTATAACTATATATATATCTATGTGTGTGTGTGTGTGTGTGTGTGTGTGTGTGTGTGTGTGTGTGTGTGTGTGTGTGTGTGTGTGTGTGTGTGTGTGTGTGTGTGTGTGTGTGTGTGTGTGTATGTGTGTGTATATGTGTGTATATATGTGTGCATACACATATACATACATACATACATATATATATATATATATATATATATATATATATATATATATATATATATATATATATATATATATATATATATATATATATATATATATATATATATATATAAAGTTGTATCACTTCACTGAAAGACCATTTCACTGACACCAAATCACCTAAAGTTAATTTCACCTAAAACTCATTTCACTGACTTGTAGTACTCTAAGGCAAGGCAAAAGTATGTGTCTTTTTCCCCACTGTAGTGTGATCCTGGTGTTAGTATATATACCTACACATTTTTTTCTGTCATATTCCATACTAGTTAGCTCATGTTACACTCAATTCTCATAATCCCTTATTACTTTTCTTTAATTTATTTATTAACTAACAAAGTTCACACAACTTTATCTGTATATTTACTTACTTCATGCTTAGAATCTTGGTTCAGCAATGTATTGACCTTAGTCTTACCATATTTCTGCTTAGTTTCTTGCCATACTACGTGAAAATTTCCATATATGTATTGTATTGTATTTCTATCCATCCTATATATTCTATTATTGCATATTATGTAATTACTTCAGAAGTATGTATACTTAAAATGTGATCTGTGTTTATCTTTGTTCTTACTATTTGTTTACTTAAACTTTTTTGGGGGAGCTTTTTTCTTTGGGTCTCTGCTGAAAAAGGGCTTCTAAAAACCCAGACAGACTAACCCGGTTAACAAATGTAAAAATAAATAAATATAGTTAGGGGGTGTGGGGGGGGGCGTAGCCCCCACCTAGTTGGGTTTTACCAAATAATGTAAAACAAAACGAGACAACAGAAAACCAAATTAAGTGGGGGGCTGTGCCCCCCACTCCCCTAACTATATATACTAACACCAGGATCACACTACAGTGGAGGAAAAGGACATATACCTTTGACTTGCCTTAGATTACTACTTGTCAGTGAAATGAGTTTTGGTGAAATGAACTTTCAGTGAAATAAACTTTAGATGATTTGGCCTCAGTGAAATGGGTGTCAGTCTAATGGTCTTTCAATGAAGTGATATGAATCTATATATATATATATATATATATATATATATATATTACATGAAAGAGGAGTTTTGACTTGTTAAATGGGAAAAAAAATGCCAGTACAGCTAATCAAAAATCAGAGGATTGAGCATAGAAACTTTATTATTTATTTATTTACTTTAATTATTTTTGAGATCATGGTACAGTAGGGATCGGAGAAGTTGTCCTTTACCCACTGGACTGCAGTCTTGCAGTTGGTATATATATATATATATATATATATATATATATATATATATATATATATATATATATATAATTAGCAGGTGGTGTGGGGGGTTGTAGGGGGGCTTCCCCCCTGAAAAAGCAATGTTTTTTTTTTAAGCAGGTATTCAACCAACTGTCATCAATCAATTACCTTTCAATGTGCTGAAGTTCTTCAGGGGACATTCTATGTCCTCAAACTGTCAAGCAGCTCAAGCTGAGCTGACTTAAAGACAAGTTTGGGCACGAAGCTCTTCAGTCCTTTCCTGCCAGCAGAAAGACTGAAGCTGAGTCCTGAAAGGACAAGACTAGGAATAACAAAAATTGAATGTCAACACCCTGGCATAAAAAAAATATCAAAATCAAAGGGGATGGCAGGAGGGAGCAGCTACTGCAACAGTGATCCTTTGAATATCTACTGTTATGGTAAGTTCAGCTTATTTAACTGTACTATATTATTCATATTGATCACTGCTGCAGTAGCCTTAGCTATACGGATAGATAACCTTAGATAACTATATTTGGAAGGTGGAAGGAGAAGGGTCCAGGAGTGCCTGGACAATATTTATAGCAAAGTATGATCTAGACCTAGATAAGGAATATACCTTATAGTGCTTTGTAAAAGTATGTACAGAGGACCAAGTACCAACTTCTAGAATACTTCCAGATTCCAACCTTTTCCAGAAAGTCATAGATAAAGCCAAAGTCCTTGTAAAATGGGTCTTGACCCTGAATGGGATATTTTTGTCATGATGAGAATAACAAATTGTAATAGCCTTAGACATCCATTTGGAAATAGTCTGTTTTGATATTGGTTTTCACTTCTTCTTGCATTCACAAGAAACGAATGATTGATCCAATGATCTGAAAGATTTAGTTCTGCCAAGACAGTACCTTAGTTGTCTAAGAATACCTGATGTATGGAGTATCCTTTTCTCACTTATTTTTAGGTTCAGGAATGAAAACAGGGAGTTGGATAGTTTGACTTAAAGTAAACTTGGATAGTACGTTAGGCAGAAATGAAGGATTAGTTCTCAAAGAAACCCTGCCCTTGTGAGAAATGAGGTAGGGTTGACTCACCATTAGAACTTTCAACTCAAATACCCTCCTTCTTGCAGAGGTCAGAAAAATCAATATAACTGTATTCCATGTTAAGAACCTCACATCGACCAGATTAGCTGCTTCAAATGGAGCAAGTGTTAGTTTTTCTAACTCAAAACATAGATCTCAAGGAGGGGGCACTGGTTTACTTGGAGGCCTCTTATGTAAAACCCCTTTCAAGAACATTTTAACATGCAAATGCCTCAAAAGAGGAAGATCCATGGGCAGGCATGTGAAAATGGCTGATAAATGAACCTTGATAGAGGAATAAGAAAGGCCATAGGATAGTAACTCACACAAATATTGTAAAACCAAAAATAACTACTCTTGTATGGGTGCAGGTTATGTTGCTGATACCAACTAGAAAAACATTTCCATTTACTAATGTATGTTTTTCTAGTAGCAGGCTTTTTTGTCTACATTAGTACCTGTTGCACATCTTCTCAGAAAAAAGGTGCCTAAAAAGTATTACAACCCTATCATCCAGGCAGTCAATTAAAGATGATAGATGTCAGGATGTATCAAACACTCTGTTCTTGTGTGAATAGATCCATTCTGTGAGGAGGCTTGTGGTAATTGCCCCAGGCCATTTCCAAAAGAAGGGAGAACCATGGTTACCTGGGCAAGAAGGGAGTCACCATAATTATCTTGGGGGATTCCTTCAGACTCTTCAGAAGTACCCTGTATATTAGTGGAAATCATACAGGAGCATTTCTGTCCAAAGAAAAGAAAAGGTGCTTGTCTTCGAGGCCTTCTTGCATGGAGTCCTAGAACAGAATTTTGCCAGTTGATTGCTCAGAGATGAGGCAAAGAGGTCTACTTGAGGAACTCCCTAGAGATGGATCAAGTCTTGTAAGACCCCCGGCTCTAGTTTCCATTCATGAGTGTCTGCCCTGGTCCTGTTCAGTTTGTCTTGCACACAATTTTGCTCTGAGAGAATGTAAGATGCCTGTAGAGTGAAGTTGTGCTGTGAAGCTATATCCCAAGCTAACATGGTTAGTCTGCAAAGGGGTTATGACCTGATTCCCCTTGCTTGTTGATGTACCACATCAGTGGCATTGTCTGTAACCACATGAAGAGGTCTCAGGGAACAACGATGGTTTAGAGAATTGAATGCCTTGATCAGGGCAAGCATCTTCTCGATATTTATGTGCTTGCTTGCATCTTTCCTTGGTGTCCCACAACCTCTGCTCTTTTATCTCTCCTAAAACTGCTCCTTAAGCAATGTCTGAAGCATCTCGCTGCTTTGAAGTTGGGAGAAGGGGACACCTTGATTCAGGGATATTTGTTGTCCTCAGTAAGTGACTTCTCTTCTAACAACCCCCAGTACTGGGATCTAAAAAGATAAGGATGTTGATGCTGGGTCCAAAGAGATTTCAGATACCACTATATCTTTCTAGTGTGAACTCTTGCCAGGAGTATCATGAGAATCATGGATGTCATGAGTCCCAAAATCCTGAGGTAGTCCCTCCCACTGCTGAAATCTGAGTGGAAAACCTTAGAAATAGATCTAAATAAAGATCTGTTTTTTCCTGTGGAAGAAATGCTCTTTGAACTGAGGTGTCTAGCTGACATCCCAGGAACACAATCCTTTGAGAGGGAGTCAAGAAAGACTTTTGAATGTTCACCTGGAATCCCAGCTTGTGGAAGAGATCTCTCACCTAAGTGAGAGAGATTCCTGACTGTTTTAAAAGGACTCTGTAAAGATAAGCATGTCTAAATACAGAAAAAAATATGAATATTCCATACCTGCAAATATGCCATACTGCTGCGAGGCTAATCTAACAGTTTTTTTTTATGTTGTTGATGCACTTCTAGTGTTCTTTCTATAGTGTGTTGGCGTTTTTGTTCGCAAACAAGCTAGAGGTCTGTTTACTGCCTGCATAGTTCTAATTCCCATTGCAAAGTTTAGAGCTGTAAAGGTCTACAGGTAGTGCGGATGCACTTCTAGTGTTTTATTTTACTTAACTGTCTTGCGACTATAGCAGACGCTGGTTGCTCATATTACCCTATTTTGTTTACTGCCTTGCATAGTATTAAATACTGTCAAGAAGTGTATAGCTGTAAATGACCGCACATGTTGCTGACGCACTTCCAGCGTTCATTTACTAACTGCATAGCGACTAGGTCTGACACTGTTTGCTCATACTATATAGTACTGGTTCAAGTATCTTGCACATAATTCTAGGCATCCCGCCTAAACTGCTTTAGTGATTTGCTGTTAGTGTTGTAGAACCAATTTGACACACATTATATATTTAACTGTTTTGTTTTACTTGTATCTTGACTGCATCTTAATCTCTTCACATCACTGTATTTTAATCTGTGTTTCCTAATCAAGCCTAGATATTCTAACTTCCTTCTCTTATTCACAGGTAGTCCCTCGCCCAAACTACTCGTGGGTTCCCTAGACCCAAAACGCTCACCGCAGCAACTGCTCGGACCAGAACAAGGATAAAACAAAGTCAGCCCAACCACTACATTACTACAGGGTAAAATTAGAAGATTTCCTCTCTGTTAAACAGTAATGTACTAGTCTCTGGAATCTGGCAGTGCCGCTAAATTAAGTATAGCCCTAGCTATAATTACCTGAGGTCTGCTTCTGTACTGTACAGCCATACATTACTGTTTAAATTACTCCTGGCAGTGGATGCCCCGCTCCGCTTCGCTCGGCCTCCGCTTCGCTCCCCTCCCTGCCCCCATATCTCACCCGCCCCCAGTACCCCTACATTTAAGGGTAAAGCCAGACCCTCCCACTTTCCCCCCCTGCAAATCCACAACTCCCGTGACTCACCCTACTACTCCTCCCACCTCAAGGCCCACCCACCTTATCAAGTCTAACACCAAACCTCCTCCCCCTCCTCATATCCTCTCCCTATCACCATCATGGCCAAATACATATATTTCATGGCCCCTCTCACAACAATACTACTCTTCACCATCTATTTCTTAACTAAGTATGAAAATCAATCTTTGGTAGGAATCCCCTTCCATAAGTGCCACACTAACTCCCAATCCCATCTCTATGTCATTCCTATTGCACCTCCACTCTACCAAGACAAGACAATGTCCCCCAAAGTAGTCCATCTCACACTTCACCACCCCAAAACTACAACTAACAAAACCAACCTCAAATTACTATTTAAATTACAAAGATTTCTAGTTTACCTGAAAACTAGAATAATCATTGATGGTGACATCCATCCTAACCCAGGCCCCCCTACAGTGTCAAACCTAAACCCCTCTAACTTAACCTATAAATCGTTTGACTCCCTGCTAATACTGCATCCTAACCTTAGAAGCATTAACAATAAAATTCACATCCTACATGCAATGATAGCTACTCATTCACCTGACATTATGTGTTTAACTGAAACCTGGCTAAAACCCACCACTAAGGATCAAGAGATCCTTCCACCCGGTTATAATATCTTCAGGGCAGATCGTGTAAAGAAAAAAGGTGGAGGAATAGCTGTTATGTTCAAAAATACCTTAAATATCCATAGGAATACAGTACAACCTCCAATAATCTGTAACCTAGAACTAATTGCCCTAAAAATTTGCCTTAACACTCAAAAATGCCTCAACCTCATAGTCACCTATATCCCACCGGGGAAGAATACAGAAAACTTAGAGCAAACCTTGTGCTGGTTAGCCACCAACTACCCACAAGAAACCATAGTACTTGGGGACGTTAATATTGACTGGTCTCTCTGCTCCACCCATACAACCCCACAACCCATTAACTTATATGGTCCAACATATCCTAACCCCTACCAGAACAGGCAATTCTCTCCAAAAAGCACTATTGACTGGATCCTTACCAATAGGGACTCAAGCAACTATACTACTGGCACCCTTCCCAATGACCTCAGTGACCACCTCATAACTTATATTATTAAACACAAATGCCCTACTTCCAACCCACCTGTATATAGACTAATTAGAAACAAAAAGAAATTTATCCCACAACAATTTCTAGATGAACTAAAATGCTGTAACTGGACCTTATTAAGAACTCTGCCCCTCCAGGAGAGTGTGACCTACTTTAACAACACATTCCTAAAGATACTTGACTCACATGCCCCTCATAGACAAATTAGATCCAAAATACGTATAGCTCCTTGGCTGACTAGAGAAACAAAAATTAAAATTAAACTCCGTAACCAAGCCTGGGTCAAATGGAGAGCAACAAAAACCCCCCAAGATCGAACCAAATTTCAACATCTAAGAAATACTACCAAATCAGCCATTACCTTAGACAAAAACAATACTTCTGCCACCTCCAGCAGAAACACATGAATAACCCAAAGAAATTCTGGGCAAGCTTCAACAACCTCCAGCACCCAGGAAAAACTACTACCCCAACCCCCGAGAAGCTCATTGAGCAAGGGCCGGAAGAAATAGCCAATTCCTTTAACTCTTACTTCACCGAGACAATCCAAAACCTTGCCAGTCAACTAACCTCCTCTCCCCCATCTGCCACACAACCCCATGTTGAGGCCCCTACCCAGTTCACTTTTAAACCAGTCTCCACATCTTACATATATTCTCTCTTAAAAAAGCTTAAACCAACCACTCTAGCAGCTGATCACCTCCCAGCAGAATTCTTACAAATTGCGTCTGAAGTTATTGCATACCCTATATCCATCCTTATCAATAGAACCATTACTGAAGCTAGTATTCCCACTATATGGAAGATTTCCTACATCATCCCACTTCACAAAGGAGGTACCTCAATGGAAATATCAAACTATAGACCAATAGCTATACTGTCCCCAATAGCTAAAATTATGGAAAGATGTATCCACAAACAACTTCTTCACTACCTAACGTGCAATCATCTCCTATCCAACACCCAGCACGGCTTTCGCCCCCACCATAGTACAACCACTGCCCTCCTTTCCTTTGTCGACTCCATTAATAACAATCGCAATAGTAAACTTATATCCTCCGCCCTCTTTCTTGATCTGTCAAAAGCTTTCGATATGGTCAACCACCAGCTCCTACTGTCCACCCTTGAAACCTTGCATCTGGACACCCCAGCACTAACATGGTTCAAAACTTACCTAACTGATAGGAAACAGGCTGTCCTGTGGCAAAATAGACTATCAGACCTCCTTCCCAATACCATAGGTGTCCCTCAGGGCTCAATACTAGGACCACTTCTGTTTTCCATCTTCATTAATGACCTTCACTCAGTTATCCCTCAATCCACCTGCATACAATACGCTGATGACTCCACCTTAATCTGCTCTGATGCCTCCCTCTTCAACCTCCAAACCACCACTCAACTCTGTTTTTCTCTAGTAGAAAAATGGTTTACCGACCTCAAACTCCTACTCAACCCAACCAAAACCAAATTACTATTATTTTTCCCCAACGTCTTCTCTACCCTAGTAAAAGAACTCCCAAACACAGATAATAATGCCTTCTGTATCAAATCCAACAATGGGACTATCATAACCCCTGTCACCAGTACTAAATTACTAGGAGTAACTATTGACCATAAGCTCAAATTTGACATACACATCACCCAAACAGTTAAATCTGTTAACAAAAAACTTGGATCCATGTACAGAATAAAAAACTTTTTAACTCCTACTGCTAAACTTACCATTGCCCACACACATCTCCTTTCTACCCTCCTCTATGCCTCCCCAGTCCTTTCTTTCCTCCATAAACGTGAACTAAACATGCTCTCCCTGGCCTACCACCACATTACTAGATTTATAACAGGTTCTCCATATCGCACCCACCATTGTCATAACCTGAGGCAACTTGAGTGGTTGGAACTGCCCAATCTTCTCAAACTCAACCAACTCACTGAAGCATGGAAAATAATTAACCAACCAGACAGAACCCCCGCTCTGTGTAGCATACTGATCCCATACACTAACCTAAATAGTCTCCGATCTTCCAACAGCACCCAGATCCTAACCATTAAAGCTAATAATTCTGGTGGCGATGCCCTCTTCGCCAACTCCATTGGCAAGCCATGGAACGCCCTCCCAATCTACCTTAGAAATACAACCTCTCACAAACAGTTCAAAAAGAACCTGAAAGAATATCTCAAGACACTATGGCTATGCCCATGTCCTGAACCTGACTAATCTAATATATCAAACCTTCATACCAAATCCATCCAGTTCCCATCTCCTAATTCTTGTTCCCATATCACTTATCTTGAAATACATCTTTACCCCAAATATAAGATGGTGACTCTTGAACTCGATATACTCTATTAGTAAATAACATTTCTCTGTAATGTTTTACCAGATGATTGATCTTTGTCTCATTATACTTCTATGTAAATGGACTTTTTTTTTACTAATCTTGTAAATGTACAACGTCTACTTTTTTTATACTTTTTTTTATCTTGTATTTTTATAACCTGTATTTTTTATATAACTTGTTTTGATAACTTGTGTTTGAAGATTATGATTGGAGCTTTTCTCCTCGGGCCTCTACTGAAAAAGGACATGCATCCAGCTAGACCAGCCCGGTTAACAAATGTAAAATAAAAATAAAATAAAATAAAATAGATACTTTGTGAATACTCTGTGCAGTGGATAGTTCAAAGAGTAAGACAGAGAACTGATAATATGACCCAGACACACAAAACCTAAAGAAACACCTGAATCAGGGTGAATATGAATGTGATGGTAATAATCTTTTATGTATAGTGTTAAAATGATACTTGAAAGAGGAAAAAGAGGCAACGGGTTGTGAAGTGACATAATTTTGAATTTGGTCACTATCACAAACATGTTTAGGAAAGAAAGATACAGAGCTGGTCTCCAAGCATTTTCTTTCTTTGGGGCTAGGAACATCCTTGAATAAACCCCCTTTCCTTTCTGGGGAGGAGGAACTGTTTCTATCACTCACTAAGACAGCATACAATGAAGAACAGATGGAAACAAAACAGTCTGATCTGCTGGATGAGGAGTGAACACTGGAAAGGAGGAATTCCCTACCACTGCCATATATAACACTGATGAATGATTTTAAGAACCCATTAGTATGAAACAATTTGCTGCCAAAGACAAAAATGAAGATTCAGACTTTTTGGAAGAGAAAGAAGGCCAGTGTGAGACTGTGTCACAAGATCTCTTGAACAGTCATTCAGACTTGTTGGAGTGTCAATGGTTTTGGGATGTTTGAGACCTCTTTTTGGAACCTCCTTGCCACTTCTTCTTAAGCATCTGTTTACCTGAATTCTGTTGAGACTGTTTATTAATTTTTTTTGGCCAAAACTGGATGAGGAGAAAGAAGTCCCTTGGAGAGCTTGGAAAAAGAGGACGGAAATATCTTAGAGATTCCCTGGATCAGCTTGCTCCTTTCATCAAACATTTTTATCACCTCTGCTGCAGAGGGGACAAAATCTAAAGCTTTATCCAAAAGAGAATTTAATATCTCATTTTTAACATTGTCTGGAGGTTTCTGAGAATACAGACAAGCAAACCTCCTTAAATCCATAGCAGTGGCCATAGCCCTGGAGGAAGTATCGACAGAGTCATACCCACACTGCAATTAACAATGAGTAGTGACCAGTGCAATAGAAGAAGCTAAGTTGTATAAAGTAGGTTTTTCTTCAGAGGAAGTAATTGTAGATAAAGCATTCCTTGTACTTTCACAATATGTCTGAATAAACATTTAACACACGAGCCTGACAATTTAAAATTCTGAAATTTAAAGTTGCAGAAGTACATACTTTTTTCCAGTACCTATCAATATTTCTCTTATCCTTATTATAAAGAGAAGAATTGGAATGAACTAAGTGCTTAGCAGCAGAGGAGTCAACTAAGGCTATAGCTACTGGGACAGGTTTGAGAATGTTGTTGTATCTTTCGGCTTTTCCCAGTTAGGGGTAGCCACAGCGGAACTCCAGTCCACTAATGATTGGCAGTAGATTTTTACGTGCCGAGTTGCCAGCCCTGACACACAACCTTCAATGAAGGTACACCCATTCACGCATGTCTCCACACAGAAGACGCTCTAGCTGAGAATCGAACAGGACAATGTCTTACTGTGAGGCGACAATGCTACAGCAGCACCACCACAGGTTTGAGAATAGTATATAAAAATTTAAAAGCCCAAGGAACTTTACACATCCTGCCTGAATTTTTAGGGACAGCTGGCTAACACACATCCTCTGAAGCAGATAGGACAGGAGGAATGGGTGTAGGTTCTGGAAAATCCATTTGTAACAATCAATACTATTTTTGAAGGCCTGAGAAACCATAGTGTTCTCCCACTGAAATCACTAGGAGATTCTAACAATAGTCTCAGAGAAAGATAAACACCCAAAGGCAGAATCAGAAAGAAAGCTTTCCTTTGAGTTTGAATCAGAAATCTAAGGATAAAACCCTGAATCCAGCCCTGCATCTTCCTGTTCATATTTAGAATCTTGAATCTCTAAGTAAAGGAGGTATCCTTCTTTCTTTTACTGGAAATTACCCTACAAGAAGGATCAGTATCTTGAATCAAACCCTGAACCAGTCCTAATGAACTACTCCTATCCGGAAATTTGAGGAGTAGTCAATACATGCCTTTATTTCTATTTCTTTCTGACTGGAAAAATAGGGCCATCCATGTTACTAATGGCAGCTGCTGCTTCCTCAGGGTTGGGCACAGCATTCTGATGCAACAGGGAAACCTTCCCTGTTCCATCTCCCAGGACTGACAAGACTGTTTTTCCCTTGCCCACTGAAGGGACTTCAACAGCCACAGAGAATGTGGCCAATCCCTGGTCCATAGCAGCTGCAGGTGAGACGCCAGAGGTGTTAGGGGTAAAAGATGAGTGGTCTGAGGTACAGCAAATGGCTACAGCAGAGTCACCTACCTGCAGCTGAGGCAAATAGCTAGCCTGCTGTGGTGACAAAGTCTGTTTGCTTAGCTTTCTATTTTTGTGGCTGGAAGAAGGATCGACAATGGGAGTGACAATCTGTTACATGGTCAAGCCAAGAATGGTGCCTCTATCCTCAGGAAAATAAGTAACAATGCCAGTAAAACTACCAAACCACATATGTTAGATAACACTACTTTTAAAATCACAGAAATAACTACTGCTCCATCTAAAAGTATGTTATAGTCTCGAGACACTCTGTTAAAATGCAACACTCATAGCTTTAAAATAACTTTCCTGAAGAAGTAATTAATAAAACAGTAAAAAATAAGAAAATGAAAGTTTTTCCCCAAAGGGAACTTAACTACCCAGCTAAGGAAAGCACAAGCCAACCTTTGATCTTCAAAAGCCTCATACGAGCATGGTCTTTGGGAACAGTAAAGCTCTGAAGGGCTTTGCACCCAAACTTGAATTTTAGTCAGCTCATCTCAAGGTTCTAGACAACTTGGGTACATGGAAGATGCCGTAAAGCTTTGGAAGCTGGCCAACTGTTATATCATTGGGAGGACATAATCCATATAGCTAAGGCTACTGCAACAGTGATCAATATGAAGAACATAGAATTTTATGCTGAGCTCTGCATATGAAGGACAACTGGGTGGAACATTATTTGCTCAACAATTTAATATCCTACCCCTTAGTAATGTACATCCGAGTACATTCTAGGTCAGCTATCTATGAAGAGTACAATGTACACATGCTGCTCTGCATGTTCTAGGTTAGCAATTATATAAGCAAAGAGATTCTTAAGAATATTTTGGCTAAAACTACTCTATGAGTTCAGTACATGAACAAGGAAAGGGTGGGAACATTTGTCATTTTTTTCTTTTGCAGTCTCCTATCCATTTTAAATCTTGGTGACTTGCAGACGAAACAAGGTTAATGTCTCTTTACAGCTTAACCTATTTTTTCTGATATTAGTCACTAACATTACAATCTATTTCTGGAAATACTCTTTACAACAAGACTATTGTGAAAGTAAGAAAGAGTCAACTGTGTTAAAAATATCAGAAAAGTTTTTTTTCTCATTGTTGCTTTGCATTCATGGGTGGAAATATATTAAATACATGATCGTAAATGTTGTAAAAGAAAGTTGCTTTTCTATCGTATATGCTGTGGTCTTATATTTCTTCATAGTTCTAATCATTTATTGCTGTTTTCTTCATAAATAGAATATAAGGTTAAAAAATACCCCTTCTGCCCCCATATACACATAGACTGAGATAGGTTAATAGGTGCTAATTACTAAGCTATTGATCTGTGAGGATCTTAAGAAGCCTGGCATTACACCCCCATGGTCGTTTTTTGGCCCTTGTGTTTTTTTTTGTATGAGTAAGACAGACACAAGCAGAACAAAGATATGTTGCAACATTTACTTATTTCCTTCATTCATGAGGGAGCAATAAATATTCAAAGATTGCTAGATTTACAGAAACAGATGCGAAGAAAGTATTCAAATCCAATCCTTGCTGACAGTAAACAGCTACTTGAAAGTTACTTAAATAGGTAGACTGTGACATTTCTGCCTGGTACAAAGAGGAATGTACACATTACATTGCAATTTAGCAGCTAACTTCATGGTCGGGTTTCACCTTAACTGTGAATTTATTAGCATTGAATTAATTTATCATTTATAGGTGGCTGTGTGTATATGAGCTAACAGCTATGCAGTTATTTCAAATGTCATGGCCTTACTTGCCATATTATGCACATGCAGGACAACAAAACATAATGGTTTCAATTATATTTCAATTATATTCAAAGTAATAAATATATATTTCAGTCTCTCATTTTGTGACCACTTTACTCCCAAGCTTAATGTAACAGATAGTGTATGTTTAGAAAGGGGGGTTATCTCACTTTTTCATATGCAGTTTAGGCTTTGTAACAGCAGGTAAACCATATCTGTAAAGAAATTGGATTTTTTTGTGCGTATTGCATTAACCTTACTAGTAAAACTTTACCTGCAAGCAAAGCACACTTGGTACATGGTTGTCGTCAGTGTGTACTTCAAATTCATAATTAAACATGTTCTTCTTTAGTACACTATAACTGCATGAAATTATTGCATTCTGCCACTGTTCAAAATAAACATATAGCACAGGTAAATATCCCATGTTGATTTTATGATATTTTTGTTTCTGTGGCAGTTTAATTCTGACTGTGAGAGTTATACCAAATTGATACCAATCTCCCCCAACATTAAATGTTGTATATTTTATGAAAGTACATAACTGATTCTAAAACCTCATCCATCTTGGTAAAAAAAAATCAACATTTGATGCCTAGCAACCTTGTTTATTTATTTATTTAACATTTGTTGACTGGGACAGTCCGACTGGACAGCAAGTGTCCGTTTGCAATGGAGGCCCAGGGAGCAAAGCTCCAACATACAGAAGCATCATATAATAGAAACAATGAATAGTATATGTAATACACAGTGTCACAAGAATATACGATGCACAAGTTTAAGGAGAGTAGCTCAAAAAACAACAATGTGCAAAGGTGGTTAACTACAGAGGAAGGAGGAAAAAAAGCTATTTTACATTATTTACATTATGTACATGTTTGTTTGAGAGAATCATAAGCAAGTAGTTGAGGTGATGGAGGAAAGATATGGTGAGTTAAAGGCAAGGAAGGATGATAGTAAGATTAATCAGGTTTGATACATGAGCAGATTCATGTTTTAACTAGGTAAAGTTTCAGTTAGTTTCTGAAAGAGGCAAAATTATTTTTAAGCCTTATTACTTGGGGGAGGGTGTTCCAGGTTTTTGAGACTGTGTAAGAATAAAGAGATTCACCTGCATTATTTTTACACTTAGTTTTTTTGAGTAGAGCAACACTGGAGGACCTTAATTGTCGAGTAGAGCTGTATAAGCTGAGGAGGTTTGTTTACTAATATTAATGAAGAAACCAGCTTTTCTACCATTTCATAAAGGGATTATTCATCTTGTTTTTAATTTGTTCATTCATTTGTTCCTATAATTAGTTTACTTTGCACCACTCTTCACTATTTTAGTCAACCCCTAAGTAATAACAGAAAAAGAATACCTCTAATGCAGCTACCCATCCTACCTGTTTAAAATCCAATAAACAACAAGCAATTAAATGCATGCCATGTTTGTTTAGTTAAGTGTTCTGGCTCTGTGATGCCCATGTGGAAAGTCCTGACTGCAACCTAATGACCTGAGTTCAAGAGTTGGAAGGGTAGTTAAATGAGCAATTGCATTTCACCCATCCTGATGGGAGGATGTGGTGGTTTATTACTGGCTATCCTGCCACTCCGGTGCTGTGGATAGCGGCTAGTTTAAGAAACAATCTGTGCTGATGTTACCCAACCCAGTAATAGTAGCCTTCATCTGCACATGTGAGGGAGTTTGCATGAACAGGTAGAGGGGAATAAATAGTCCCTCTGTTAATGGAAGTTTGCAGATCACTAGCAGGGGCAGGATTTGGGTCATAAATGTAAATGCCATCTTTGTTTAGATCCTAGATGATGTGATGTTGTGGAGTGGGACATGCACCATGTAATTTCCCAACCAGGAACAAGTATAGGCATGCTAGACAGGAAAACCTCAAAGAGCCTACCCCAAATTACCAATGGACCTTGAGCACTGATTAAATGAATTGCTCATGGTCACGTAGTAGGCAAATGAAGGTTGAAGGAATAAAACCCTTGCTGCATGAAGTAGTTTGTTAACTGCTTGACTGATCAGTTTCTTAACTATCTGTGAACTATTTTTTTTTCTTGGAGCAGTGGGACCTCTTAAATCATCTGTTGGATCTAGATCCAACACAGCAGCAAGATCTCTTTCATTCTTGGAGGACTTTGCTTCAGTCTTTCAACTAGCCCTGACCCTAGTGCCTTTGCCAGTGATGGACACCTTTATATCCTGGGATGAGTCCACCCGGCTATTCATTTTTTTCTCATTTTTTTCCATGATATATATGACAGTCTATATATACACTTGTGGGATTTAGTAAATAACTGACCCATCACATGAAGTTATCCATAAAGGCTTGAGGATGATTTCAGTCCAAATACAAAACCCCCCTTTCCTTTTCATTTTTGTCTTGATTTAATATCTCTATCCAGGCCTGAGAACCTTAAGCAGCCTCTGGTATCCAAGAAAACAATGTAAACAATTACTAAAGGTCCAGGGAGTCCAGGCACACGGGTATCGGTGTTACCACAGCAAACTCACTAACAAATTTCCAAGCTGTATAAGATGAATCAACTCACAGCAATAATGGATAGTTTATTCTTCAGGTATATACAAAACAGCAGCACAAACACGAACTTCTTCAGAATACACTTTACAGTTGTTACCTTGGTTTAAATATACAAGTCACACCCCAATTAGCTGTTAATTAATTAATTAAACAATTTAATTTTGTTAAGTCCTATACTAAATGAGATTTAAAAATAAGTTGAAATAATACATATGTATATAATGATCAATGATTCACAACTAATCTATATACTAAAAATAAATAAAAAATTACATGAATAATTAAAATTAAAATTGTAATGTGAATGAATATTCCACATTTGACATATCTCATGGAATTAGTTCATAACACTATTCAAATAGATTTATAATATAAATAAATACATTCACATAATGCATACATATAAAATTATATAAATATATATGTGCATGAATAACAATGTAAAACATAATAAAAAACATTAACAAATATTGTTGTAAAACCATATGCATCTATGTACAAGATATATGAAGTAAATGTCTTAATGTTAAATCATGGTCTACCCTTAATATGATTATTATTTAATATAGGTTTTATACTGCAATATTCATTCCATCAGGCCAGGTTGTCCAGTTCAATAATATAATTTTAATTAATTCATTCATAAGTCAAGTCACATTTTTTATATATTTACCACGTGCATCATATTCAATATGTTGAATGGCACAAAATTTGAAAGTGTGGTTTGTATTTAATTGTATGTGTCTAGCAAGAGCATTTGTAGTTTTCATATGTTTAATATCTAGCAGGTGTTCTTTAATTCTATTCCTAAAACATCTGCTAGTTTACCTATGTAAAATGCCTTACAATCCTGGCATAGTGCAACATATATGACATTTGAGGTATAACAATTAAAGTGCCCTCCAATGTTAATATTGTGGAAGTTTACAATAAGTCTATCACTTGTACATTTAATATATGTACAAACTGTGCATCTGCCACATTTAAAATTGCCAACTGACCTATTTGTTTTTTGCCTATGTGATTCCATCTTGTTCTCAAAAAATTGCTTAAAAGACAAATCTTTTTTATACACAAACTTAAGTTGACCTTGGAACATGTGTGCCATACTGTTATTTATCAATAGTCAAAAACTCCCTTTCTTTGATTATGTTCTACAACTTGTAAATACACAAACTTAAGTTGACCTTGGAACATGTGTGCCATACTGTTATCAATAGTCAAAATCCCCCAATTCCTTTTGATTATGTTCCTAATAACTTGTAAATAATTGTTTACATTGTTTTCTTGGATACCAGCGGTTCATGGAAGGCGAGGTTGCTCCAGTTCTGGTGGATATCGGGGTTTTGCTCCAGCAGATTCGTGAACAACTTAGAGAGCACTCGGCTCTCATACACCAATTGTTGGGTAAAGATAACTATGTTATTCTGGAATCAGTGAGTGACAGCCTTGGTTTACCCTTGACACAAGTTACACCTAAATCTTGTGTCATTGACACGCCAGCTCAACGTAATTCTGGAGAAGCTGTTCATTTGTCTGAAATACAAAACAATCGAGCATGGCGAGACAACAACTATTTATTTAATATGGGGAATAAATCTAAACCCCACACACCGAAGCAGAATAACACTACTATGCATGACATGTTGAAAATGTTTGAAATGAAGTTATTCAAATATAAAAGAATTCAACTTGAAAACAGTTATTTAAACAAAAACATTGAATTAAATATGGACCCCAAAGGCTTGCGCCTTTGGAGATATCCCAATGGTTGTGATGACAATGCATCTATGCTTGATGAACTGCACGATTTGTTCAATAATACTGGAATTAAATTGATGGAAATCATGGTCAAGCACAACAATATTAGAACTGAGACCTTGTTAAATGAACTTGATGTTTTAAATCAAAATATTAGTCAGGATCTTTTGTTTGAGCGCCATTACACGAACTATATTAACATCATCCGTGACGTAGATTCCAGTTGTGACATCTTGTTTAATAAAAAACATTCTAAAATAGTTAGAGACATTAAAAGATATGAAATTGGGGATGTTTATCCCAAAACCAAACGAGTTGCTCGTGGTCATGGCAACAAAGGACATGAGGGGCGTGAACGATCAGAACAGGAAGTCAATGATGTCACTTCCGAGAGTGAAGGTTACGAGTACAACGCTACTAGTGAACTCAATGGTGGTTCTATGGATGAGGGAATTAGACGCTCAGAGAGGCTCCTTAACCGAGGGCAAAATACTGAGGGAGAAGAATATAGTTGGAATTACAGAACAATTATAGATATTTTAGTGTACAGGATACATCCAGTCAACATAGTTTTCAAGGTTTGTGTCTTAACTATGATAACATCAGTGACAATTATCAGTCAACAGTGACAACAGTAATACAAAGTATTAATAATGGAATATATATTGATAAATTTGTCAACAATGAATTTATTAACTGTGAAATGAATCTTGAAGCTAATACTACAGTTGATGGAATGAATGATTATATAACCTGCGGTTTGTGTGTTAATGGTGATGGTACACTTGACAATTGTATGAACATTGAAATAGTACCAACAAACGAATATAAAGTTGAAACACATGCAGTACATCCTGTTGACATCACTGTTATACATAGTCCTGTTGTTCAAGATGTTCAAGTAAATAATGATGACACCCTTGTTAACAGCAATTATGGTATCAGCAATGATATTACAACTGCAAACACAGATAATGGTATTATGGGTATAGAATTTCAAAACACATATGGGGGAGACCCAATGTTATTAAATCTTTCTGTATATGATTACTTAGATCCAAAGAAAATATGTATTAATACTGTGACAGACAGTCAAGAATTAGAGAATACTAACAATGACACTATAGTAGCACTTATGAATAAATCAAATACATCTCTGATTCATAATGACATGACTATTCCCATTAATTTTTATATTGACTTGGACCCTGAACATTATTTTGATGAAGTGAATGAACATTTTTCGAGTATTGATTTTGAACAAACTAATAGTGAATTTTTAAGTAACCCCATTATAGTAACTAACACTCATGGGGACTTTAAAATATTCAATTATTCCAAGAATGAAATGAATTGTGAACATGCCAATCTTTTCTCAAGAGGCTTTAATTTTGTACCATGTCGTAAGGGTAGATTAGTCAATTCCCTTATTGATTTAAAATTATTCATTAGGAAATTAAATTTAAAAACCTTTTTTAAGGATACCCACAATGACAACATGTTTATCAAACATAATAATAAGTTAACTAAACCTAGTGTCTTTAACCCTCCAACCAATGATAAGATAGCCTTATTTGAAAAATTAACTGAAACGGACATCAGGAACTTTTACCAACAATATAGGAAACCCATACATACCAATATGGTCAAGGAACAACAAACCACCTTAGACTATATATTGGGACTTACGGACATCAGAATAATGAGGCCGGATAAAGGTAGTGGGGTAGTAATAACAGACAAGGGGGACTACATTTCCTATATGACTACAATGTTATTGGGTGACTCATATTCTGAGGTGAGTTTGAATGAAATTAATATTGCCCACCAGAGAATTGATAATTTTTTGGAAGACATGTTAATGCAAGGTGAGATCCTGGAGGATGAATATGACTTTTTGAGAAATGATTATCCTGTAATTAGTGGAGTTTTTGGTATACCCAAGATACATAAAGGCCTGAATAATTTACAATTCAGACCAATAGTAGATGGGAAGAGAAGCAAGACTTGCTTCATTAGTCAATACTTAGACCATCATTTTAAAAAGGGTTTGACAAAATTTCCCTATATAACCAAGGACTCTTGGGATTTTTTGAAAAGGTTGAATGAATTTAAAATGGAATATGGATATATTTTTGTCACTGTGGATGTGTGTAATCTTTTTACATGCATTCCACATGACATAGGTTTGATATGGCTAGAGGAACAACTTTTTGAATCCAAAATGTATGATCAAACTAAAATCAACACTTTGATTAATCTCATGGACATTGTATTACATAATAATTTTATATATTTTGAGGGGAATTATTATCAACAGACTGATGGTGTAGCCATGGGGGCAGCTTGTGCCCCCATGTATGCAAACCTCATAATGACCTATTGGGAATATAATTTTGTTTTTAAAAGTGTTTTTCAGAAACATATTAAAATGTATTCAAGATACCTGGACGATATATTTATCGTCTGGGACCAAGATGAAAGCGCATTATACACTTTTTTAGAATACATAAACAATAATGTCCGATTTTTGAAATTCACACATAACATTAGTTATGATGAAATCACCTTTTTGGATGTCAAATTAAGGTATAACAAGAATAATGGTTGTTTACAATCCAACATTTTTAGAAAATCAACCTTTTCAAACTCCTACCTCCATTACGACAGCTGGCACCCAGACCATCAGAAAAAAGCTGTTGTAAAGGGTCAGATGGTCAGGGCGGCCAGGATGGTCAGTGATAAGGAGGATTTTATTAAAGAACTGGAATTTATGGCATCTATGTTCATCAATAGGGGTTATCCAAAAACTTTTTGTGAAAAAATATTACAGGAGGTCAAAAATAAGAGACTTACAGGAATTTATGAGGCTATATTATGTCACGGTTATATAAGTGACAAAACAAAGTATAATACTGTAGATACTTATCAGTTACCTTTGTACATTTCCATATTTGATGACTCTTATGAAGTTATTAGGAACATAATCAAAAGGAATTGGGGGATTTTGACTATTGATAACAGTATGGCACACATGTTCCAAGGTCAACTTAAGTTTGTGTATAAAAAAGATTTGTCTTTTAAGCAATTTTTTGAGAACAAGATGGAATCACATAGGCAAAAAACAAATAGGTCAGTTGGCAATTTTAAATGTGGCAGATGCACAGTTTGTACATATATTAAATGTACAAGTGATAGACTTATTGTAAACTTCCACAATATTAACATTGGAGGGCACTTTAATTGTTATACCTCAAATGTCATATATGTTGCACTATGCCAGGATTGTAAGGCATTTTACATAGGTAAAACTAGCAGATGTTTTAGGAATAGAATTAAAGAACACCTGCTAGATATTAAACATATGAAAACTACAAATGCTCTTGCTAGACACATACAATTAAATACAAACCACACTTTCAAATTTTGTGCCATTCAACATATTGAATATGATGCACGTGGTAAATATACTAAATATGACTTAGATGTCAATGAATTAAAGTGGCAAATATTATTGAACGCATACAACTGGCCTGGCCTGAATGAATATTGCAGTATAAAACCTATATTAAATAATAATCATATTAAGGGTAGACCATGATTTAACATTAAGACATTTACTTCATATATCTTGTACATAGATGCATATGGTTTTACAACAATATTTGTTAATGTTTTTAAATTATGTTTACAACATTATTCATGCACATATATATTTATATAATTTTATATGTATGCATTATGTGAATGTATTTATTTATATTATAAATCTATTTGAATAGTGTTATGAACTAATTCCATGAGATATGTCAAATGTGGAATATTCATTCACATTATAATTTTAATTTTAATCATTCATGTAATTTTTTATTTATTTTTAGTATATATATTAGTTGTGAATCATTGATCATTATATACATATGTATTATTTCAACTTATTTTTAAATCTCATTTAGTATAGGACTTAACAAAATTAAATTATTGTTTAATTAATTAATTAACAGCTAATTGGGGTGTGACTTGTATATTTAAACCAAGGTAACAACTGTAAAGTGTATTCTGAAGAAGTTCGTCACATCGGACGAAACCCGGGTTAATTCGTTTTTGTGCTGCTGTTTTGAATTCATGTTTGTGCTGCTGTTTTGTATATACCTGAAGAATAAACTATCCATTGTTGCTGTGAGCTGATTCATCTTCTACAGCGTGGAAATTTGTTAGTGAGTTTGCTGTGGTAACACCGATACCCGTGTGCCTGGACTCCCTGGACCTTTAGTAACCTTAAGCAGCCTAGCCCAAATTACCAATTGCCTTTAAGCACTGACTGATTAAGTGATTTGCTCAGGGTCACATAATAGGCAAATGAAAGCTGAAGAAATCAAACCCTTACCACAGGAAGTAACTCACTAACAGCTCATAGCCTTAACCCTCTTTATTAACTGACAAAAATAGATCAAGTGTGATTTGACTCACAGGGCATCAGTCATAGTGTAAGCTGGACTCACCCTGGTAAGGAGGTGACAGCGGATGTCACCTCAGTAGGGGAACTGAGAGTTCAGATATGAGCAGGGGAAGAAAGCACATCATGCCTCATGACTGAGAGAGACTATAAAGGGGAAGGTTTGTAGAAGCTAGTACAGCAAGAGTAGGTGACCTCAAGGTCAAGAGTTTCCATAAATCCTATGGATATTTGTAAGGGGAGGAAGGGAAGCATCTTGAACCCTGTGACTTTTAAAAAGAAATTTTGCTTTAAAGTATAACACATACCATCATGGACTGTCATTCTTGGGAGGAAGGAGGAATAATTTAAAATAGAACATCTTTATCGCTCTTCTTAAAGGACCCCTTCTATTTCTCTCTCGGGGATAACAGAGTGTTTGCTAAAGTAAAGTTCAACTGTTTCTTTTCCTCTTGAATGTGAAGGCATTCAATGAAAGGAGGGAAAGTCTTGGATTTTATTTTGTAAACTAAAATGATGATATCCAAGAAAATCTATGCTATAATCTTCATTCAATTTTCTTTAAAAAAGGCTAGCTGATCTGCTAGGAGGTTGTGGGAAGGGTCCACTGTACTAGGTGTCTGGATGGATAGGACTGATCAAAGGTCCCCATGTAGCTGGTACCAGCAGGTTTCTCTGACTTACTCTTTCTGTTGTCTTGCAATTTTTTATTTCTTAAAGGATCACGTTTTGCTTAGCTGTTGACCATTGTCATACAGCAGTTGAAAGGCCATTGTTTTAACACAATTATGGCTAAACTTGTGAATGGAGGTAAATAGAAGAGCTGTTTGAGGGTTTTCATAACTTTTCTTTCAACCTCATTTTTTTGGAAAATTTCTTCTATGGAAGGAATGAATAGAGGATTCCTAACAATCTATTAATTAGTAGCTGTTTCACATCTTCTGGGAATTGCTGAATTTTTAACCATGGTATGTCTCATAATAATAAATCCTAAGTTACTGGCCTAGACATTGAGTTAACTGCTTCACTCCTACATTTTATAACATGGTTGCCCATTCTTTGCGTTGTCTATGTCAAGCAGTAACATCAGAAAAGTTAAGGACTAATTTTTGCTGTCTACAACCAAAAGCTTTTAATTTTGCTTTGGTCTCTCTATCTCGCTCTCTCTCTCTGCCTAGAATTTTGTCATGAGGGTCTGAAGATGAATTAATGACTTGTGCACCTTCTTATTTCATACAAGTGCCATATTTTTTCCTGTCATTTGGGAGAGTATTCACGACATAAGCTAATTTGAAGGTCCTGGTCACATCGAAAAAAAAAATCAGATTATTATGAAAGCACTGTGATAAATGTTGGGCCATACATGACATTAGAAGTTTATTATCATCCAGTCTCTAATAAAGGTGCAGTAAATGTGTTTTTGAAGCCCATAAACTGCATGTAAGAAGTGGTAGGATTAGGCTCATGCAGGCCCAAACTAAGTCCATGTAGTAGAAACTTCACTGAACTTTCACTTAAAATTCTCATTTGTGATGTTGAGGATCTTTCCAAAGAAGATTTTCTCAGAGTGAAGGACATTTGGGGAGTGTATTCCTATATTTTATTTAGCATTTATTGAACAAAAATGTCTGACTGTGATGCAAACATTTATCTATTCAGCAGGAAGAAAAACACCACACATACTAAGTACATGCACGTTTAGAAAATAACTTTTTAAAATTAAAACAACATATGGCTGAGATCCACACATATAATAGTACAGCATAGTTAAACAGAGTTATGTGAAGTCTATGCAATATGTAGATGGCATCATTTTAGGTGAGATACACAGTTCAAAATATAATGAAATGCAATAAGATTTTTGAATAAGTTATGACAAACATAGTGTGGTACTTAGAACAAAAAATTGTAGTAGAAGTATTTGACCTTCAGTGTGGTAATCTAGGTTTGTCTGGAAAGAAAAGATAAAATAAAAATGCTGTAAGAATATGACAGCAGCATTTATATTTTGAGAAAGATGGCATAATGTCTATAGGTAAACAAGTAGTTACTGGAGAGCAAATAAGGTTTTGCTTGTGGGTAATATAATTGGGGTGTGCAGTAAACTAGGTTTGCTGATAAAGTATTGTGAGACTGTGATACCAGTATGTGCAGTTTAAAAAAGATGAAATAATATCAACTGGAGAACTGTAATTAGAAGAGAAAGAATAGTTTTTTTGTGTGTTTGTTTTTTTTTTTTTTTGGCTATTGGGAGAGAGGTTAGGAGTATGACAAGAACTTACTCAGGAGTTGAGTTTTTGAAACTAGTCAGGCTGTCTGTCGGTTTCTGCTGGGGTGGTATAGAGATTCATAATTTGGTCACATAATTTGAGTAAACAGAGGCTCCAGCAGAATTAACAAATTTTGTATAAGCTAGTGAGAGCATTCCAACCAGTTTAGCTGTCTGAGTGCAATAGTGTTGGGAGTGGGAGAGAGATTAGCAGCAGCCTTGGGAAATTTTGAAATAACATGACTCATTTTGAATTTCTGATGTATTTTTCTAACAGTGTGAAGAATATGCTGGTAAAATCTAAGGTTGTCATCCATTATTAAGTCTAAAACCTTTCTATGTTTAGAGGGGATATGAAATGAGTTTTTCAGGGTAGTGCAGGGATTTGCAGTGAATAACATTTTATTTTGGATTAAGCAGGAGTTTAGAGTTGTCTGGCCTAGTTTCTATAGATGAAGAGGATTCTTGAGTGTTTCTTTGTGGTTTGCCTATTTTTGTACAAACCAGGGTAGAGTATCATGTTCCTACAGTAGAATATACTAAATCTTACTTTTCTTTGGAGAAATGATCTGTTTCTCATGACCTGGAAACTGGGATGAGGTCTACAAGTGAGGGCTGGGATGAGGCTTACAGTGATTTTTACCATAGTGAGAAGAACTCTATCAGCAATTTCTTAAATGCTACAGGGCTGAGCATCACTGAGCATGGAGGAGAGCTATATAGTGTTATCAAAAACATTAAGGACTGCCACAGATAGGACAAGCATTATTTATTTGACTGAATTTTTTAGGGAAAGAGATCACCATGAAGACCTCAACTCAACCTTTGTATATTCTTGGAGAAAGGATCATGATCTGCTACTCAATTCCCTGATCAGGCATCATTCACAGTTACAGTCAGAAAACTCATGTTTTTCTTACCTGCTAAAAACACTTGCTATATAGTCACTGTAATCAGTCACTTTAGAGAATATGGCCCCTGCACCAGCATCTCCAACAGTATGGGAAAAGGCCCTGGAAAATGCACTGCAAGTCATATATATATATATATATATATATATATATATATATATATATATATGCCTGCTAAGGCTCAGACACAGAGCAGTATGCAAAACAGACACTGAAATTAGAATTATTCAAAAAAACTCACTAGATTTGGCATCACTGGGCACAGATTCAAGGGTATTGTCACTCATTTTAAGCCATGCCTTTTGCCATGGGCACCTCATTACCAAAAATTGATTCATGCCCTTTCTATGACTTTTTTCCAGGCCTTCAGCTTCATCTAGGCTAGCAAGGCATGGAAGAATACTTATCTGCTTCTATGAGTGTTGGCAGTTAAACCTATTCAAATCTGGTGGTCATCCATGAGGTGGATCTGTCTTTAGAAAAACAAGCACTTATGCAAGTCTTTGTATGGGATTTTACACCAGGCTTTTTAGTCTCATATTGGTCATTCCCAAGAAAGCAGAGTGTGTTCTCTGATGAACTGTTTACTAGCACAAATGCAGTCAAAGTCATTAATAAGAAAAAAAGACTTTAAAATGGGCACTTATCTTTTTAAGATGTCTGCAAACTAGAGTTCTGGGGCCAAAATCAGAATAAACACAGCATATGTCTCTTGAAAAAAGAAGAATTTAATATATGGTTTGGGCCGATTTATCACTTTATCCAAAACACTACCATGCATTGTGTACACTGATTACATGCCAGCCTGCCTGTCTGGGAGTCTGACCACTCATGTAAAACTACATGTATGCCTTATTCCTGTATGCCACTAATACTACTGCAGCAGTGATCCAGGTGAAGACTGTATCCTTACTGCAGATCAGAAGGATAATAAAGGGATTATGAACCATCATGCAGTATGGTCATTGCAACACATTGATACAATCAGGTCTCATTACTCATCTGTACTGGCAAAATCTTGAACAAGAATTCTCTTTCACTATTTAGAAGTCATAAATTCTACTAGATTTTTAGATTCATTCTCCCTGATTCCCTGGATTTGGGACACATCCCAAGTTTTATATTTGTTAACCTGGTGAGCCAACTGGACACAATTGTACTTTTTTAGGGTGACCAAGAATAATTGTGTGGTTAAGTGATCTGCTCAGATTCAGACACTGAGCCAGTGATACTAGAAGGAATCAAATTCTGTACCTTTGCCTACAGGAAGCAGCTCATTAGCAGCTCAAAATCAGAATCCTCTGCACTAACACCCAGCTAGTTACAGTTACAAAAGCAACATCTCCAATCACTAGTGATCTCATCTGTGTTTAGTTTCTAAGGGTTTTATTCATGGTCCAACAATTCAAAACATGTAAGGACAACTGACAACGAGTGCCATTACACCTACATGTACATTAGCTAAGCACTCCAGTAAATCTTAGTGCAGCGCCAAAACACCACATATTAATTCATGTTCAGTGACATAAAATGGATTAAAAACTGTGCAGTTATATGCAGTGCAGGCATTATATACGTAAAGTCATGATTTCTTTTTGCTAATTTAATTGTGTGACCAGACCTTTTCAAGATTTCCTGTGAGAATCTGCAGAGGGCTGTGCTCAGTGCAGCTGTCAAGCAGTAAACTCTGACTTAATCAGCTGACTCTAATGTTGTTCTTAATGCATACTGTGACTGGTCTTTTATAAGGCTGAAAAGAAAGAAGATAGTAAAGTTATAGATGAGAGAGAGAGAAGACAAAGGGCACACATAATGAAGACATGAAGAGGGTTGTGCTGAAGGAGGTGGGATATGAATGGCACTATGTTTTGGGAGGACATAGACCACATTTTTTTTAAAAGAGGAAGTTGGGATAGGAGTAAGGCTAGAGGCCGTAGAAAAGGGATTTAGGAAGAGCTTAGGATTTGACAAAAGATAAATGACAGATAAGACAGTCATGAACAGTACTGTGGGCTGATGGTGGGGAGACCAGCACATTACAGATGCCAGAGAGACTCAAAAGTGAAGTTGAAAGAATTGTGAAGTCCAGGTAACACTTTGCTCCAGAGGACCCCAATTATTTCCCCTCTCAAAAGGACCTTGAGGGAGGTACTGTGATGGTGTGGAGGTGAAGGCTTCCTGTTGCTTAAACGTCAATGCTGACTAGGTCAGTGAGTCTGGATCTCAGTGAAGGAGTGATTTCAGTGCATCACAGGTCCTTGTTCATCACCCATTCCATAGTTCCTTCAACTGAAGCTCATAGTGTTCATGGCTTCCTATGTTGTAGCACACTGGTGGACCCAAGGAGATGGGGCCACCACCCCTAACCTGTGAAAACATAAGGCAGGGGGAAATAGTTTGTAGTCCCTCATCTGGGAGACACATGGATGACCTTCCCCAGGATCACTGAATCTATGGAAGAAATAACATAATAGGGAGAGATTAAAATGAAAAACTGAGAAAGCGAGAGAGAGATTGACACAAGATCAACTCATAAATATTTTGAAAACATTGCATTTTATTTAATGAAATGATTAAACAGTTTTTTTTTTTTAATTCTGGAACTGCTACTAAACACCATCTATGCACTGTATTCTTAATACCGACTGCATTTGCAGAGAAGGTCTTGATGGCATTTGACATTAATGTTGCTTAACATATATATGTGAATTACTGCTTTACTACAATATGAATTACTTTGTTAAACTGTTATTTTCTTTCCAGAGTAATATGGTGTTTAATTTTAGCAAACGGTTACAGCCTGTGCACAGCATTCCTTAGATGATACTATAAGAAGCACCACAATGTCTGTAGATGGGTGTGGGCAGATTTGGTATTGATGTAGAGATGTGAATATCAAAGTTAGCAAATTCACAATTAATGGATTTATAGAAAATATTTCCAAGCCTCTCTTCTCTCTTGCTACCCGAACATCCAGCCAGTATACAAAAGCTTGTAGTCACTGCTGGGTATGTGGGATGCCTGACGGTGGCCTAGGGAATGTGGGCCATAAAAGTGACATCTGCACATACCAGACCACAGAACTGAGTGCCCCAGTTGGACCCCAGTCCCAGAGAATTGTGCAAGTCCAATGCCATGCAGTTAAAAGGAAGAAGTGAGGAAGGGGGGGGGGTATACTGCAAAATGGAAGAGAAGGACATCTATGGTTAGTGTAAGATTTTACACAACTATTCTATGTCCTTCTATTCTCATGTTGCAGGATTCTCAACACTTGGGTGAGTGCCAAAGCTCACTGGGAAGAAGAAGGTGGTGGCTCAGAAATATTTTCTATAAATCCATGTAGGATTCCCATGGCGAAGCCAGCCCTGGATTTGGAAATTATGTCCAATTTGTAATGCTTGGTAAAGGTGTGGACAGAGGTCCATGTAGCTGCCTCTAAAATTGTGGCATTGTTCAAATCTTTAAAGAAAGCTCCAGATGAAGCCATAGCCCTAGTGGAGTGCGCTTTTATTTTTGACCCTAAGGATTTCCCACGGTATGCATAGCAGAAGGAAATTGCTCTGGAAATCCAGGCTGAAATTGTCTTCTTTGTCACAGCTTTCTCCAGGGCTCTGGGATGAAAGGAGACAAACAATTGGTCTGATTTTCTGATATGCTTGGTTTTGTCCAGATAGAACCTGAGATGTCTATGCACATCAAGGGAATGTAAGACTCTCTCACTGCCACCCTGAGGGTGAGCAAAAAAGGTGGGGAGGTGAATGGCTTAGTTTAAGGATAGCTCACTGACCACCTTGAGCATGAAGGAATGGTTGGTCCTAAGGCTTACCCTGTCTTTGTGAAAGATGAAGAAAGGAGGAATGGCCAAAATTGGCCATGAGGGTCTGTAACTCTGATGTTCTTCTAGCTGAAGTCAAGGCAACTAGTAGTACTGTCTTCCAAGTGTAGTGTTTCAGGGAGGCCCTAGAAGATGGTTTGAAGGGAGCCACCGTGAGGTTCTCCAAAACATAATTCAGGTGCCAGGGTGGAAGGATGGGTTTCCTGGAGGACCTGAGATGCAAAACCTCCCTTTAAGAATAGCTTTAACCTTATCAATAATTTCAGTCTAATACGCAATAAAATATTCAAATCAGTGTTTATCTGTGTTTATGTGAATATTGCCACTAATTATACAGCATGTTAATCATTGTTAATTCTGGAATTTGCTCAACATGGCCCAAGGCATTTCAGTGTGCAATAAAGGAATCATAAATCTAGAGTACACAATTCAGACAATTGCTTCCCACCCCCAACTCTTTCTCAACCTTGAGAGTGGTAAATACCTATCCTCAGCCATTTTGTAAGTATAGGAAACATCTGGGAATCATTAAAACCATTAGCAATATGTGCATAGATGGTATTACTGAGCTCAAATTTTCCTATGACCTTTTCATTCTTCAGGTAGCATTTATACATATACATTTTTTATGAATGCAAACTAATGTTACATTTTTTGATTTAGTGATACTTTTCCTATCAGCAATTAAAATTGTTACAAGCAGTTAATTTGCAGGTTCCAGTCTGCTGTATAGATTGTTTGAACTTTTATTTTATGCTTATTATTTTGCAATTTTGAGGGCTTTGAGACTATGCCAGGGATTCAATAAAGTTATTTTTCCATGCAGGAACAGTGTAGCCACTCCTGCATCTAATATGGCTGCCGAGTGATCCAGTAAACTAGCGTTTTGACGTGCACGAGCCTACCTACACTGTTGTTGCACAGAAACCAGTGCAGGATGCTAATTACCATTTTTCTACTTTAAAATAGTTTTTTGCAGTTCTAATTATTGTATTTTTGAAAAAAAAAATAGTATCTCCTTCCTTGTTTCCCACTTTTCTGTAACTAGAATAGTCCAGATTTCAGATTTGCTGATCTCAGGACTGTATTGAGGTTTCTGTGTTGCTCAGACCTTACTGAGATAGAGGGAAGCTTTTCTGCTTATCAGTTGGAGTGGTAAGCTGTGAGCAGCCTATCTGTCACTAAAGGAGTGGTTTCAGATCAGAAATTGTATTTTTATTGGCCATTTTGGGCTAGTTCTATCTCTTTCATCTTTCTGTTTAAAAAATGTGTTTGCATGGGTTTGTGCGACGTGCAGTGCTGCTTAGCTAAGGTAAAACCATTACCAGTGCCTTAAAGTCTGCTCTTCAAATTTTGCCTTAGACTTTGTAAACCTTTACCTCTGAACACTCAAATTAGACCTTAAATCCAGCACTTTCTCAGAATGGCTTGTAGCATTTATTGCAAGTTCACCCACTGCCACTAGCACTAACTTTCCATAAAGGAAACAAAAAGATTCAGTACTTAATCTAAGCATAAAAAACTCAGTACTTATAAAGCTGATCCCTTTTCCAGACATGACCAAAGGTCAGGTTCCGATGCTTTCTCCCGTTAACCTGGTGAACCTGGGCATCCTGAGGCAATGCAGCAATTGCCTCATGTACACAGACAACCCCCTCCTCCTACCTCCAAACACATCCACCTGTGAGAGATGCAAGTTCATAGGTTCATAGGTAGGTACTAGGCTATTGGCCCTAGGGTCTATGTAAGCCAGGTTCTCTGGCTTTCACCACCCATGGATGCTATTTACATGTGCCGCTGTCTAGCAGGGCCACCAATGTGATTCCCAGAGTGAATTTCCTATTACCCATCCATTCGTCAATATTTTTCTTAAAGGGTGCTAGTGATGAACTCTGCTTGACATAGATAGGTAGTTTGTTCCAGAGTATGAAAAGTCTCTGGGACAGGAATATATCCCTCCAGCATGTTCTCTTAATTGTGGTGATGAGGTTTAGGTCTCTAGAGCATGTGGCTCTGAGGAATTGGGATTTCTTTAGGTGTAGCATGTCCAGCAGCTCAGGGTTTGGCATAGCTTTGTATGTTAGGCAGAGATCACCTCGGAGTAGGTGATATGCTACGAAGTAAAGCCAGAGTTTTTTGAGGTGGTCAGCATAGGGTAACTGTTTGAGTCCCATAATCTTCTTTGTGAGGTATTTCTGTGGCCTTTCTAGCTGCTTTAGATGCCTTGTAAGGTACATTCCAAATGGGGCATTGTACTCTATAATGGGTCTGATGAAAGCTGAGTAGAGGGGAACAATGACTTCTTTTTTCCTGAATGAGAACCCATTCATGATAAGGTGTGCTATGTAGAAGGATTTCCTGACTACTGTGGTGATATGATTATCAAAGGAGAGGCTACTGTCCACTAGAGTCCTGAGGTCTCTTATCACACCTTCGGTGTTAAGTGGGCCACCCCCTGTGTGGTAACCCATGGGTACAGGGTTTTTGCCAAAGGGGATGACAATGCATTTTTTGGAGCTGAGCTTGAGGCCATGGCTCTGACACCAGGGATCAGTCTCGGTGAGGCCCTTTTGCAGGATGACCACGTCTGTTAGGGACTCGACTATGGCACCCAATTTGCAGTCATCTGCAAACTTTGTCAGCCAGAGGCCCTCTCTCTTGGCCTGTACTTCAGAGAAGTAGATCCCAAACAGGAGAGGACCCAAGACTGAACCCTGGGGTACTCCACTTGTCACAGATTTGGAGTCAGATTTGAAGTCCAGAATTTTTACAGTGTGGGTTCTATTTGTGAGCCAGTTGATGACTCATCTTGTGATGTACAGATTTATACTCAGCTTGGTGAGTTTATTTATTATGCCAGAATGGGGGATGGTGTTGAAAGCTTTGGTGAGGTCGAGATAGGCTGTGTGGGCTGCATTACCCTCATCCATGGCTTTGGTGACTGTTTCAAAGAAGTCGACCAGGTTCAGAAAACATGATCTCCCCTTCACAAATTCATACTGGGTGGGGTCCAGAGTTTGGAGGTTACCGATATCATTGTTTATGAGTTCCATGATAATATGCTCCATGGCCTTGCAGACCGGACTCATCAGGCTAATAGAACGATAGTTCCTGGGGTCCGTGGTTGCTCCCCCTTTATGGTGTGGTACAATTGTTGCCATGCACCATTCAGTGGGTACAAAGCCTGTTGAGAGGCTATGATTGAACATGGTGCTTAGGTGGGGGGCTAGCCTGTTCTGAAGCTCATGTAGAATGCAGCCAGGGATATTGTCCGGTCCCATGGATGCTGTGTTCTTGGCTTTTGATAGTGCAGTTTTCACCTGCTCAGTTGTGATTGAAGGGACACTGCATTCTTCCGGTATGGATATGGGCCCTTTAGGAGGAGGGGGGTAAAGTTGGCACTGAACCTATCAGCCAGGATGTTGGCGATATCAGTTGGTTCCGTCAATTTTGTGACATTGTTCTGTAGCTCAGAGCAGAACTGGGTTTTGCCATTGGGATTCTTGACATAGCTGTAAAATGCTTTGTGGTTGTCCTTAGAGTCAGTGGCAATCTTATTTTCATAGTTTGCTTTGGAGGATTTTATGACAGATCTCAGCTTCTTGCTGAGGCTGACCAGGAAGCTCCTACACTCGTGGGATTTTATTCTCTTTTGCAACAGTTTCTTCCTTCTGTTGTAAAGTTTGTTAATAGCAGAGGACCACCAGATAGGTTTCCTTTTTTTAGAAGACTGCATCTTGGTTCTATTAGGGATGGCACAATCCGTGCATCTCTGCAGGTGCTTATAGAGTGCGTTTGTATAAGATTCGGCAGTGGTAACTGTATTGTCCATCTGCATAGGTGTTGTGAAGTTGGCCACTTCTGCCTTAAGTAGCACAAAGTTGGCTTTGGAGAAGTATTTTACAGTAGTTTCCTTAGTAGAGGGGTGAGGGTGGGATGTGGATAGCTAGGGTGATTAGTATATGGTCGGCTCTAACCAACGAGCAGTTGACTTCAGGTTTGGTGCACCTGTCACTCATGTTGGTAAGTACTAGGTCTAGGATATTTTTTGCCCTGGTACGTGTGTGGACAAGTTGATCCAGGGCATTGGAGTTTACCAATTCTAGGAAACGTTGAGGAAAGGAGTTAGTATGAGTAGTTTTTCCAGTTAATGGTGGGGTAGTTGAAATCTCCCAATATTAGGGTGTTTGGTTGGACCCTGATATTCTCTATTATATCAAGAAAAGAGGAGTGGGAATCCTGGGGCATGGTGGGAGATCTGTAACAAGCTACAAAATGGATTGCAGTTTTGCAAAGAGTTAGTTGCACTTGTATAATTTCGCTCGCTCAATCCAAGACTGGGTCAGCCAGTCAGGAGGAGAACATTAACACACACATCACATCACAGACAACACATAGTCCCCCTGTTAGCACACCACCACTAACACATAGCAACACAAAACACACAGCCACTTTCACAGAGGCTCTCTCAAAAAATCTTCCCAAACAACAGAGACCTCAGAGGCACAAACGCAAGCAACCATCCTTTCCAAGCATCACCCACAAGACACATAGCCCTCACAGCCAGTGTGCCACTCAGTCTAAGCCCCTAAGGCAGAACATTGTACCAAACACATTACTCATAGGTGACTCAATTGTAAGGCACACTGAAGTCCCCCTCACTAGGCTGAATAAGGAGAAAGTCATGGTCAGCTGCCTGTTGGGTGCCAGGATTCACCACATAATGCATGCACTTGGGTCTCTCCACAGCAAGTACAAATATGACTCCATCATCATACTTGTTATTGTGAATGACCTAAGATGTACCTCCCTGGACTACATGAAAAGAGACATGGAGGAGCTCTCTGATCTTGTAGCCCAGGCAGGTATGACCCTAGCATTGAGTAGCTTCCTACCATCACCAAGAATGATACCACAGTACAAGCAGAAAATGATTGACTTCAACAATTGGCTAAGTTTCTGGTATTATTCAAAGGGATCCAGTATCTGTCTGCTTGGGATGACATGATAGACAGACCTTGATGCTTTGACAGAGATGGCTTGCATCTGTCTCCATTGGGATTCTGGATACTGGCCAAAGCCTTTGTCACCCCTATAGTGCCTTTTTTAGGCAATGCCCTGAAGACAAATTTACCACCATAACATCTGCTAGTAAATGCACCCTAAGGGTTACGTTACTCAACACTAGAAGTCTAAACCTCAAAATGCACTCACTCAAGTCACTGCTCAAACTGGAGAACATCAACATCTGTGCAGTAACAGCGACCTTGTTCAAGGCTCCTGAGAACATGCCTGTGCTACCAGGTTACAATGCATATAACACCTTTCGGCCCCCAAACCTGAACCATAGCCCTAAGGGATGTGATGACCAAACCCCCAAAGGCGGAGGTGTATCCATCTTTATAAAATATACACACACCTCCAGACTTGTTGCCCAACATAATGCATCAGGAATACTTCAGGTACAGTTATCACTGGACAAAACTGCAGTCCATGTTGTAGCCTGCTATAGATCCCCCCACAATGTCCCATGAGTCCCACTCTGCATTCCTGGACACTCTGGAAATCATCAAGGTCCAGCCTAATATTCTGATTCTGGGAGACTTTAATGACCCTTCCATTAGTTGGAGCAACTACTCCTGCTCCAACTCTTTTGCCCAATGTTTCCTGGAATTCATCAACTCCAATGCTTTGGACCAACTCATCCTCACCCCCACTAGGGGAAACAACATTCTTGACCTAATCATTACAAACATGGGGACCACTGCTCTACTCCTTTGATAAAACCCTCCCTGGTCAGATCCGACCACAAGTTAATCACCATTGATATCCAAATCCTGCCCCCACCCTCAAAAAAGGAAACCACAGTGAAAAACTTCTCCAAAGCTAATTTTGAGCTTCTAAAGACAAAAGTGGCAAGCTTCATGTCATCCATAGAAATGGAGATTAGGAGTATGGCTGCTGAATCATACACCAAGGCACTGTATGAGCACTTACACAATTGCATAGATAGGGCCATACCAAACAGAACCAAGATGCTCTTCTCTAAAAAAAAAGAAGCCAATCTGGTGGACCCCTGCCATTAATAAACTCTACAACAACAGGAAAAAGATTTTGCAGAAAAGGGTAAAGTCCAATGACTGGAAAATTTCCCTTGGAAAGCTCAGTAAAAACTGATATCCCTCATCAAATCCACCAAAGCTAGTTACAAAAGCAAAATTGCTACAGATACTAAGGACAACCACAAGGCATTCTTTAGCTATGTCAAGAATCTGCATAATAATAAAACACAGATTTGCTCTGAGCTACAACACAACAGCACCACTTATACTGAACCAATTGATATTGCTAATATCTTGGCAGACAGGTTTAGTGCAAATTTTTCTCACCCCTCACCCTCCAAACATCCCATCCACATACCCGAGGAATACAAACTCCCTATTATCACGACTGCACAAGTAGAAACCGCACTGACAAAACCTAAGAATACAGCTTCCATGGAACCAAATAATATACTGGTTTGTGTCCTACACAATCTACAGAAAAGAACTGGCATCACACCTGAGTGCCCTGTTCAACTACAGACTCAGTTCTGACTTAGCCCCCATTGAATGATGCACTGCTACAGTCATCCCACTCCACAAAGGGGGTGTAACTACTGAACCTGAGAACTACCTTTCCATCAGCTTAACGAGCCTGATCTGTAAGGCTATGGAACGTATTATTATGGCTCTTATAAATAAGGATATAGGGAATCTTCAAACCCTGGACCCCACATAGTTTAGGTTTGTGAAAGGCAGATCATGTCTGTTCAGTCTGATAGACTTCTTCGAAGCTGTCACCAGAGTGGTGGATGAAGGCAAGGCTGTCCACACAGCCTACCTCTATCTAGCCAAAACCGTTGACACTATCCCATACTCTGGAATCATTAATAAGCTCACTAATCTAGGCATTAAACCATACATCGCTAGATGTGTTACCAACTGGCTCAGTGACAGAACCCACATGGTGAAAGTATCTGACTCCAAATCTGAGTACTGGGCAGTTACATGAGGAGTCCCACAGGGATTGGTTCTGGGTCTTCTCCTGTTTGGTATCTACTTCTCTGAAGTTCAAGTCAACACCAAGGGACTCTGGTTAACCAAATTCGTGGATGACTGCAAACTGGGAGCTATTATTGATTCTCAAGCTGATGTGGACATCTTACAAAAAGGCCTAACGGAAACCAAAGACTAGTGCCAAAACCATGGCCTTAGGCTCAACGCCAGAAAATGCATCGTCATTCCCTTTGGGAAAAACATGGTGGTCACAAACTACCATATGAAAGGGAAGGCACTTAACTCTGAAGGTGTTATAAGGGATCTAGGGACACAGGTAGATAGCAATCTCTTCTTTGACAACCATGTCCCTACTGTAGTTAGGTAGTCCTTCTATGTGGTATATCTCATCACAAAAGGGTTTTCATTCAGGAAAAAAGAAGTCATTATCTCTCTCTACTCGGCCCTCATCAGACCCATTATAGAGTACAATGCCCCATTTGGCATATACCTCACTAGACACCTTCAACAACTGGAAAGGCCACAGATGTTCCTCAGAAAGAGGATCTTAGAGGACTCAAACACATGCCTTATGCAGATAGACATAACAAACTTAAACTTTACTCTGTCTCATGTTGCCTACTTAGAGGCAGTCTTTGCTTGACATAGAGAGCCATGTCTGACTCAGTTTTGCTAGTCATGCTTCATCTGAAAAAATCCCAATCCCTCCATGCTACTCATTCCAAAGACCTCAACCTTATCACCACGTTAAACAGAACCTGCTGGAGGGATAGGTTCCTATACTCTGGAATAAACTCCCCATTCACATCAAGCAGAGTACCTCAGTGGCCCATTTCAAGAGAAATCTTGATGAGTGTATGGAAAATAGGAGATTCACCCTGGAGATCACTTCAATCACATTGCTAGTTAGGAGCATAGGGAACTAACGTCTGGTAAGCCAGATGACCGGGAACACTATTCGGCTAGGCTTGCATTGGCTCCAGGGCCATTAGCCTAGTACTTACCTATGAACCTATAAACCTATTTGCTGGTGAAAACCATGCAAATGAGGTGAATTAGTGATTCAGCAAGCAGGCAGGTATCTGTGCAAAACAGTGTTAGTTGCAGAAAAGTATTCGGTTACTAACCGAATACATTTCTACAAATAACAAAATGGAGGCATGACAGCTCAAAAAAAAGCATGTATTATAGTCTTTAGGCATGCCAATGACCAAATATATGCCCATTGGCATGGAAAAGTGGTTCATTTTTATAAAATTCAGTAAATTCAGTAAATTCAGTGTGAGCTCTTCCTTCTCAGGTCTAACCTTAAAATCCCCAGATCCCTCTCTCTCTCTCTCCTTTTCTTCTTCTTCTTTCTTCCTTTTCTTTCTTTCTTCTCTTCCCCCCTCCCTTGCACTCTAGTCATAAGTTTTTTTTTTTCTCTTCTTCATGGTCACTAGAGAGAGAAAAAGCCTACCAAAGAAAATAAATTGTTTTTCTTTAATTAGTATTTTCCTACTGTGTAAATGTTTTTTTCTCCCCGGGCCTCCGCTGAAAATGGACATGTATCCAGTCGACCCATCCGGTCAACAATAAATAAATAAAATTATTTTTTTTGGATGATCTTGGACGTTTAAGCATAGGGCAGCGGCATGAAAAAGGGATCATGCCAAAAATAAAAACGAAATGTGAAAAAAGGGAAATCTGCATTTTGCCATTATAGTCTATGGCATGCAGAATCAAAACAATACCAGGGAACACTGGTTGTTAGTGTGTTAGTGCAGTAACTATGGACTAAGGCAGTGGGGTATGCAAATGAGGGGAAATTTACTGAATCACAAAAATCTTCTAAGCACCAAACTGCACCTAACCGTGTTGGTGCTATAGCATGATCGTGTAAGTAGGTGGAGCAACAGACATAAAAAGGGTGTGTGTCGGGCATGTTGTAAGCACATTGGAGCCCTATGGTACACAGATAAGCTTAGCTAAGCACAGCTAAGCAAGTGGATGTATTTGAGGCTGTATTGACGTATTCCATGAAATGAAGAGTTCGCGTCCAGGGAAGGCTATTTCTTCATGTTTACATTAGTTAAAGCTCTAAAAAAAAACCCAGAAATAGCAGGACTGTTAACATTTGGGCACCAGGTTTGTGCAGCACACCTCGGGGTTTAAAAGGGGAGGAAATGGGAAGAGAAAAAAAGGAAAATAGCAGAATAAAAGCAATCAAGAACAAATTACATAGCTAGCAGGTGGGAATGCATCATAGACAGCTAATCATACAGGCAGCATCTGCAGCACAACAGTATAAACTAAGGAACCACCTTACAGTCTGTTTTTTCCCATAAACTCTGCACCATTGGTGTACACATGCGGGGGAATTTTAACTAGAAAAATGTTAGGGGCTGCCATTACTTTGATTCATCAGTATGTGCTAGAGGCTGAGATTGGAGAGGAGGATAATGCTGACAACCGCCACAGACCAAGGAGGAGGAGAAGAGTGTTCAGACCCAGGGTAACTTTCCAGGGGCTACATGATCTGGAGATAGTAGAGCACTACAGGGTGGACAGAGACACTGAGCTGTGCCGACCTCAAATCAGACCTAGAACCAACAGAGAGGAACCCATCCCAGTAGATACCAAGGTTTGTGTAGCCTTAAGAATTCTAGTTACAGGTACTATTCAAAGACCTAGTGGGGACATCATGGGGGTCTCACAGGCATCTGCATCCAGGATACTCCACCAGTTCCTGGATGCAATGTTACCACATGCTGGTGAGCACATTTACTTCCTCAACACCCATGAGGAGAGGACCAGCAATATGCGTCTCTTCCACCATGCCCAGAGGTACTGGGTGCCATAGACTGCATGCACATCCACATCAAAGCACCACCCGGTGAACAGGATAGGGTCTACATAAACTGAAAGGGATTCCCCTCCATCAACTGCCAGGTCATGTGCAATGCCCAGGGCATTATCACGAATGTCTGTGCTGCCAGCCCTGGAAGCTATCACGACTCCCACATCTTGCATTCGTCACAGCTGTACCAGGCATTTGCCAGTGGGGGCATCCTGACTGGCCATCTGGTGGTGGATGCTGGCTATACACTGGTACTGTGGATGATGACACCCATCAGAAATGCACACCTACCCACACAAAAACACCATAATGAGGCACACGCACAAACCAGGATCATTACAGAGTGTGTGTCTGGCATGCTCAAGTCACAGTTCTGCTGCCTTGACATATCTGCCGGAGCCTTGCTGTACTCTCCAGCCACATGTGCACACATGTTCATAGATGTGCCAAGCTACATAATATGATCCTGCAGAAACAGCTGCAGCAGAAACAGCATGGGGAAGGGCCACACAGCCCACCACCATTGCCAAGGTCCCCAAAGGCACAGAGGGAGTCAGAGGAAGACACTCCTGAGCCTGCTCTTGTAGGCAGATGAAGGCATGCCCAGTATGCTCATGTCTTGGCAAAGAGGCAATGCATAGCACACACATTGACACTGTTGAGACCATAGGGACTAACACCTCTCATCGACTCACACACACAATAAAATGGATGATACACACATCACATTACCTGTAACTTACCATGTACAGGCAGTGTACTGTGTGCATCTAACATATGTGGCCCTCAAGCACCATCCTCACAACTGCCGGAAGCACAAGGCAAGTCAGTCTTCTTAACTATAAATGAATGGATTAGAATGTTTTGCTAGCATGTCTATTGTAATGCTGCATGCATGAAAGGGAATGGGGTGACCTACTGGGATAGCAGCACACAACTGACGGTTATGTGGGATACCAGGAAATGTCTGGCCAAAACTGGCCTCTGCACAATATGCAGTAGTACCCAATGTGGCAAATCCCACTGCAGTATATGTGTGGGGACAACTAGCTGGGGGGGTCATAGGTCACAGGCATGGATGTCAGTGTGGGGTTCCCATACCCACCCCTCACACTCACACAGCAGGTCAGTGGTAGAAAACTACAGAGAAATGGCTGGTAAAGGTAGACAAATGGTGGAAATGTTGAATTACCCCCCCCAATTGACTCACACAGTCATAGCACAGCAAGACCCGCAGTTGCATTAAGACTATGAAGGGTAAGAAGTCTGAAACTCAAATGTATGCCATTACAATCTGACCTGTGCTCTTTACTAATATGCCTCTAGTCACCAAGATAGGGCACAATAGTATGGTGAATGGAACCAAAATGTAAAACAAATATCAGCACAGTCTGTGCAAATGTGTACAGGTGACAGGTGTGCCCCTCATATACCCAAACAAATGCAGTAACATGTATGTTTTCAGGGAAATAGCAGCATAGCACATATTGGCAGGGCTGTACCAATGCATGAAAACATGTTACCTGTCCACAATTTGCAAGATCAATGAGCTATGTGTATGAGTGGTTAATACTGTCAGGATCTGGCCACCACGTTCTCCTGGCAGTCATCTAGTAGTGCCCTAGGTACAGTGCTGTCTTTGACAGGGCCATGTGCAGACAACTGCAGTGCCAACTGTTATGCATGTCAGTGACACCCACCGCTCTGCCACTGACATGCCTGGAAGTCACAGTGCTATGTGGAATATACTACACATATGAGGGACATTTTGAAGGATGTGTAGTTAAGGTACTGAGGGTTTTGTGAATATAAATGCTTTTTGGTACTGTTGCCAGTGGTTATTCTTAATAATCTTTTTTCTTATGTTTGCTTTTACATATAATGGACATGTCTGCAGAGTAGAATGCACTGTGTACCCACACCCATAACTCCCAACCTCTAACAGCAAGATGTCTAGGCAAGGGCAGAAGTAAAAGCGGAACAAAGGCACAATGATAGGCATGTGTTGTAAATATTGCCCTTATATACTGAGGAAGTTGGTAGGATGAGGGGTTTCCTGTAGCAGAATTGTCTGAATGTTATGTAGTCTGAAACAGTAATGTCTGTCATTATTTTATAATATCATTCTTCAATTATATGTAACTAACTTGCCATAGAAACACAGGTTTACGTAGACAGGATGAAACCTCTAGCCAAACACCTGGACAGTCTGCCAAAAAATGTACAGGTGAGAGATATGCCCACACAAGGATATGACATCTCAGATTAGAAAGATACCAGACAAGCAGGAGATACTCAGCCAGAATAGCACCACATTGATGGACTGTTTACACAGCGCATTATTACTCAACTGGCTATAGACACACCTCACAAATGGCCTTGTTGGGCAAGAATGTACATATCTGCCCTCATAATATTGGTCTATGCATCATCTAATTAGTATTTATCTGGTAAAGCACTGTGATGATCTGAGGATGTCTGGAGCTAGGTAATGACATAGTACATTGCAGTGTTAGACTACAGATATGTCAGAAAATGTCTGCTAAACAAACCCAATACCCTGAGGAAAGTCCTGTGTACTTCTGAAAGGTATGGCTGCAGCATACAAAACCCTGGACTGGAGTACACCTATCTCTGGAATGGAGTCCCACTCTAACTATAGGTCACACTGGGCATGCTCCTACACATAGAGAATCACGGGACATGTTGGAACCCACATCAGAATATATGACTGTATTGTGTATATATGTCTGTGCATACAGGCAGCTATGTACACTTCAACTGCCCCCCCCACACACACACACATATCAGACAGGATTCCCCTCAGCTAGCTGTAGGTGGCCCATGTGTGATATATCTGCATCTGTTGCATGAGATACACACACACATATATATGGGCAAAAGATAACAACATATATCAAGCATACACACACATAGATGTGGGGAAGTGAGAGACAGAAAGTGATAGAGAGAGACACAGGGGGACACCGACAGAGTGAGTCACACACACAGATACCCTGAATGGCATACAGTGATGTCCTGCTGTGGCCAGTGGCATCCTACTTGTAAACAGTTGCACATGCCAGCATAAAAGGTGAGCCCCATTGTGTAATAGTACTGAAGTTGGGTTTATAATATCACATCACCTGCTTGTGTCTGTGTGTCTCCATAGGTCTAATTATTAGGAGACTAGTCCCACTCAGTACACTTCACATTGCCCTACTTCACAAGATTTGCTGCTGTCATTCATCTTAGAAGTACCATTGGACAACTATCATCCCTATAAGCTCTGTAGCACATGCAATAACTGCATAATACTATAGTACAAATAACTAGATAGGTACGGATTCTGTTCTCAATACTGGCAACTGTGTGTGTGTGAGAGTGAAGGAGTGTGTGTTTATTTGTTTGCAAGTGAAACAGTTTTAGACCATTCCCAACCACAACAGTGCCCCACTTTATTGGTCCTGCTGATGTCATTTCCCTTAGCAGCACCTTTGGCTAGTTGTCAGCCCAGTAAGCTCTATATTATCAGCACCTTTGGCCAGTTGTCAGCCCAGTAAGCTCCATAGTGAATGCAATAACTGTGTAACACTGTAGTACAAATCACTAAATAGCTAGGGGCTCTAATCTCAATACTGACAAGTAAGTGCATGTGTGAGAATCATATCCTGTGTGGGTTATACCATTTTGAGTTGTGTACCACCCTGAACACTTCCCATCACCCTACTTTAGCAGTCCAGCTGATATACATCACCTTTACAGATACCTTTGAGCAGCCATAAGCCCTATAAGCTCTGTAACACTTGCAATAACTGTGTACTACCATAGTGCAACAAACTAGTTAGGTAGGGGTTCTAATCTCAGTCCTGGCAAATGTGTGTGTGAGTGTATTTGTGTTTGTATGTGTGTATATCTGTAGGTTACAGTACTTTGTGGCCGTTCACAACCAGTTCATCTCCAATTGACATACTTTACAAGGACTGCTGACATCCCTCACTTTAGAATTAACTTAGGATGCCCTTCACCCTATAAGCTCCATGGCCTATAGAATACATGCATAGCAATGTAGTAGCAATAACTAGATAGGTAGGGGGTTGAATCTCAGTACTGGCAAGTGTGTATGTGTGTGTGTGTGTGTGTGTATGTGTGTGTGTGTGTGTGTGTGTGTGTGTGTGTGTGTGTGTGTGTGTGTGTGTGTGTGTGTGTGTGTGTGTGTGTGTGTGTGTGTGTGTGTGTGTGTGTGTGTGTGTGTGTGTGTGGTTGTGAGCCATATCCATTGGGGGCAGGTTTTGCAATTTGTTGGTGTAGTCCACCCAGTACACATCCCGATGTTCATTGTACAGGGCCCACTGTTGTCAACCACTGTAGAGGTACCTGTAGACACTCTGCAGCCCTATAAACTGTGTGCTATGTGAAATAACTATGTATCAGTACGGCATCAAAAGCACGATAGGTGGGGCTTCTAATCCTTTGATACCATTCCCCACTCAGGAATCATAGACAAACACACTCAACTAGGCATCAACCACTATGTTACTAGGGTTGCAAACTGAACCATGGATGGAACCCACAGTGTGAAGGCAGTGGACTCCATGTCAGACTGCTGACCAGTCACAAGTGTTTTTTCCACAGGGTCTGGTCCTGGTGCCCCCTGTGTACAGTATGTATGCCTCTGACATCCAGCCAAACACAAAGGGACTCTGGCTGATAATGTTTGCAGACAACTGCAAGGTCGGTGCTATGTTTACATCCCCAAATTATGTTGAAATTCTTCATACAGTCTCCACTGAGACCTACAACTGTTGTCCAAACAGTGGCCTTAGGCTCAATGGCTGGAAATGTTTCACCAGCCCCTCTGAGATCAACGTGGTTTCCATAAATTACCACATCGCTCGTAGTCTACTTGACATAGAAGTCGTTATAAGTGGTTTGAGAATACAGGTTGACAGTGACCTCTCTTATTACTACCACATTGCCACTGTGGACAAAAAGTCATTCTATGTGGGACATCTCAAAACTAAGGGTGTTGCATCCATTAAGGAAGAGGTCATTGTCTTCCTCTACTCTCCCCTCATTAGGCCAAACATCAAATACAATGGCCTGTTTGCCATGTACCTCACTAGACACCTGCAACAACCAGGGAGCTGCAAATGTACCTCACAAATAGGACCATAGGCCTTAAACAACTGTACTATATGGACAGAGTCCAATACCTCCAAGTATTCTTGTTCACTTCTTGGGTACTTACATGCAATCTCTGCTTGACTGACAAAGCCATGTCTGCTCAGCCCTGTTAGGAATGCCACAGCTAGTGAAATCTCAATCTGTCTGCACCACATGTCACAGAGACCACAACCTCATTACCACAATCAACCAAACATGCTGGGGGACAGGTCCATAACCCAGAAACTGGCCACATTATAGAATATATGTCACATACTTGTCAATCAGAGCACATCACTGGCCCTCTTCAAGAGAAATCTGGATGAGTGGATGAGGAATTTAACTGTAGCCATGGGGATA
>NC_056733.1:1575182460-1575187460 GCF_019279795.1 Protopterus annectens | reverse complement strand
CTATGGAGACTTCTAGGTGTTGCCTTTGAGAGGGCATTACAGATCTACTTCCTGATCATGAGGGGATGGGGGGCAGGTGCTGTACATGCGCACCTATGGGGAGACACTGGGGATGATGTTTACACTTCACCTGTCTGTAGCCGGTTGCCTATATCAATGACATATGTGCACATGGTGTTAGTGACCACCACTACAGATCAGATGTGTGTTGCCTCTGGAAAAACATCGTAGAGGTCAGATGATAATGGGTACAACAGTGCTTTGGTTATTATTTATGACGGCGGTGCTGGGTTGGCCAAAATATTATAGAAAGAGAATGGAACAGATTTGCTAGTACATCAAACCTGCAGTATATATTTGATAAGCCTTTTAAGTGTATTTACAGAAGGGGACACTGTATTAAAAACATTTTGGAGAATGGTACCCCTAGGACAGGTGTTTACCTTTCTAATAAAAGGGGCACATGCTAGTGTGGTTGTTGTACCCAATGCCATTATGTACAAAGTTGGAGAGATGATGCATCTGAAAAGTAGAGACAGACTTATCAAGACAAATGGTTTTGCTAATTGCAATACTAATGGTATTGTTTATTTAGCCTTGTGTGACAAATGTGAAGCATTCTATATAGGCAAAACTGAGAGAAAATTAAAGTAAAGAATGTATGAACAGAGGTACGATATAAAAATATGAACAGTAACAATTCTCTGTATAAACATACTTTGAACTGTGCAGGAGCTGATTTTTATTTTTATGTAATAGAAATATTGCCCATTGATCCTAGGGGTAGCCCTTGGGAAACACGCCTAGAATACAGGTAACTGTACTGGTAACTAGTTCTAGAAGCTACTAGGTATCCTGGTTTGAATGAGATGGTTTCATTGAAGCAAGTCTTAAAGCTTAGGTCAGCTAAACTTTAAATTATGTGACTGTCCAGCAGATGATGCTGTTTAACATTTTGTATGACCTACACAACAGTGTTTTAAATTTGGTTTTACAAGGGTTTTATATTTTTAAATATTTATTTTTGTTTACAAGTTTTTACAAATTGTAAATAATGCATGTTTTCTACAAGATTCCTGCTTGACCAACAAATTATTTTTATGCACATCTGTACATATTGTGTTTCATTGTTTGTGTATATAATTTTTTTGCACTGTGTTTTTAAAAGTATAACAGGTTGTTAATTGATTAATTTAGGATGTTTCTGCATATAAAGGGGTTTCAGAAGTTGGTATGCTCATCTGAAGAAGTTTTTATGTTGAAAACTCGGTGATACAGTTAATGTGCTCTGGATGTGCTTTACGTTTTTTTTAATATCGTGTGCGAGCAATAAAACAGTGGATTTATTCTGGTGAACCTTCCACTGCCTTACTTTTGGTTATCAGTTCACTTTTGGCACTTTTTCCACTTTCTTTGTTTAATTGCAGACACATGTCTGGGATGCCTAGTGATTGGCCTTGGTGGATGTATTCAGTATGCATTCAAAGACAACCTCAGTGTACATCACCTGTGACTTTATTTGCTTGTGCAGAACAAGGTAACATGGCTTCCAGTGAGGCACCTGTTCCTTCTTGGCCCATCCTGCGATTATTTCCACCTATGATGGTAGTTGTGTATTGCTGCTGTCCACCATAGGCATTCAGCCTACCTTGAGGGGGTTGATGTCCTATCAGGTATTGATGAGGCCATACAGCTATGTAGGTGCCCACATAGTATTATGGTGTAGGCCTGGACACTGCTGCTAGTTTCAAAATATGGGTTGTCCTTCATCTGGGCCTTGCCCCTTTTCCGTGCTTGTGCGAGGGATATTATGGAGGTGTGGGGGCTAAAGCTTCACAGACAGTAGGTTGGAATACCTCACAGGACAGGACATGTGGACACAGCCTAACAACATGGGGGATAAAGCTCCAGAATGGGGTACAGACTGTATGTTATTAGTGCTGTTATACACATGGAGGGTTGCTAGATTGACAGGGTTTCATCTGGACATGCATTTACTGAGTTACTTGACATCTGACAGTGCTATGCCTGTGACATATCTCTCAACTAGCAAGTTGTCCACAGACTGGCCAGAGGTTTGCCTGTTATGTTTGGTTGGTTCCTTGAACAATGTCTGTTTTTGTGGGTTTGGTAGGATAATGTGAGGATTGTAGTCACTAACTGTTGACATCCATTGGTGTTCCAGACATATCCTTCAGGGATGTTATGTTACAGCAACACGTTTAACACCAGCTACTGTTTCACTTTGTGACACCATTATGTGTGATATGCCTCTCTTTCTGGCCCCCTGTCCCCCAAGTACATCATGCATTGTCCAGATGTCCTGCACTACGAGGTGCAGAGGTATGGTATATCATTAATTACTGACTGCACTCCAGTTATCATCCCAGTGACCTAGCAGACTCCTGGCTGTGGTATGCAGCAGTGGCCAGGATTATGGTTCCACACCCTGGAAATTCTGTGGAAATCTGTACATATGACAGTTATGTATGTCTGGCCATTGTGAACAGACTGCCAAGATTGTGTAGCAATTTTGTGTGTAGATGTTTTTTGGGTTGGGTAGGGAGAGTAGCAGATGTGAGTGCCATACATCCTTTACTTATCTGAATTTGCATGCTGCTACAGCTGCTGGTGGTCTATCAGGTCTGTATGCTTGTAGGGGCAGACTGTGAAATGTCCTGTAACAACTCAGGATTCCCAGTACACTGTGATTTCGGCCAGTATATGTCAGTGGAGTGTGCGACTGGTAATGAGGATATGTTTGTTCAGATAATTGTTCTACTCTAGAGTTCATTTTGGGTACTGGTATGTTGCTGTGACTATGGTGCAAATGTTTTTGGGTGGACATTTTTGCACCACTATCTGCTTTTCATTACAGTTCCATCCCTGTAGTCCATGCTATATTTGAATATACATGGGTAATTGCCCAGAGCTGATGTGGGGGAGTGTCATGTTGGTCTTACTGTGCTTCATAAGGTGCTGGTTGACATGTTAGGCAGCTGTCAGGGGATTTCTATTCTGTTACATGACTGCAGTCATACCTCTACACTGTCCAGAGGCCTAGACACTGTCCATATGCGTGGCTCATATGTTTGGCCTGTTCCCCAGACAATTGCTGTCCTTGGCTAATCAGTAGGATACTCTTGGGGATGCAGTCAGTAAATGCTAACATGATTTGGTGTTGACTTCATATCCCTCAGAAAAGATATGTTACAACAAACCAGCAACTGTCTAAATTTATAACAGCAATATGTCCAACATACCCCTGTGTTTGGGCCTCTATCCCCCACTTATGTCAGGCATTGCACAGATGCCATGTACTAAGAGGTTCAGAGGTATGTAGTATCATTATTTATTGCCTTCATTCTTGCTACCATCCCAGTGATGTCATAGACCTCCAGACATGTAACAAGGAAGCGGCAATAGATATGAGTCCTGTGCCTATACATTCTGTGGGAAACTGTACATTTGAGAAGTCTGTTTATGTCTGCCCATTGTTAATAGACTGTCAAGATTGTGCAGCAGTGTAGTATTTACATATTATTTGGGCTGTGTAGGGAGAGGGATACATGTGAGTGTAATGGGCCCTTTCTATCTGACTGTGCATGCTGCTCTGGTTTCTGGTTCCCTATTGCCTGTATATGTCTGTATGGGCAGACCATGATATGTCCTGTAACACCTCAAGATTCCCACTACACTGTGACTTGTGGCAGTATATGTAGGGGTAATGTGTGAGTGGTAAACAAGATATTGTTGTTCACACAGTCATTATACTGTAGTTCAGTTTGCTTACAGGTATGTCACTGTGACTGTGGTGCAATTGGTTGTGGGTATGCACTTTCACATTACTGTCTGTTTTCCACTAGTGTTACATCCCTGTTACATCCCTGTAGTGCCTGTTATATTTGCAAATGCATGTGTACAGCCCCAGAGCTGGATTTGGGTAGTATTATATCAGTCTGATTGCAGTTTGGATGTTGCTTGGTAGCTCAGTGTAGATTCCCTAATGTGTTATGTCCACATATTTGAAGAATGTCCAGTTGTCTGGCCTATATCTTTGGTCTGGTCCCCATAACTGTCGTGTATTCCTGACACATCAGTGGGATGATATGGGGACTGAGGTCACTAACTAATGAGAAGCAATTGAGTCCCGGGCTTGTGGTATTTCAGTCAATATATGTTAGGACATACAGTGTTACTACATCAACTTTCTTAGCTTATCTACTCACATACTTTGGATATGTCCCTATTTTCATGCCTTTGTCCCCCCATTTGTCAAATTTGGTCCAGATTCATTGCACTAAGGGGTTCTAAGCATACCTCTCCACTGCCAGGATTTTCACAGAATGTCCAGATGTTTTGCCCATACTTTTGTTCTGTTCCACAATTTATTTGTATTTGTCTGGTAAATCACTGTGATGATCCAAAGGTCCAAGGGTTGGGAAGGTGGCCTAATGGTTAAGGTGTTTGCCTTACAAACACAAGGTGCAGGGTTTGAGTCTCACAAGGGATAACTGGCTAGGCTTAAAATGGCTCACAAGGGCAGTTAGCTTAGTACTAATCTATGAACCTATAAATAATGACATAATATTTAAGTTTCCATCCTCAGATCCTTCAGTAATTGTCTGCTATCTATGTATATATGTATATATATATATATATATATATATATATATATATATATATATATATATGGATCCATATAAGTTAATTTATCAGACACCCAGATCAACGCGACCACTTTGCTGGCAGATCAGATCTTTGACAATGGTAAGTATAAGCACCGCGGAATGGCATGTATTCCTGTTTCCACAAAAAAAAAACAAAAAGAAACATGTATATAGTAGGGGGGCAAGCCAACCTCCACCCCCACACCCCCCTACTTAAATATACCAACTCCGAGATCGCACCACATTGCGGAAACAGGAATACATCCTATTCCGCACTACTTATACTTACCATTGTCAGAGATTTGCTCTATCTGCGATGTGGTCTCTTTG
>NC_056733.1:1575167460-1575179960 GCF_019279795.1 Protopterus annectens | reverse complement strand
AGCTAATAGAAACATTTTCTTACCTGGCAGACCTGTGGAGGACATTTCTGTTAACACTACCTGACTGTTTCTGCACATATTCACATATTCTTGGGTGAAATTATGAATACAGCTTACTACCACTCCTGCGATTTGAACTGTGCCTGTTTGTGCAAGTTGTGTTTCATCACAGTGAGCTAATGAGAAACTGCTGTCTCTTGCTTTACTGTTTTTTGCCTAATACTCTCTTGGTTGGACAATCTGACCTTGTAATTCTGACAGCCATGCATGGCAGATAGTTCTTGTACTGTGTATTAATACTTTGACATATTACAAAATGGAAAGCAATGGTTAACGCAAAGCACTGCTGTAGGGGATACAGTATACTTTGCACATTACTATTCAGGGATCAGATCTTGGTGTATGGAACATTTCATATAGTTGAGCTCTTGTTTTACAGCTCCAAAATCTTTGTCAGATGAGCCTTAATTAATTCATGCTGTCAGAGCCACAGTTGCTGTTCAAAACTTGTACACATTTAGATTCATACCACCACATACCAAAGTAAACACAACAGTCTGGGTTTTTTAGTTGTATTGAAGGGTACTGACACTTTTATTGATAGATATCTTGTACATTACTGTTACTCTGCTAATGTCATTTATTCATTACACACAGTACACATTTTAACCTACTGGCAGTTGAAATTCTACTCCTTGCTATTTATTTGCCCTGAATACTGTAAGCTAGATTTGTACTCACCAGCCACCCGGTACAGCTTTAGCAACCTGCTGGCATGGGCGCCTATGTTCACAGCCCTCTCATCTGCAGCTGTACAGCAGATGAAACATTTATGCATACCTATTGATCACATACGCAAGCTGGACTTTGGTAAACACTAATTGATCCTGATACTTCCATATTGCTGGGACATTCTGTGCCCATGCATCTTGGGCCCACTGGTCCAAGAACTCCCTCTTCCTACCCCTGAGGTATGCAAAATGGTGCTGGACCTGCTCATCAGTTCGAGGGATGCCAGTAGCACTGGTGAGATCATGTGTGAGACAGTCCCAGGCCTCCGCTTTGTAATGTGAGCCCTGGTACTGGCCCTGCAGCAGTGTCTCCTCATGGTCTTTCACTAGGAGTCCAACCATGACCCTGGATTCCTGAATGCTCCAGCTCTGTGCCCAAAAGCATGATCCCTCTCCTATGCCAGCCATAGTGCCTGCAAAGATGAGCTACAACTGGTTATGGCTGCATTCCCACCTGTGAGGTTTAAGTAAGGCCAAATTCCTGCCCTTTACTGTCATTGGACCATTTTGAATATGCTGAGCTAAGCTAAGTGACACAAACCCGCTTAGCTAAGGTTGGCAGTGCTTAAAGGGTTAGATGTTGAGCACTGTTTACCAATGCACAAATCTGCATAGCTGGGCTACTTACTGCTTAGCATTTACATTTAAGCAATGCTTACACCAGCTTAGCATAGCTCAGATTTCATTTTATATAGTATCAGGACTGAGGGATTGATTCATCATTACTAACGTATTATAATTTTATGTTTACCTTCCATGACATCCCCCTATGTGCTTTCATTACATTATATTCTTGTGTGAGTGTACTGTATGGGGCACTTGTATTTATATGGGGGGTTCACATCTTTTCTAGACTGACACCTCACTTTTGGACCTGCTACACTACCCTGGTTGACAAATATTATTTACTACCTAATTTAATAAAACAAAAGAAGTTTAATACTGCTTTCCCATGTAAAAGTGAACACACTTCATTGGAGCTCGAACCATGAATGCTTGCATGCAGAGCAGATGCTCTAACCACTACACTATCTTGCCTTGATAGTTTTAGCTGTATATTTCTATTTAGCTCCTTAGGATATTTAAACTATGCTAAGCAAGCTGCATGACATGCACACCCAATCAGCTATGCTTAAACTTTACTTCTTCTTCTTTCACCTTTTCCTGGTTAGGGGTCACCACAGCGGATCACCTGTCTACTCATGAATGGCAGTGGAGTTTTACAGTGTTGAGTTGCCAGCCCTGCACCCAAACCTTCTACAGAAGGCACACACATGCACGCACTCATGCCTAAGGGCAATTTAGAGTGACCAATCCACCAACAGCATGTCTTTGGGATGTGGGAGGAAACTGGAGCACCTGGAGGAAACCCAAGCAACCACAAGGAGGACATGCAGACTCCACACAGTAGGCACCCCATCTAAGGATTGAACCAGAGTACCTCTTGCTGTGAGGCAGCAATGCTAATCGCTGCACCACCGTGGCTGCCCACACTTAAACTTTACTTGGAATGGAAAAAAAATAAGATGGATTTTAATTTTCTTCTTACTTTAGGGGTATGCACATACCTTTCAGCCTCTTAGGCAGGACATCCGGACAACTACATCATACATGGGAGAATCTGACCACAACTGGGGGACACTTTTTAATTGTTTCCTCTTGGGAAAATGACAGTGTTGAGTTATTTGGTATGTCAGCATGTACACTGGCATACCGATCTTTACATCCTGTGCTGGTCTATACTGTGAAGGGGTGTGCCTCTCTGTTTCCTATGATTCAGTGTCTGAGGACACTATTATTATTTCCATTTGTGGCCGTGGATGCTGTTATTTGTTTTCAAAGTGCTGTAACAGCACTTTCTGAGTACAAGGGGTGAGTTAACTGTGTGAGCACTGCTGGGACATGTCCCCTGCACTCGTTCATGTCTTGTGTCTGTACAGACTTACAGCAGCGTGCCTTCATGAATATGCAAGATGTGCTGCTGTACTATATGGATGTGAACCTCCCCATGCAAGAATAGTGCTATTCTTATATGGAGTTTATTGAATCCCAGGGAATACTTTTGTATTTCTGATATTTTGTGTGGTCTCTTCCATCCTTTAAACAGCATGAGGGACACATTTGTATTTGTATTCACTTCTTCCTGGTGGTAGAGTGGACCTATCTAACTTAATGGCTGTTTTGGTCAATCCAAATAATGTCTGAAGCATAAGAAGATTCTCTATAAGAGCATACATGACTAAGAGTGGATATACTTTTTGGCATCTTGGTACATCCACACACCATTGCATAATACAGGGAGACTGTTTGAACATTTCAAGTTACCAAATTTTACTTTATTAAAATACCATAAGACAACTGAATTCAACCAGATCATTGCTAGTCTTGATTTCATTATCTCACTAAATAGCTCACTTATCACTTTGTTAGCCTTTCACTTTAGCACTTTAAATAGTCAAGCTTAGCATTCTACAGATTGCTTAGTCATTTATTTCTACATCTGATGGGCTTACTTGATGACTCCAGCAAGAAAAAATTGCCTTAGACCATGAGTTCCCCAATCTTTAAAGTTTTCAAGTTTGGGCTTTCATCTTAGTTTACTATTGACCATTCTTCTTTTATAGCATCATTAGTGAAAGTTATTTATTACTATATATAGATTTGAATATATAGTTTAGTGTTGCTTTGCAAAGTCTGACATTAATACTTCTGTAAGCCTATCTTATTTATACAGAATTTAGTTAATTAATTTTTACTGAACTTTACATTTGTTAGGTATAATTTTATAAACTATGGATTCCTTAATCTCCTACATATTTGAAGAGCTATTGAAAAATAAATATTTGCTCAAATGCAATTCATATGGTGAGTCTCCTCTACCTCCACCAATTGCAGTAAACTCCAAGAACTAACACTTACTCTGGCAGGAAAAAAATGGAAAATGCATTCAGTTTGACCTGCAGTAATAGGATAGCACTCAGGACAGTTACTGAGCTTGTCATTACACAACTAGACGCTTTGCTTATTATCCCTCTTCCCAGGAAACAGTGGCTATGTTAAAAGTACTCAAGATGTAACTGGAACAGAAGAAAGAAAAAGGATAACATAAAGCAAAATTTACAAACAATAACAAGACAAGAAAAAATGTTTGTTGCACTTAATCAGCAAAACATTAGTATTACTAAATTGTCAAAGTCATTCAATGGAAGTCATCCTTATCATTATCATCAACCCCCATTTTTCCCAGTTTCTACATGGGGTTGCAGTGTTGTGTCACTTGTCGTCATCTGTCCCTAGCCAATGCCACTCTCCTACCTTCTTCAACAGTCATGCTTGACTGTCACGGGTTTTCTCTCACACAGTCCATTTACCTCTTTGCTGGATGCCCTTGTTTTCCCTATCATTCTTCCTGTCTGTCCCAGATCTTCTTTACCAGACAGTCTTATGCTTTCCTGCACATGTGCTTGAACCACCATAATCTGTTCTCTTTGACCTATTCTACAATTGAAGCTACTTTGGCTTTTGCTCTTATATCATCAATCCTTCATCTGTCCATCAGTGTGCAACCTACCACCTGTCTCAGGTACTTCAGTTCCATCACCTCTGACTTTCTCAACTGCTCTGCTTTTACTGACAAGATTTCTGTACCATGTAGTAGTAGTGGCAGCACCACTGTTTTGTACACCTTACTTTTAATCTTCTTTAGCATTCACCTGTCAAACAGTACCCCTGAGTCACTTTGCCAGTTGGCTGCAGCCCCTATGATTTTAGCTTTGACCTCCTCATTCAGACTTCCCTTCTCCTCAACCACCCCTCCCAGATACTTGAAGCTGTTAACCTGCTACACTATTTTCCCTTCTATCTCAATTCTTAGCTTCTTCTGATTTCCCCCATCAGCTGCCATTACAGCTGTCTTATCTGTACTCAGTTTCATCCTATGTGCCTTTAGTTTTGAATTCCATTCCTCTACCCTTTGCTGAAGTTTTTGCTCAGAGTCTGACTATAATGACACATTGTCTGCATACATCAACTTTGTTGATCTGTCCCCTCCGACCTGTTTGCTAATGTAGTCCATCACTAATATGAACAGCATTGGGCTCACAGCTGAGCCCTGATGCACATCTACTTCCACTGGCAACCCCTCTGCAAGACTGAACAGTGTTGTACTTAAGTCATTGGATCTTTGTACATAGCTTGCACTAGTTCTACCAGTGTTTCTAGTACTTCCAACCACCACAGGACTGCCCAAATCAGCTTTCTTGTGACCTTGCCATGTCCCTTCTACAAGTATAGTAATGCCCAGTTGAACTCTAGCCTCATTTCTAGCTTCAAGTGTCTGTAAACATTGGGTTTGTTCTGCTGCATTCCATCTGAAGCCAAACTGCTCATTTCCCATCTTACTTTCTGATACTGTGCATGTTTGTTTATCAATCACCCTCTACAGAATTTTCATACAGTGTGATAGGAGTTTGATACTTCTGTACTGCTCGATGTTGTGAATGTCCCCTTTGTTTTTGAACAGTATTAGTACTTCTCCAGTCATCTGGGATATGTCTATCTTTCCATACTACTATGAGTACCCTCAGGAGTCATTTTTTCCCCTAACTCACCCAACATCTTGATCATATCTGCTGTGACCTCATCTGAGCCTGCTACTTTCCCTGGCTTCATTTTCCTTAGTGCTGTGCTTACTTTTTTCTATGGTAAACTCCTTCTCTTCTCTCACCTTAGGGATCTGTCTGATGTATAACAGCTCCTGTGGGGTTTCCTTTATTTGGAAGCTGCTGGAAGAACTCTCTCAATCTGTCTTTGATGTCCTGTGGACTGGTGAGCAGGTTGTTGCTGGCACCCCGTATGAAGGGTGACTGAACATCTTTATCTTTCTGTCTTTGCCTTACTACCTGAGAAGAGTTTTTGTTCCATCTACTGAGTTACTTTCCAGACGTTGGTAGAGTGCCTCTGATGCCTTGTTCTTTGTTATTGCAACTCCTCTCTTAGCCTCTTTGTTAGCCAACCAATATTACTTCCTAGCCTAGTCTGTCTTTTTTGTCTTACAGTATTTCCTGCACTCCTTTCTTCTGATGACTTCCTGGACTTCTGCACTCCACCACCAGCTTTCCTTATGTGCCTTATTTCTTAGTACTTATATGTTTTGTACCCCTTGCAAATGCTGTTTTGAGGCTCTGCCATTCTTCTTCAACTCCACCTATTTTCCCTTCTCCTTGAGGATGCTAAACCCATTAGTAATTCTTTGAACAATTTCCAGGTTTTGAGCCTGGTGTCTATTTACCTTAGAGCCTTTTCTGACTACGGCTTGCAGCTGATTGTAGTAACCAATTGAAAATGCTGTTCACAAGAGATGCCACTAATTTATGTGAAAACTATAATATTAAACTAAGTGAACTCGATGCTTCTTTGACAATACAAACAGCTAAGAAACCATTAAATCAACATGTTGGATATGACTCTGAGATTGATACTGATTTTCATTTTATTGTTGCTTATCTAGTTAAACAGTCAATGTCTATCTCAGAAAAGTACATTATTCAGGGCAGCACAAATAACTTTGCAGCTGACACATCCATTAATGTTGAAATTAATGCTAGTATTTCCAATATGGACAATACAACAAATGTTGATATAAACAAGATTTCTTCTAGTGTACTCAGTCTGGAAGTATTTAATGAGCATCTAAATAGCTGAAAAAGAGTAAGAAATAACAGTGACAGAGTACTGCTTCTATTCGTATAGAACATAATACTTATGCTGATGGCTTGGAGCATAGTCTCACTGTGCCGAACATTGCTTGTGCTGCACAAGTTAAAAACATTGTTAATAAAAGAGACAGTTTTGAGATATTTGCTGTGAATAACAATCCCCAAGATTCAATAATTGTTTTTTTCCGTGCAGTAATAGTGCAGCAGATCCTGCATGAAATATGGCCATTGAGCGATTCAGTAAACAAGGCTGGGGGCATGCACGAGCCTGCCAGCACTATTCTGGTAAAGACACCACTGAATAATGCTAATTATACAATGACCCCTCATTAATATTCTAAAATGTGCATGCTGATTCGCCAGCATGCCAGTTGTAAATCCCACAAAGGTCCGGTTGCCTGGACTTTTTTCCGTTGGTATAAAGTCCTCAAAACATTTTTTTTAACAAATAAAAAAAAAGAAAAAAGTAAAAAAACGGAGCAACGGAGACTTTCTTTTCTCCGTTGCTTCCATTTCAAAGCATTGATGTACTGGGTATGCATGGGACACAAGTCCCATATGCATGCTCAGCACATCAAAACAAGGAAGCAGTATACCACAACCAGCTGAAGAACAGTAATGGGCCATTATACAAAGACATTATTTAAGAAAATTAAGTTTTTTTTCCTTAAATAATGTCATTGTATAATAGCAATAACCGACTCTGTGGTTGTGGTATATTGAAATTTAACCATGGTTGGCATTATTTAATCACTCGGGGTTCGCCATCATGATTAAACCACACCAACCATAGGTAAATTTTCAATATTCCACACCACTTCATGGGTTATTGCTTAATTACCACATTTGCTGGTGAAAACCATGCAAATGAGGTGAATTAGTGATTCAGTGAGCAGGCAGGCATCCGTGCCAGAACAGTGTCCATTGCAAAAATGTCTTCAGTTACTGATTGTGTACTTTTCTGCAAAAATCAAAATGGGGGCATGACAGCTCAAAATAAAGCATGTATTATAGGGTCTATATTAGAACACTGAACATTTGAAATGTCGAGTGTTCTAATATTGAAGAAACAGAAACTGAATTTTTTCCTAGGGAAAGAATTTGGTTGTCTGTTTCTGTTGCGTCGGTATTTTCAGCGCTCCAGTGGAAAGTTACGAGTCGGGTTCAGGTAAGTGTGCGATTGTGTGGACATGTGGGTTAGGGTGGGTTAGGTGAGTTAGGGTTAGTGCGCGGGTCAGGTAAGTCTGCGATTGTGTGGATGTTTGGGTTAGGGCAGGGTAGGAGAGTTAGGGTTAGGGAGCAGGTGAGGTGACTGTGCGATAGTGACGGACCTTAGGGTTAGGGTTTGGGTTAACGTAAGTGGATAGTTAGTGGTGTATGTATAGTTTAGTGTAGGGTTAGGTGTAAGAGTTTAGGTGTATGTGTGTGGATTGCTGTTTGTTTGGTGTGCTTGTGTTGTGTGTATGTGCTTTGGAACAGCAAATCTATTCCCTAGGAAAAAATTTGCTGTTCTGAATGTTCAGTGTTTTGTATTTTCGATTGCTAGGGTTCGATATTAGAGCACTCGACATTTTGAATGTTTGGTGTTCTAATATAGACCATGTATTATAATCATTAGGCATGCCAATGGCCAAAAATGTGGCCATTGGCATGAAAAAGGGTTGCAAAAATATGAAAATCAAAGTTTTTTTTTGTCTGATTTCGGCTATTTAAGCATAGTGCAGTGGTGTGCAAATGAGATTGTGCTGAAAATAAAAAAAATGTGAAAAGACAATTTTATGTAAAATCTGCAATTTGCCACTATAGTGTATGGCATGCAAAATCAAAATATTAACAGGTAACACTGGTTGCTAAGGGAAAAGGCTCTGGTGTAGTGATGTAACAAGGGACTAAAGCAGTGGGGTATGCAAATGAGCAAAATTTACTGAATCACAAAATAGGAGACCATTCTCTGGCTGCACCTAACCATGTAGGAGCTATAAGGCAGTGGTGTAAGCAGGAAAAGCAGCTGACATAAAAAGGGGATGAGTCAGGATTGGTGTAAGAACATTGGAGTTCCATGGCTTCCATTTGAGCTGAGCTAAGCAGAAATAAGCAAGGGGGTGTGTATGAGGCTGTATTTACTTATTACATTAAATAAAGGGTGTTTTCATGTCCAGAGGAGGGCCAGTTCTGCTCAAAGTGTTTAGTTAGCTAAATGGTTTGCACAGTGCACAGTGGGTCTTAAACAAAACAAAACAGGAAAAAAAACAGAAATAGCAGAACTGTTTACATTTGGACAATGGGATTGAGTGGCACAAAACAGGGCTTAAAAGAGGGGAAATGGGAAGAGAAAAAAAGGGAAAAAGCAGAATAAAAGCAATCAAGTACAAATAACATAGCTGGCAGGTGGAGTATATCATAGTCAGCCAATCAGACAGGCAGCATCTGCAGTACAACAGTGTAAACAGTGCAAACACCTTTCAGTCTGTTTTTTCCCACAAACTCTGTGCCATTGGTATACACACTTGGGGGATTTTAACCAAGAAAATGTTAGGGGCTGCTGTCACTTTGATACATCAGTATGTGCTAAAGGCTGGGGGTGGTGAGGAGGATAACCCCAGACTGAGGAGGAGGAGAAGAGTGTTCAGACCCAGGGTAACCTACCAGGGGCTACATGATCTGGATATAGTAGAGCAATACAGGCTGGGCAGGGACATACTACAGCAACTCATCAAGCTGTTCTGGCCTCACCTCAGACCCAGAGCCAACAGAAGGTAACCCATCCCAGTGGATACCAAGGTATGTGTAGCCTTAAGAATGCTAGCTACAGGTACTTTTCAAAGACTTACTGCGGACATCATGGGGGTTTCACACCTATCTGAATCCAGGGTACTCCACTACTTCCTGGATGCTCTGCTACCAAATGCCAGTGAGCACATTTACTTCCCCAGCACCCGTGAAGAGAGGACCAGCAATATGCACCTCTTCCACCATGTAGCAGACTAGCCGGAGCTACTGGGTGCCATAGACTGCATGCACATCCACATCAAAGCACCACCCGGTGAGCAGGGTACAGTCTATCTAAACCACAAGAACTTTCACTCCATCAACTGCCAAGTCGTGTGCAATCCCCAGGAAATTATCATTAATGTGTGTGCTGGCAGCCCTGGCAGCTATCATGATTCCCACATCTGTCATTCCTCAGAGCTGTATCAGGGATTTGCCAGGGGGGACATACTGTATTGCCATCTGGTGGGGGATGCTGGCTATGCACTGGAGCCGTGGATGATGACACCTATCAGAAATGCACACACACCCACTCAAGAATGCCATAATGAGGCACACACACAAACCAGGATCATTACAGAGCATGTGTTGGGATGCTCAGGTCATGGTTCCACTGCCTTGGCATATCTGGTGGAGCCTTGCAGTACTCTCCAGCCACATGTGCACACAGGTTCATAGTATGTGCCTTGCTACACAATATGATCCTGTGGAAACAGCTGCAGCAGGAACAGCATGGGGAAGGGCCACACAGCCCTCCCCTACCATTGCCAAGGTCCTCACAGGCACAGAGGGACTCAGAGGAGGAACCCCCTGAGCCAGCCCCTTATAGGCAAATGGAAGCATGCCCAGTATGCCCTGGCCTTGGCAAAGAGGCAATGCATAGCACACACACTGACACTGTAGGGACCCAGGGACTGATACCACTGTCCGACTTCCACACACAGTAAAATGGATGCCACACACATCACACTACCTGTAACTTACCATGTATAGGCAGTGTACTGTGTGCATCCCACATAGGCAGCCCTCAAGCACTGTCCTCACAACTGCCACAGGCACAAGGTAAGTCAATCTTCTTAAGACTAAATGAATGGATTAGTATGTTTTGGTAGCATATCTCTGGTATCACTGCATGCATGCAAGGGAGTGGGGTGGCCTACTGGGATAGCAGCAGACAACTGACAGCTATGTGGGACACCAGGAAATGTTTGCCCACTACTGGCTTCACCACACTATGCAGTAGTACCCAAGGGGATAAATCCCACTGCGATATATGTGGGGGACCAACTAACTTGGGGATCATAGGTCACATGCATGGATGTCAATGTGGGGGTCCCATACTCACCCCTAAGCCTCACCCAGCAGGACAGCTGTAGAAAACCATAAAGAAATGTCTGGCAAAGGTCCACAAATGGTGACAATGATAAAATACCCCCCTACAGACTTACACAGTGATAGAACAGCAGGTCTTACAGTTGCAGTAAGGCTCTAAAGGGTGAGAAATCTGAAACTCAAATGAATGCCATTACAATCTGACCTGTGGTCTTTAGTGATATGCCTCTAGTCTCCAAGACAGGGCACAATACTATGCTAAATGGATCCAAAATGTAAAGCAAATATCAGCACAGTCTGTGCAAATGTGTATAGTTGACAAGTGTGCCCCCCCCCCGTATTCCCATAGAAGTGCAGTAACATGTATGTTTGCAGGGAAATAGCAGAGCACACATTGCCAAGGCTGTCCCACTCAGCATGATAACTTGTTGCATGTCCACAATATGTAGGGGTCAATGAGCTATGTATATGTGTGGTTAATACTGTCAAGATGTGGCCAGCACTTACTCCTGGCTGTTGTGTCATACTGGTCTAGGTAAAGTGCTGTCTTTGACAGGGCCATGTTCTAAGAACTGCAGTGCCAACTATGCTGGATGTCAGCTACACCTATGGTAGTTGTATACACTGCCCAGATGTCAATATCTGTTAATGCAGGAAAGCAGTACAGGTCATGGACAGGGTGCCACACATATGGACAGTGCACAGCTTATAGTAACCTACACAGTACCTACCATACCTCTCAACTGTACAGACATGTTGCATCATAATTGTGGTCTGTATAACATGAAATAGTGGTTGTCTGGCAATTCATTGGCAAATCACATAAGATTAAGTCAGAAAATACTGATGGATTGTAGTGTCAGTCTTCATACACATAGAAACAGACCTGCTAATGCAAAATCTGTTATAGAATAACCTTTCTAGGTTTGCAAGGCCAATACTTAAAATGGCCCCTACATTTAGGCCTCTGTCCCCCAATTACTTATGGCATTGTACAGGTTTCTGGCACTTACAAGTTGAGAGGTATGGTGCCTAGTAGAACAGCAGGTACCTGAAGGTCAGTGTACTGCCAGTGTATAAAAGGCTGCCACCTTTCTGTGTCAGCACTGACAACATGTCACTGGCCAACAGCCATACCACTAGAATGAATGCCTTGGATGTGTTCTGCTTGTCCTAACATTGCATTTACCTGCCAATATTTGCAAAACAAGAAAGGATCATGTCAAAACAGCAATGGCAGACAGTGAGTGGGGAAGCAAACATCATACCCATAAGAGCAAATAAGCAATTACCAAACTGGTCTCCCAACTGACTATGTTTGGCAGAACATTATTAACATCCTGTCCCCATGGGTGGGCCTTTGTATGACTGTCATAATAACATATAGCAACACAATCCATGTAAAGACCACAGCAAATGGAGTGGTGCAATGATGGACAACCTGAAGTCCACAACCCTGTGTATGATGTAACTGCATGTACCCCGCCAACATCAGAATTACAAATATGTAACAGCACCCACTGTGGCCAAAACCTGTGACTGCACTACAGAAGGACAATGAGACACACATAAGGGGAAGGGGAACCACTGGCTTGACAAATGGAGAATGTGCACACCAGAACAGATTGTGCAGTAACATAGGTGCCATGCAGTGTAAGGAGTCAGTAAACATCACCTGCAAATACACAACATGCACCCATGTAAGTGGAGGCCCACAACAAAACAAAACCCAAACAATGGGCACTTCAGAGGCAAAATCACATGAGAACTCCACAAACCTACACAGCACAGACCATGCAGTCTCCACACACCAGGGTCTTGCAAACACTAACTCCTTACCGTTAACCCCAAACACCTACCCTAAACAGATATGCTAGCAGCATTGTCCCTC
>NC_056733.1:1575137460-1575162460 GCF_019279795.1 Protopterus annectens | reverse complement strand
AAAATGCACTACTAATATGTGGAATGCATCAGGACAGTCTGTGTAAACTGTACGGTTGACAGGTATCTCTGAGCCACCCTGCAGGTTGCAGTCCATGTTTGGCAGGGTGTACCTGTGCTGACAATTGAAACAGTTAAAAGAGGTCCCAGAACTGTGGGACAAGAAACATGTCATGCAGGTCTGTATAAATTGCATAGAGACGTGATTGCACATTAGAAGCACCTTAATGTAATGAGAAATACTGTAAGTGAAGGTATTGTCACACACAGAAGGTGTCATACTAACATACCAGAGGACATTCTGTGTATTACACTTGCCATGGGCATGCTATATGCTGCCAACTGTCATATTACTACAACTTGTGTCCCACACTCCACAATTGATAATGTCACACACACATTGCATGTTGCCTATGTTTGTAGAATATATAGACATGAGTAGGCCCTGTGACTACTGTGTTCCCACAAGATAAGTGAATATATTGGGGTTAAGGTCATGGCTAGGCTTGTGAGGGAACTAATGCCAGTACTCTGGTAACCTCCTCTGTATTTATGAGCCAGTAGTACTACAGAACACTGAGGTGACATGTATGGAGGCTAGCTGTTTGTGACAAGGGGTATGTATGCAAGGTGACACTGTCTGCAAACAGTGTCCCTCACACACTGTAGCATGCATACACACCTGGTAAACATGTACATATAGAGCTGTACCTTCGCTATGAAATGGTCGATGTGTTTCCACTCTGCCATACTCCACATTGGTAATGTCTGCAGGGCCTCAGCCTGTAGGCACACAGACACCTGGAACACAAACAGAATACAGCATGTCAGACTATATTCAGTCAGTGGTACTGACACCAATAATGCATCATGGCTAATAATGTACATACACTTTGATGTGTACCCATAGCTAATGCAAGCAGAGAGCACCTTACACAGCATTACATAGCTACACTGTACTATATTCACTCTGTGCATCAGACCCATATTAGCATGTCCCTGCATTGATGGCATGGATGACAGGGATGTGGCATTGGTATCATCATATGCAGATGGTGTGGTGTGGGTTTACCAGAGGCCTAGGCTGGGCCATATGGTTGACATCATGTGTGTGTGTTTGGAGGGGTGTTCTAGAAATGGGCTGTGTAGAGGTGCTGTGTGTGTCTGGAGGTGACCTGCTTGTGACAGACATGTGTGTGTATTTGTATTTACACAGTCATGCCATCTGGCTGCCCTACATAGGGGTATGTTGGACAGCTGTGGACCAAACATTTCAGGGTGTACAGTTTACCGTCTCCATCCAGGGACATGGAAACTGGTCCTGCCAGGGGTATCACTGGCACCACCAGGCCCAAGGCCAGATGCAGTACTACTCCCTGATGGTGACTGCATTCTGCTGGATCCATGTCCCTGATGGAACCAGCCTGGACCACATGCCCATGGCCTGCTTTGATGTGGTGTGGACAGCACTCCCCCTTTGGTAAGTGCTGGTGGCACTGCCACTACAGGAGTGTGAAGGTGCATGGTCCCGTAGACTCTCATCTGATCTTGGTGCTGACCTACGCCCATGTGGCTGACACCCATCCCCCACCACATGCTCCAGCACAGACATTCCACAGTCAAGGATTGCCAAGATCTCACCCCATCATCTATTTATGACTTCAGTATTGTGACATGTGGCCTCCACAAGGTCACATAGGTCATCATGGATGCCAGGAAGAGTTGTATCCAAGACCCTGAGTATTTGTCTGGTGTTGCATTCCATAAATGCCTGTGCCTCCATTATGGACCGAAACATGCATCTGCTAACACCTGCTGTGGCACTTGCAACAGGGGCTTGATGGGCAGCAGTCCTCCATCAAGCACCCCTGCCCATCTGCCTGCATGAAACCTCACCTGTACTCTGGCTATGGCTAGTGTCTACACTCACACTTGCCATAGTCACCACACTAGCCTGTTCCATGCCACCACACACCAACTGTCCATTATCTTTGGCTGTTGGGGATGGGTATGTGTGGGCATTGTAACTGTGTGCAGGATCATCGTGGGCAACAGTGGGATGCCAACTGATGGCACAGATTCAGCCCCTGAGAGTTCCACCTGTGCCTCACTATGAATGCCATCAGCGTCAGAGTCCACAGAGACACTGAGATCAGGTTATGAGTGAGAGGGACCATGAACACCATGTCTACCTGTGAGGGGAAGACAACATATGTAAAATAATGCCTGCACACACACACACACACACACACACACACACACACACACACACACACACACACACACACACACACACAGAGACACACAGACACATACAGGTGAGGTGGCACAAAGTCATTACACAGACCTCACAATAGCACAACACACAGTCAGACCACAACATACACACTCTGGAGACACCATCAACATCATGCAGTGCAACCATTTCCACTTAATGTTACTACTAATATACACCTCTGGAATACATGAGTAGTGTTAGTAGGTGATGGGCCTACACCTAGTACACACTGCACCCATGTACACATTATTGTTGTTCACCTGTATAGCACAGTGGCAACTCCTGCAGAACATGCCTCTCAACTGTACAGACTTTCGCAGAATGTCTACATGCCTGGATCATATTATTGGTCTATTCCTCATAAATCCTGTGTTTGTCTGATACATTACTGGGATGATCTGGGGATTGACATCACTAATTAATGACATACATTTTAGTTTCAGACTTCAAAGCTTGCAGTAAATGTATGTTAAAACAAATCCAGTTACTCTAACAACTTTCTAAGTTTACGGTGGATATAATAAGTGTACACACCCCTGTTAACATGGCAGGTTTTTGTGATATATAAAATGAGACCACAATAAATCATTTCAAAAACTCTCCCACCTTTGATGTGACCTATAACCTGTGCAATCCAATTTAAAAACAAACAAATCTGTTAGGGGTAAAATATAGCAAATGAAATACATACAATAAGCTGGTTGCCTAAGTGTGCACACCCTTAAACTAATATTTTGTTGAAGCACCTTTTGATTTAATTACAGCATTCAGTCTTCTTGGGAGGGAGTCTATCAGCATGGTGCATCATGACTTGGCAATATTTGCCCACTCTTCCTTGCTAAAGCCCCCCAACTCTGTCAGATTGCGAGGGCATCTCTTGTGCACAGCCCTCTTTAAGTCACCCTACAGATCTTCTATAGGATTCAGGTCTGCACTGTGGCTGGGCCATTCCAAAACTTTGATTCTCTTCTGGTGATGCCATTCATTTGTTGATTTGGATGTATGCTTCAGGTCATTGTTGTGTTGACAGGTGAAAGTCCTCTTCATCTTCAGCTTTCTAGCAGACTCCTGAAGGTTCTGGGCCAAATGTGATTGGTATTTGGAACTGGTCATGATTCCCTCCACCTTGACTAATGCCCCAGTTCCAGGTTATGAACAGCAACCCCAAAGCAGAACACTGTCACCACCATGCTTCACCATAGTGCTGATTTTCTTTTGGTGATGCAAAGTGTTGTTTTTCCACCAAAGTACTTTTGTAATTGTGGCCAGACAGTTCAACCTTGGTCTCATTAGACCATAACACATTTTCCCAAATGCGTTCGGGGAACTTGACATATTGTTTTCACATTTTAGCCAGGTCTGGATGTTGTTCTGTGTGAGAAAAGGCTTGCATCTTCCAACCCTACCCCATAGGCCTAACATATGGAGAATACAGGAGATTGTCGTCACATATAATACACAGCAAGTACTTGCCAGAGATTCCTGCAGCTCCTGCAGTGTTGCTATAGGTCCCCTGGCAGCCTCCCTGACCAGTGTTTGTCTTGTCTTTTCATCAGATTTGGAGGGATGTCCAGTTCTTTGCAACATCACTGTTGTCCCATATTTTCAAAGCTCTCTGCGATCCATGGCTTTTGCTGTAACAAGCAACTGAGTATATGTCAGGGAAATCCTACTAGGACAGCTGACCATTATTAGGTGTTAATCAGAGTCTCTTTAATTGATGACAGGGGTGTACTCAAGAAGAATAAATGGTGTAAATAGATCAACAGGTGCTTTAGAAAAGTATTAGTTTAAGGCTGTGCACACTTATGCATCCAGCTTATTGTGCATTACTTATTGTTCATATTTGTTCCCCCTAACAGATTTGTTTTTCAATTGAATTGTACAGGTTATAGGTCACATTAAAGGTGGGAAAGGTTTTGAAATGTTTTATTGTGGTCTCATTTTTGTATATCACAAGAACCTGGCATTTGAACAGCGGTGTGTACACCTTTTCTATCCAATGTATATGAGTATTATTTAACATATGTCCCCAGTTTTGGGCCATTGTCCCACCATTTTGTCAGTCTTTGTCCAGATTTCTTGCACTGACAGATTGTAAGGTATGCTATAGTTATGTTACATCTCCTGCAAATAGGCCCCTGTGATGACCACTGTGATGCAATGCCTTTAACATGCCTGGGGTATTGGTGAGACACAACAGGACAATTCCATACTCACCGGCTTCAGGCTGCTGTCCCATATCCAGACCAGAGGGGACCTATGTACTTGTAGGAGAGAGATATTGTCAACATACTCACATGTGGCATTGGTACAAGATAAATGCTGCTTTTCTGCACATGTACAGTACAAGCTCCGATACTACACAATTTGCTCTCCTTCGCCATAGATGTGCACTTCTGTGCATTAGAAAAACCCACCCACAACCGGGTTTTGACATGACATATGCATCTAGATACTCTATGGATACCAGTATGGCTGCTGCAGTAGAAGATTGATATCCACTGGGACCTTACCTTCATGGTCCTTGCCTGGTGTCTGGGTGCCACCCACCTAAACAATGTGGGTGTCTTGATCCTGCTGTTGTGTGGTAGGTGACCCAAGGTAGTTGTGTGGTAGATGACTAAAGGTTGGCAAGGAGCTCCTCCATAGGTGTAAGTGGGGCCTGCTTATCAGGACCCTCATCTGTGGCTGTGCGGTTCCTGGCCACAGCATCAGCCCTTCAACAGGAATGGCAGATGAGGTCAGTCACACGATGCCTGACCTTTTCGTAAGTCCGTGCGTGCTGACCCACGTTGTTTACCCTGTGGACGAGGTCATCCGACAGGGTGGTCCACTCCCGCAGATGGATTTGGCTACGGTCAAACATCACCCCATGATGCTGTACTATGCTGTCGATGATAGCTTACATCTCTGCATCTGAGTATGGTGGCTGTCTGGCATGCTGCATGTCATCTGGAAGACATAAACAGGGAAACACATCACAGGACCTCTTACATTGGTCAACGTTATTTACAGAACCTTCACATCAACACTGACTAGCTCTAGCGACTATTTATGAACACATTATACCTCTGTCATCTATCAGCACAGTATGACCTTGCATTGCACTCCTGGTCCTGATGTGTCATGCTCCCTTCAATGAGGGCCAGTAAATTGCATACTCCTCCATTCATCATTCACTTTTGTGTAGAGGGATGACAGTGGCCATCATCCATGCAGATGGGATGTTAATGGTGCTCAGGCTTTGTTTGACTACAATGTGTAATGGAGCTGGGAGCACATGCCTGAGTTCATGTAGGATACAGACAGGGATGTTATCAGGTCCCATGGAGACTTAGTTTTGTTGCCTTTGAGTAGGCATTATAGACCTGCTCCCTGATGGTAAGGGGAGGGGTGTGGGTGCTGTGCATATCCACCTATACTGATGGGGGAGGAGGGGGCTGATCTTTTCACTTAACCTGTCTGCAGCAGGTTGGCTATAGCTATGGCATGTGTGTATGTGGTGTGATTGCACACCAGTACAGGGTGGGTTGGGTTGTTGCCTCTGAGGGTGAAGACATATTCCAATTAGTACTCATACTTAGCCTTACAGTGATTTACCTGTGACCTTATATGCTTGTTCAGACAAAGGTGGACTTGCTTCCAAGTTGGTTCCTAATCCTACTTGGCCCTGTACAGCCAATATAGTGACTTATCCTGTGGTGTTTGTATTGCTGCTGTCCACCAAAGGGGATTGGTCTACCTTGGTGGAGGTGGGTTTTACGAGTCAGGTGTTGCTGAGCCCATACATCTATGTAGGTGTTCATATAGCTGTACGTATTAGGCATGGACACAAGGTCATAGCACAGTTGGACACTTCTCCAATATCAACCTGATAATCATACTTATTCTAGTACCCATTTCTGTGTCAGGGCAATGCAACAACCAGTAGCTGTAGACGTTTATGTCTGTTGGAGGCATTAAAACTATGGTTACACACATGTACAACATGCACAGCTTATTTACCTGACATTTTGCATCTCATGATTGTTGTTTTGAGGCTTCCAGCTACACCTACTCATACATACATGTGCACAGGTAATACCTGATATACATTTCTGTTCTATGTCAGTATGGTACACTGTATTTACACAGTTGCTGCTCAGTCATACCTCTCAACCTGTTAGAGCATGACATCTGGATGATGGCACACATGAATGGGGGGCAATGTCCTGCAATTAGTGACACCTTATTAATATTACTGTAATGCACTTAAGTCAGTTGATAACACAGTAGGCTTTGCATTCACAGAAATACCCTGGAGGATGTCCAACATTCATATGTATGCTATTATGTTCTGATGTCAGTCTTCACAGATTTGCCAATGATTTGTCAGACATAACACAACTGTATGAGGAAATGACTACAACTATAAGGCACACATGTGGTCAGTGTGCAGAACACTGGACAGTAGAATGGTATGAGATCAATATATGACATGCAGGTCAACACACACTTCTGTGACAGTAATTTACTATGCATATATCCTGTATAGGTCTCTTAGATTTGTAAGACAAACATTTGTATCATACTTGTATTCACAAGTAACATATGGATATCTATGACATCCCAGTAGCTTGCATAGCAGTGTCACAGTCAGTATTGTTCAACAGACACTCCAGTAGTACTCATATGTGAGCCGTCCTTTCCTGGGGTGACTCAGGGGCCTGAGATGTGATGTTTGTCACTGCAGACAGATCCAGATGCTATGGCCATAGATGCTGCCTAGCAATATATCAGTACAGCAAGCCTTGTTGAGACATATTTGTTTAACTTCCCATTTGCCATTATTGCATACACCCTACTGCATTCCATTATATGCTTACTTGTTTGACATACTTTTGTTTCCCAAGTATTCCTGTATTTCATTTGTTTGTTTCTTTCTCTCTCTCTCTCTCTCTCTCTCTGTCTACAGATGTAGAGGCATAGACCTGTTTTGCATAGGCTGCAGCTTGCCTTTTGTAGGTAATGCTCATGAGCAGGTGATGGCCTGTGCACCAATTGGTGTCCCCCACTTGCTAATTATATGCAGAACAGCTGTGTTGTTATTTTAATAGCCAATGGCATGGCAGCACATTCCTATAATTGAGTACTTCATGTGGGCATTGCCCCTTTTCCTTGCCTGTGAGGAGGACATCATGGATGTGTGTGAACTATAGCATTACAGAGTGTAGGTAGAAATAGCTCTTACAACACGACATGTGGAGACAGCCCACCAAAATGTGGGAGATGGTTTCAGACTTAGGGACAGAATGTAAGTATTGCTCTTATACAGCTGGAATAATGCTAGATTAACAGGGTTTGTGTGCACATGCATTTTCTGTGTGATTTCAGGTCTGATGGTGTTATGTGGATGACATAACTCTCAACTGTAGGGCTATCCACAGAATGGCCAGAGGTTTGATTCATGTTTGGTCTGTTCCTCAGACAGTTTTTGTCCCTGGTAAATCAGTAGGATACTGCAGGGATTGCAGTCAATAAATGCTAACATCTATTTGTGTTTCTGACTTCATATTCCTCAGATAAGATATGCTACAACAAACCCTGTTACAACAGCAACTTTCTCTGTTTATAGTAGCAATATTTCAAATATGCCCCTGTTTTTGGGCTTCTGTCCCCCAATTACATCAGGCTTTGTCCAGATGTCATGCATTAAGAGGTTGATAGGTATGGTAAATCATTATTTAGTGCCTTCATTCCTGATATCATCCCAGCGATGTAGCAGAATCCCAGACATGTTATGAGGAAGCTGACATATATATGAGGCCAAATCCTGGAAATTCTGTGGGAATCTGACAGTTGAGAGGTCTGTATCTGTCTGGCCATTGTTAACAGACTGACAGGATTGTGTAGCAGTGTAGTGTGTAAATGTTAGTTGAACTGTGTAAGGGGGGTAGATGTGAGTATCATGGGTCCTTTTCTATCTGACTGTGCATGCTGGTCCAGTTTCTGCTGGTCTATTGGCTGCATATGTTTGTAGAGGCAGACTGAGACATGTCCCGTACCACCTCAGGGATCCTACTACACTGTGACTTGGGGGAGTATATGTAGGGGTAGTGTGTGAGTGGCAAACAGGATATATTTGTTCACACAGTCATTATACAGTAGTGTTCAGTTGACTTACCGGTATGTCTCTGTGGTGCAATTGGTTGTGGGTATGCACTTTCACACCAGTGTCTGATTTTCACTACTGTTACATCCCTGTAGTGCCTGATATATTTGCAAATGCATGTGTAATTCCCCATAGTTGATTTGGGGTAGTGTTGTGTCAGTCTGACTGTAGTTGGACAGTGCTTGGTGACATGCTTGGCAGCTCAGTGTAGTTTCCCTAATGATATGTTATGTCCATATATTTGTAGGATGTCCAGTTGTCTGGCTCATATCTTTGGTCTGGTCCCCATAACTGTTGTATATTTCTGACAAATCAGAGGGATGATGTGCAGATTGAAGTCACTAACTAATGAGAAGCAATTGAGTCACGGACTTGTGCTATTTCAAACAATATATGTTAGAACAGACGGTGTTACTGCAGCAACTTTCTCAGCTTATCTACTCAACTATTTCAGATATGTCCCTATTTTCATACATTTATCCCCCCACTTTGTCAGGTTTGGTCAAGATTTGTTGCACTAAGGGGTTCTGAGCATACCTCTCACGTGCCCAGATTGTCACAGAATGCTCAGATTTTTGGCTCATATTTTTGTTCAGTTCCACAAATTATTTGTATTTTTCTGGTAAAACTCGGTGATGATCTGAGGATTTCTGTCAGTAAATGATGACATACATTTCAGTGTCAGACCTCATATCTTTCAGAAAATGTATTCTGCAACAAACTCTGTTACACTAGCAATTTTTTAAGTTTATCATCATCCTCTTTCGGCTGTTCCCATTAGGGGTCACCACAGCGGATCAACTGTTTCCATTTCTTCCTGTCCTCTGCATCATGCTCTTTCACACCAACCGCCTGCATGTCCTCTCTCAACACATCCATAAACCTCATCTTAGGCCTTCATCTTTTCCTCTTACCTGGCAGCTCCATCCTTAGCATCCTTTTCCCAATATACCCAGCATCCCTCCTCAGCACATGTCCAAACCAACGCAATCTCGCCTCCCTTGCTTTGTCTCCAAACTGTCCAACCTGAGCTGACCCTCTAATATATTGATTCCTAATCCTGTCCATCCTAGTCACACCCAGTGCAAATCTTAACATCTTTAACTCTGCCACATCCAGCTCTGACTCCTGCCTTTTCGACAATGCTACCATCTCCAACCCATATAACATAGCTGGTCTCACTACCCTCTTGTAGACCTACCCTTTCACTCTTATTGGTACCCATCTGTCACAAATCACTCCTGACACTCTTCTCCACCCATTCCACCCTGCCTGTACTCTCTTCTTCACCTCTCGTCCACACTCACCATTACTCTGAACTGTTGATCCCAAATACTTAAACTCATCCACCTTTACCAACTCTACTCCCTGCATCCTCACCATTCCTCTATCCTCCCTCTCATTTACACACATATATTCTGTTTTAGCCCTGCTGACCTTCATTCCTCTCCTCTTTAAAGCATATCTCCACCTCTCCAGGGTCTCCTCAACCTGGTCCCTACACTCACTACATATCACAATGTCATCTGCAAACATCATAGTCCATGGGGCTTCCTGTCTAATCTCATCTGTCAACCTGTCCATCACCACTGCAAATAAGACAGGGCTCAGAGCTGATCCTTGATGTAATCCCACCTCCACCTTAAAAATATCTGTCACTCCCACCGCAGTCCTCACCAATGTCACACTACCCTTGTACATATCCTGTACCACTCTTACATACTTCTCTGCCACTCCTGACTTCCTCATACAATACCACAACTCCTCTCTAGACACCCTGTCATATGCTTTCTCTAAGTCCACAAAGACACAATGCAACTCCTTCTGACCTTCTCTGTATTTCTTCAACAACACTCTCAGAGCAAATATTGCATCTGTAGTGCTCTTTCCTGGCATAAAACCATACTGCTGATCACTAATCATCACCTCCCTTCTTAACCTAGCTTCCACTACTCTTTCCCATAACTTCAAACTGTGACTGATCAATTTTATCCCTCTGTAGTTACTGCAGCTCTGCACAACACCCCCCTTCTTAACCTAGCTTCCACTACTCTTTCCCATAACTTCAAACTGTGACTGATCAATTTTATCCCTCTGTAGTTACTGCAGCTCTGCACATCACCCTTATTCTTAAAGATAGGTACCAAAACACTTTTTCTCCACTCCTCAGGCATCAACTGACTTTCCAAAATTTCATTAAACAATCTGGTTAAAAATTCCACTGCCATTTCTCCTAAGCACCTCCATGCTTCCGCTGGTATGTCATCTGGGCCAACAACCTTTCCATTCTTCATCCTCTTCATAGCTGTCCTTACTTCCTCCTTGCTAATCTGCTTCATTTCTTGATTCACTATCCCCACATCATCCAACCTTCTCTTTCTCTCATTCTCTTCATTCATCAGCCCTTCAAAGTACTCTTTCTATCTATGCAACACACTCTCCTCACTTGTGAGTACGTTTCCCTCACTGTCCTTTATCACCCTTACCTGCTGCACATCTTTCCCAGCTCTGTCCCTCTGTCTAGCCAATTGGTACAGGTCCTTTTCTCCCTCTTTAGTGTCCAGTCTCTCATACAACTCTCTATACGCCTTATCCTTAGCCTTCGCCACCTCTCTCTTTGCCATGCACCTCATCTCCTTATACTCATGTCTACTTTCTTCATCTCTTTGACAATCCCACTTCTTCTTCGCCAGCCTCTTCCTCTGTATACTCTCCTGTACTTCCTCATTCCACCACCATGTTTCCTTGTCCTCCTTTGTCTGTCCAGATGTCACACCAAGCACCTTCCTAGCAGTCTCCCTTACTAGCTCTGCTGCAGTTAATCAGCTATTCGGTAACTCTTCATTGCCTCCCAGTGCCTGTCTTAACTCTTCCCTGAACTCCACCTCACAATCACCCTTTTTTAACTTCCACCATTTAATCCTTGGCACTGCTTTTACACTCCTCCTCCGCTTCTTGATCACCAACATCATCCTGCAGATCACCATTCTATGCTGCTTAACTACACTTTCCCCAGTCACCACTTACAGTCTCCAATCTCCTTCAGAATGGCCCTCCTACATAGGATATAATCCACCTGTGTGCATCTTCCTCCACTCTTGTACGTCACCCTATGCTCCTCCCCTTCTTAAAATACGTATTCACCACAGCCATGTCCATCCTTTTCGCAAAATCCACAATCATCTGACCTTCTGCATTCCTCTCTTTAACACCATACCTACCCATCACTTCCTCATCCCCTCTGTTCACTTCACCAACATGCCCATTGAAGTCCGTTCCAATCACTAGTCTCTCACCCTTGGGTACACTCACCACCACTTCATCCAACTCACTCCAAAATTTTTCTTTCTCATCCATCGCACACCCAACCTGTGGAGCATATGCACTAACAACATTCATCATTAAACCATTAATTTCAAGCTTCATAAACATCACTCCATCAGACACTCTCTTCACCTCCAAAACACTCTTGTCATACTGTTCCGTTAGGATAACCCCTACCCCATTTCTTCTGCCATCCACACCATGATAGAAAAATTTGAACCCACCTCCTATACACTTGGCCTTACTTCCCTTCCATCTGGCCTCTTGCACGCATAATATATCAACCTTCCTTCTCTCCATCATATCAGCTAGCTCTCTCCCTATACCAGTCATACTGCCAACATTCAAAGTTCATACCCTCTGTACTACACTCCTAACCTTCCTCCTCTCTTCCTGCCTTTGGGCATGCCTTCCCCCTCCTCTTCTTCTTCGGCCAACAGTAGCCCAATTTCCACCAGCACCCTGTTGGCTAACAGTACTGGTGGTGGTCATTGTTAACCCGGGCCTCGACTGATCTGGTATGTAATTATGAAAAGTTCTCCACATCAGTAATTTTTGGCAGAGGTTTTATGCTGGATGCCCTTCCTGACGCAACCCTCCCCATTTATCTGGGCTTGGGACCGGCACAAAGAAATGCACTGGCTTGTGCATCCCCAATGGCTGGGTTCGCAATTTTTTAAGTTTATAATAGTGATATTTAAAACATGTCCCTATTTTCTGTCCATTGTCCACCAATTTTGACAGCCTTGGTCCAGATTTCTTGCACTAAGAGGTTGAGAGGTATGGTTCTGAGGTATGATTGCACTACACGTTATCAACACACACACACACACACACACACACACACACACACACACACACAGATATATATATATATATATATATATATATATATATATATATATATATATATAAATCACATTCACATTGCTGAAAGTACAGTTCTCCAAATGGCACTTTGCCAAAACGGAAAAGAGTTAAACCACATTAACTAATTTTCTCTAATTTTTGGAGGGGTGCAAGCCCCACCTGCACCCCCCACACCCCCTGCTATTTATATATGCTAACTCCGAGATTGCACTACAGTGATAATAGTATATTTGTTCATACATACTGCAGTGCAATCACAAAGTGCCGTTTCAGAGAAGTGTAAATTCAAAGTTATGGTCTAGGCATGATGTACTTCAGAGAACTGTACTTTCGGCAATGTGAATGGGGACCATACATATATATATATATATATATATATATATATATATATATATATATGTTATGTATGTATGCTTTCAGATATATGTATCTCCATACATACACACACACACACAAACACACACACACACGTAAACATATATATATCTATATATATATATATATATATATATATATATATATATATATATATATATATATATATTTATTTTTACTTTAGAAGCTTGAACTAGTGAAAAATTTAAATTCAGTATTTTGCACCCATAAAGTGGAATCCTGAAAAGAACAAAACTCAGAAGCGTGAAATTCAAAACCTTGCATACCGGAGATTTTGAATTAGCACTTCTGGTGTTTCTCTGTTGTTATGGATTCAGGTAACTGTTTATGTGGTAAGGGTTTTGGGTAGGGGCTGTGGTGTGCATTACTGTGTTTTGTTTCTGTGACGTGTGTGTGCGAGGAGAATGTAGCTTGTGTGGTGGTGTTTTGTGGGTTTTTGTATGTAGTGTGACCTCGGAGTTAGAATTTCTAAGTAGGGGGGTGTAGGGGCACAGCCCCCCACATTGTGGTGCAGGTGGGCTTGCCCCCCTGCTTTTATGTAGGACAGAGCTTGTGTTTGTATGGTGGGAGGAAGGTGTGTGTTTGTGTACAGCAGAAGCACTAATTCAAAATCTCCGGTATGCGAGATTTTGAATTTCGCACTTCTGAGTTTTCATTCTTTTTAGGATTCCATTTTATAGGTTCATAGGTTCATAGGTTAGTACTAAGCTAACTGCCCTTGTGAGCCATTTTAAGCTTAGCCAACTATTGAGACTCAAACTACTAAAGTGAATCATTAGGCCACCCTCCCATATGGTCTCAAAATACTGAATTTTGATATTTCAGTATTTCAAGCTTCTAAAATGAATCTATATATACAGATATATATATATATATATATATATATATATATATATATATATGTGTGTGTGTGTGTGTGTGTGTGTGTGTGTGTGTGTGTGTGTGTGTGTGTGTGTGTGTGTGTGTGAGTATTTACAAGACCTGATACTGCTGAATGACTCTACTGCATGATATATTTTAAAAAGCATCAGGAAGTTCTACAGCTTAAATGGTGTAGTGGTTCATTGCTCTGACTATAGTGTACAGGGTCCTGGATTTGAGACATGGCAGCGCTGATTATTTTGTAGCTGGGCAGAACAAGGGCTGAAAAAGACAGTGATTAAAACACTTTTAAACAGTTCTTAATGGGTTTGCATGGTTTTGTGGAAAGCTAAGAGATGCTAAGAGACTAAGTTCACTTAGCTTCACTTAGCGGTGTTTACGCCCGCTTACATTTGCACTAATTTTAATTAAAGAAAAGAAAAAAGGGTGATAGGAAAGTGGTGAAATTGGGGCTAGTAGGGGGTAAAACATTAGGTAAACCAGCTAGGGATGTGCAGGACAGCTGTAGGAAAGGACCATAGCACTACATTTCTTCTGCATCAACAGCCATGGAGAATGTGTAGAATTTGGAATTTACAGCCTCACACCCTGTAGGGAGTGGTGTTGGCCTCATACATTTGTAGCATAATTTGTGGGTAGATTGATTAATTTCACTGTACATGGAGGTGAAATGTAGAGCTATGTATGGGGCAATGATTTTTTTGAAGACAGATACCCTGTTTTAGGTGAGAGTGGGATGTTGGGGAAGGGCTGTAGGTATTTTTGGAGAGGTAGGTTAGGTAGGATAGGTAGCATATGCAGACAGACAAGACACACAAGACAGCAGACAGGGGTGGTATATGACACATGAGGGGGGTAAACACCTTGGATGGGGAGGGTGGTTGAAAATCAGAGGCCCGTGAGCCCCCAAATGGATACAGTGGGACTGAGGTCCCCACCCATGGGCAGTCACCACTGCACCTTCACGGCCCCAAAGGTGGCTGTGCTGAGGGCTGGACAAGAGGAGCAGCCTGGCTCTTGAGTTGTGTCAGGCAGCTCACCATGTGGTGCAGCTGCCCACCCAACTCCTCAGAGTGGATGATGCTGTGCACCATACCCCAGAACATTCTGTGAGTGATGGGCTCCTCTCTGCACCTGCACCCAGGGGAGGAAGGCCCCCGTCCCCTGAGGCAGTTCCACCCAAAGGTGGTGCAGGACCAGTGGAGAAGGATGTTCTGTGTTGGCTCCCAGATGTGCTGGGACCCAGTGTCATGGCCAGGTGGGGTGGGACAGGTGGATTTGCTAAGATCTGCCTTCCCAAACGTGCTATGGTGTTGTGGTTTTCCAAGATATATTGGTTAGTCATGAACAACACATTTCAAAATTAGTTATAACAGCATGTGTAGGTGTTTCCATTAACCCAAACCAACAGATCTGAAATAGTTGCATAGCAAACAGAACACATGCATAAATGGAACAACAGTAAGCATTTTAACAGCATGCAAGTTACATTGATGGTAACAGGCCACCAATAATGGTATTTGAACAAGGTATCTTAATATGCAACCAATGAAATATATGAGCAATAATATAACATGTCTCAACAATAGGTTTTGAGAACAACATACCCGTAGTATATGAATAATAATTATTGATGCAGATGACAGGTGGGGGGAGAGAATAAAAAGTCCATTAACAACTGTATCGGCTTCTATTTTTCACAACAGTATTGCTCAATACTCTACAGGTCTGCTCTCACTTTACATCTACCTATGAAAGTATTTTACTCATAGGTAACTTAAATTACCCAGACAGAGACTGTTTAGACTTCACAGCATAACCCAATATTGTAAGAAATTTGTAACTACACTTTCTTATTATGGTTTTGAACTAATAGTCACCAATTACACTTCAAGGAGCAGGTTATTAGTTGTTGTAGCAATTAGCATCTCTAGAATTATTCACAATGAAACAGTAATTCAACCAGGTCATAACTCAGCTTTAGTAAATTACCTTCACATAGTCTCTGAATACTGAGGTATTTCAAGATGTTTCTGGCTTCAGTGTTATGGTTAAGTGTGGCTAATTCATGGTCTAGTTTGAGTACAGACAAAGTTACAATTGGTGAGAAAAAAAAGTTGATTGATCATATTGGTAAGGTCCAAGTCCAGTTTTTGTCTTCCCTAGCAGGGGTTTAGACTAACCTGTCCAGAAAGGTTGTATTCATGAAGTCCAGAAATCTCTGGACATACAAGTTAGGGAATGAACAGGTCTCATAGTTGATGGAGGGGTATTTGAAATCCATTAGGGGAATTTTTTTTGATCTTATGCATAGGTACTCCATACCATAGGGCATAGTGGGGGTCCTATAAACTATGATATGATATGATAAGGGGTTTTGTTGATGGTAACTTGGATGTGGATGATTTCCAGGTCATTATCCTATCTAATGAGTCTGAAACTGAAATGTTTTTTTATGTGAAGATAGGTCCATGCTGTCCCTAACAAAGCGGTTGAGACTGATATATATATAAATAAAAAAAAATATATATATATATATATATATATATATATATATATATATATATTGGACCCCCCAGTGACAATAGAAGCTAAGATATTGTGGTATCAATGTCACTGATGGTAAAATGCTGCTCTAGGCTAGGTTCATACCTGCCTCTGTCATATATTCCAAGAGCTATATCATGTGTCTGTCTTCATATAGATCAGGCAGGCATGTCTACGTTGTTTACTCCCACGTGTACTATGACTTTTTTATATCTTTGCTGGTAGTGCATGAACTTGAACGCATGTATGATGTAGTGATTCCTGCCACCTGGCAACTAACCATGACTTTGTCCTTACTCAGCCTGGTGAGTGGTGTATCTGTGTGTCCCACTATAGATTACCCTATAACGAGGATGTTGGATTTTATGGAGGTTTCACATATGAATATTTGCACTGAATCACTATAAGTCCTAGAGGCATGTTTCATGAATGGTGCTGTCTACTTGTTTAGGAGGCCATTGTGCTTTAAGCAGGCTGCTTTTAAGATATTCAGCATATGTAGGTATATGTATTTGGATAATATTGTGTGTGATAGGTATAGTTTTTTGTTATATGTTACTGACATGCATTGCTGTTTGTAATGGCTTTATATGAGATCTTTGCCTCCAACACTGTATAACTACATTTCACACATTGTTTTAAATTGTTTAAGTAGTAGGTGGCTGTTAGTAAACATGAAACAACTGCTGCAGACATAGAAACCACAAATCCTTGGTTCTAGGTGCTTACTAATAAGGGGATAAAGGGTTTGGAGATGATTACTGGATATGCTATCTGTCTAATAGTGACACAGATGCACCCAGCTAGGAATGAATTATCCTTTGCACTTTCCATTACCAGTAGCACAGTAGCACTAATACCAAGCTGCTTTTTGAAAAGTAGTATAACCCAGCTGTCGATGGTTGATGGGATTAGTACACTTACTCTAGTCTTCTTTTCATGGTAATTTATGCTATTATATGCTCCTGCAACCTTTTTATATTGGAAAAACTGCTGGAGTGGTTAAATTTAGAATCATAAAATATTTGAATGACAGAAAGAAGAATATGCAGAATTCAATTGCTTATCAGCTTTGAGAATTCGGTGGGGAAATATTGATTCCTTATTTTTTTTTTCTGAGAGACAACTATTGCCAAATACTACATACATAAGTAATTGATAAATTATTGGATGGAATGGAAGCCATGTATCTATATTATAATTTAAAGCACTTACACCATATGGATTAAATAATGAGCTTTCATGGGAAGCATTCTTATAGGATAATTGTTTTAACTGGGTAGCACATTGAGTATTTGTGGGAATGGTATAAATCAATTTTTAATTCCAGTGTTTGTAATTTTTTAAATGATAGTGAAAGAAGTTAAAGAGAAGGTAGCAAATTAGGTGAAATTACAGCTTTGTACAAAAGGACAGCAATATATATATATATATATATATATATATATATATATATATATATATATATATATATATATCGGGTCTATATTATATCATCGAATGCTTAAAAAAGCGAACACTGATTGATCGACCTAATTTAAGCGAAAGCTTACAATCTCGACCTGTCAGATCAGCGATTTTTTTTCCCTGATCCAAAACACATACACACAACACAAGCACACCAAACAAACAGAAATCCACACACATACACCTAAAATCTGATACCTAACCCTACACTAAACTATGCACACACCACCAACTACCCACTTATCTTAACCCAAACCCTAACCCTAAGGTCCGTCACTATCGCACACTCACCTCACTCGCTCCCTAACCCTAACTCACGTAAATCCGCCCTAACCCTCATGTCCACTCAATCGCACACACACCTAACCTGAGCCCTAACCCTAACTCACATAAATCACCCTAACAGTCACATCCACACAATTGCACACGTACCTGAATCCGACCGGTAACTTTCCATCATAACACTGAAAATACCGAAGCAACAGAAACGGACAACCAAATTCTTTCCCTAGGAAAAAAAATCGAGTTTCTGCTGCTTTGATATTCTGCAGTTTCACGAAAATAAGTTTGATCAATCAGCGTTCGCTTTTTTAAGCATTCGAGGATTGAATATAGACCCTATATATAGGTATACTTGCATTTGAGAGAATGGCAGAAGGCCGATAGGAAAATGTTCGACTGCAGGTCAGCAAATTCGCATAATTGTGAATACAATGTAACCGAAACACAAAATATCCACCCTTTTTGACCCATGGTAGCACTTGTTTAGGTGGTTGGAATTGTCGAATTCGGTGTTTTGTTTGACATTCTGACCGTTCAGCAGGAGGAGATTCAACATTTCCGGTCGATGTTATGCCGAATCAAGGAAAGGTCTTTCACTCAAATGCATGTATTCCATATATATATATATATATATATATATATATATATATATATATATATATATATATATATATATATAGATTCACTTCAGAAGCTCGAATTAACAAAATCTCGAACTGCAAATAACTGAAACCAAAAGATCGAGTTTCGGAAACTCGAACTTCTGAAGTGAAACCAACAAAAAAAAAAAAAAAAAAGACAAACTTCACTTTTGCAGGGGGGGCTTCGCCCCGCTGCACCCCTCACACTCCCCCTACTTAAATATACCAACTCCAAGATCGCGTTATAGTGGGGAAATGGGAACTCACCCGTCTTGCGCTGTATGCGGAAGTGCAAAACGGGAGATTTCTCATTTCCTGTCAACACCGCAAAAAAAAAATAAAACATTACGTACACACAGAGCATACAAGAATCCTTGCCTCTGTGTACACGCAATGTATTAAGGTAAGTAAACTCTTATTTTTAAACACTACACATATTCGATTTACTGAAATCTGGATCATATGGTCTCGACCATATGAAATTCAAGATTTCAGTAATTGATATGTGAAGTGTTCCATATATAAATATATATATATATATCTATATATATATATATATATATATATATATATATATATATATATATATATATATATATATATATACATATATATATATATATATACATATATATACATATATATATATATATATATATATATATATATATATATATATAAATATATATATATATATATATATATATATATATATATATATGTATGTGTTTCATATTTTCTCCCTGTGATTTTGCCGAAATGAAGCATTTTCCCCAGGTGACAATCCCGGCCAACAAATGGAAATTAATTAATTAATTAATTAAACTGAATTAAAAGATATTATCATAATTATCTGTAAGATATAAATGTTTTTGCAAAAACTATTTTATGCTCATTACAAATTTGTTTTTGAAGCCCAGAGTCTGACAGAGTCAAAGTTAATGATGAGAAAAGTATTAAATTTTACCTAGTTAAAGTGATATCATAATGTGATGACATTCCAGTTAATAAAATATTCCAGAACTCTGCTATAGTTAGACAATAACCTCTTATGTGCATATAGAAGAAGGTTCCAGGGACTGGATAATAAAGCAAAGAGTCCATGAGCCCAAATAATAATAATGGAGTTATGAATAGAATCATTTTGGAGTGGCATTTGTGTTTGGCAAAGTAAACTTTTCGTGCTGTAATAATTTTGTAAAGAACTTCCATTAATATAACGAAGAATTAAAATTAATCTAAAATTTCAGGGGTTAGCAGCTGGCTCTCAAGTCAGATAGGAGGAAATAAATTGCCTGAAAACATTTATGTCCACAGTTTTCAGAGAAAGGAACAACAACTTGCTTGGGGGATGCAAGAGAAACAAGGGTAGCAGTACACACAATGATCATATGTTAGTGTGGCACTGTACATTTTCAAATACACAGCGTTGATGCTGTTTGCTGCTGATGCTTATAAAAGCACATAGTAAGGTATCCTGTGTACTCCCTACAGAAAACTTCATTCTATGAGCTACAATATCATTAGTCAGGGGAATGTTTTCATATTGGGCAACCCATGTGTCCTATATTTCACAATACATCCTGGGAGAAGGTGTGCTATTTTAAGAGGACACACACACAGCTTTATGGCATGTCTGTTCTATAGTTTAAGGCTTAACCTCAAGATGCATGCACTCGAAGCTCTCCTCAGTATGGAGAACATCGATATCTGTGCAGTGACAGAAACCTGGTTCAAGGCTCCAGAGAGCACCCCAGTACTACCAGGTTATACTTCATATCATGCTTTTTGGCCCCAAAACCCGGACCGAACCACAAAAGGAGGGGGAGTTTCCATATTTATCAAGGATATCCACACCTCCAGGTTAGTGGCATTGCACGAAGTATCGGAGACCATCCATGTGCAACTAACAGTGGGCAAGACTGCTTTTCAGTTTATAGCATCCTACAGACCACCCTCTCAAAGTCAGGAATCCCACTCGACTTTCCTGAAAACATTGGAGAACATGAAGATCTCTCCGAACACCATTATACTGGGTGACTTCAACTACCCAAACATAGACCGGGAGCATTACTCAAGCCCCAGCACCTTAGCCCAAAGGTTCCTGGAATTTATAAACTCAAATGCTATGGAACAACTAGTCACCACTCCCACAAGAGGGGAAAACATACTAGACCTGATCATTACCAACATGGGGACTCTATGCTCCATACCAGAAGTATATCCCTCATTGGTAAGATGAGACCATAAATTAATTTCACTGGATATCCACATCCTGACCCCACCCCCAGCCCAGAAAACCACAGTGAAAAACTTCTCAAAAGCAAACTTCACACTTCTCAAAACTGAAGTGGAATCCTTCAAGGCCCCAGGGCCAGTTGAAACTACAGCCCAAACTGCAGAATCCTATATAAATGCATTCTACAGACATCTCCAGGAATGCATGGATCATGCTATCCCTAACAAAATCAAGACCCAATCATCCAAAGGCAGGCATCCAGTCTGGTAGACCCAAGCCATTAATAAACTGTACAACAGAAGGAGGAAGCTACAACATGATAGAGCAAAATCCCTAAAAGGGAAGGCATCTCTGATCAGTACTAGCAAAAAATTACGATCCCTCATAAAATCCTCCAAGGCCAGCTTCGAGAGAAAAATTGCACAGGACACTAAAGACAATCATAAGGCTTTTTTCAGTTATGTTAGGAACCTGGGATGCAACTCCCAGACTTGTTCTGAGTTGATTCTAAATGACAAAAAATACACTTAACCCACAGACATCGCCAATATCCTGGCAGACAGGTTCAGTGCAAACCCCCCCCCCTCAAAAGAGCAAGTATCTATCCCGGCAGAGTGCAGCCTCCCAAACATCTCTGATGCTCAGGTGAAGGCCGCCCTCTCCAAAGCAAAAAACACTGCTTCCATGGGACCAGATGGCGCCCTGGGTTGCGTCCTACATGAACTCCAAGAAGAACTAATCCCTCAAGTAAAACTGCTGTACAATCTCAGCCTCACTACAGGATATGTGCCCAAAGAATGGCATACAGCAACAGTGGTCCCACTCCACAAAGGTGGCACCTCTGCGGACCCTGGAAACTATCGCCCCATAAGCCTGACTAGCCTAGTCTGCAAGGCTATGGAGAGGATCATCATGGAACTCATAAACAAAGACATTGGGGACATACAGACACTAGATCCTACCCAATTTGGCTTCGTCAAGGGCAGATCCTGCCTTTTGAACCTGGTCGACTTCTTCGAAACAGTCACCAAGGCCATAGATGAAGGGAAGGTAGTCCACACAGCCTATCTGGGCCTTGCAAAGGCATTTGACACAATACCCCACTCGGGCATCATAGATAAGCTATCCAGCCTAAATATAAACCCCTATATCACAAGATGGGTCACAAACTGGCTCAAAGACAGAACCCACAGAGTCAGAGTTGCTGGAGCCATGTCAGACTCGAAACCGGTCACAAGTGGCATCCCACAAGGTTCTGTCCTGGGACCTCTCTTGTTCGGTATTTACTTTTCTGAGGTACAGGCCAACGTGGGAGGACTATGGCTCACCAAGTTCACAGATGACTGCAAACTAGGTTCCATAATCGACTCTCCAGCTGACACTAACATCCTTCAAAAAGGTCTCGCAGAGACGGATAACTGGTGCCAGAGCCATGGTCTAAAGCTAAATGCAAAAAAAGTGTATAGTCATACCCTTTGGCAAAAACAATGTGCCCACAAATTACCACATAGATGGTAACCCATTAAGTACAGAGAAAGTAATTAGGGATCTGGGGACCCAAGTTGATAGCAATCTCTCCTTTGACAACCACATTGCCAAAGTGGTTAGAAAGACCTTCTACATAGCCCACCTCATCATGAAAGGATTCACATCTAGATCAAGAGAGGTAATCGTGCCTCTTCATTCATCCCTCATAAGGCCCATCATAGAATGCAATGCCCCTTTTGGGATGTACCTTACCCGACACCTGCAGCAATTAGAAAGACCCCAAAAGTACCTCACCAAGAGGATCAAGGGACTCAAATGGATACCATATGCTGCTCGGTTAAAAAAACTCCAGCTCTACTCAGTTGCATACCACCTACTTAGAGGCGATCTATGCCTGACATATAAAGCTATGTCCAACCCAGAATTAATGGACATGCTCCACCTCAGTAAATCTAAATCCCTTAGAGCCACGTGCTCGAGGGACTTGAACCTCAGCACAGAAATAAATAGAACATGCTGGAGGGACAGATTCATAACCCAGAGGCTCCCTTCGTTCTGGAATAGAATTCCAATTCATGTTAGGCAGAGCACCTCACTGACTCTCTTCAAGATGAATCTTGGGTGGCATAAGCCAAACACAATCGGGCTAGGCTTATAAATGCCCCAGGGCAGATAGCCTAGTATGAACCTATGAACCTATGAACATATGTATCACTGCTAATGGCATTTAGTTTGTCAGCACTGCACACGCTACATTGTGATAGCTCCCATATACTCATATAGCCTTATGCAACAGAGCTGTGCTACATTGTAATTGTACCCAATAACAACTCGTTAGAGAAGACAGTAATTAGCAATATCATCATTTAGATGTCATGATGGCTGACCTCCGAATATTCCATCACCAAAATGTGCAACATGTAAACAAGTTTAGACATGCATTCAGAGTCTGAAGTTATAGTTTAAATTGCACAAAGAAGTGTCAAAACTGCAATTTCTGGTAATACAGGGTTTTTATTTGAGATATCAGAGCCAAAAATACATTATAATAAGAGCTGTCTTTACTGTAGTGTAGTAAAAACAATCATTGGAGTTCTTTAAGGCCAGGGCAAAAAACAGTTTATAATTTGATTGCTATATGTGTTCACCTGAGTACATCTTACTGTGTTAGAAGGTTGGCAAATGATTGCAACACTAGCCCTTAATAACAAGATTATAAACTTCTAAGGTGTGTCACCGCAGGACCAGAAAACTGTCTCTTGCTGTTGAATCTCTATATCAGTAATGTAGCATAGTTTCTCTACATAACTCAATTAGTAGCAGACATCCGTGGATTATATATGTGTGCTGTGCAGCTCATTACGATATGTACTTGTCATTTGTTTGAGCAAAGCTTCAGCAGCCAAAGTTAACACTTGTCTAAATGCAAGGTATTCTTTACTGAGTTCAAGGAACAAAACCTTCTCATTCAGAAGGCTTTTTTTCTGGATTACCATGTTCTATTGGGCTAAATTATGTTCATCGTATATTATACAGACATTTTAAAAGTTGGAATTGTTTGTCTTTTACTTTTTGGGAGAAATGTTATATTTTTCCAGAATGATTTGTTTTTGCTTAAGAATAGGAAATTATATAGACATATATATAGAAAAACAGTCAAATTTCAATGGTATGTCTAAGTGCATATGCTTTTGTATGTTTACTTTTTGTTTTTTTTTTGAAAATTAAATATGCCATCTTGGGAATTATCTAGCTTTATCTCTGAAGACATTTCATTGTAGTGTGTTGATGCATTTAATGAAATGCAAAGTCAGCACATAGTAAATCAAGATTTCTGCTACAAATCAAGAACAAGTGTGTGGCAAAACTGCTATAAAACTATATTGCTTTTTTCCCCCACATGCATTCTTTGCATTCCAACCACAGCAATGTAACAAGTATTTATAAAGTAATCTTCAGCAACATATAATCCCACAAAAAACATGGGATGCATTGTGGTTTAGTTGACACAATAGATTACATATGTGGAAAACCGCAATATTAAATAAGTCTAAAATGCAATAGTATACATAATTATTTACATTGAATGAATGTATATTGTTTCTGTGTAGGCATCATGCAGCTTTGAACCTGCGAGTTGCCTTTGTGTTGTTTCACTGCACACAGTGTGTGCAACTGAGTTTGAAAAAGAATCTCCATTCTGCTATAATTCCCAGTTTCGCTGCTCTCCTTTCTATTTTGTATATATCAAGAAGTATCCCTTGAGGAGAAAATGAATAACTTGGATAACACAGAAGACAACTCAGTCATCAGGAAAACAAATAAATGGTGCTAGTAGATATGAATATTTAACAGCAGTGTGTATATAGTTCACCTACTAATGTACTTCTTATAATAGCTGAAGCACTACTTTAAGTGCAGAATACCAGAGAC
>NC_056733.1:1574949960-1575132460 GCF_019279795.1 Protopterus annectens | reverse complement strand
TTATCCAACACTGTACTTCACACATTTCTTATACCAAATTAAATCGTCTGAACATGATTTTCTGTGAAACCATCTTCTACAAAATTCCTTGGAACATTTGTAGAAGAGATTGTTCCATTTATTCAATGACATGATGAAGTTATTCTGGTGTGAGCCACATGTTATTATTTGCAATTGTATGATTTAGTACCCAACAGGAATTTTCCTAAGTCACAGCCTGCCCTTTTCATAGGAAAAAGCATGTCCTGACTTGCATAGATTACTTTTTAAGAGACGCTTGGATTTATCAAAATGGCAAAATTTACCCAATGCAGTTTGCCTAGATCCTCTCAAAACATGTCATCATGGATTTCTTGAATTTTACTTATTTATTTACTTTATTTTCCAGGTAACTCCATAAACAAAAACTATAAGTCCTCCATTTAATATGATGTAGAAATATTCTCATGTTCCATTTTTTATGAAATGTAAATATTTACTTTATTTGGTATTACTCATCTCCACCCGAGCACCATCCACTCATAATACACACACACACAACACACACACACACACACACACACACACACACACACACACACACACACACACACACATCTATATATATATATATATATATATATATATATATATATATATATATATATATATATATATACTGTAATAGTCTAAACTCATACTTACAATTTCAAAGTTTATTTAATTTAATCTATTTCCTTGTGACTTCCTTATTTATACTCTTCTATCAATTTTCTGTTACATCTACTATGACTTCCTGTCCACATACCATAATATTCTATCTTCTACAAGCCTAGTTCACCTGTATTTTCTTGAGCCTCCTTTCCCTCAAATTCAGACATTTTATTCAATATACCAAATATGTATCCTGCTATTCTAATGCTATAATGTCTTTGCCATTTAATCATGCTCTTTAGGTTTTTTTTTCCTATACCAACTATGTTATTATGTTAGTGTTTTTTTTTTTTGTTTTTTTTTTACAGGGGTTATGCCCAGCTGCACCCCATACCCCTGCTAACTTAAATATACCAAATCAAAAATTGAAAACTACTGAAAAAAGAGAAAATTACATTTTCTCCAGTATACATACATAAACATACATGAATATATATGTCTACAGCTTAATTTGATGAGCTGCAGTTTACCAATCTGGTAGATTTGAACAAAGAAAAGAACTAGAGCTCATTTTGGCAGAAACTGAGAAGGAAAGTTAACAAACTTAACACCCTCGCAGAGTCCATATCAGTGGTTGCTTTCTAGGTTTGATTGAAATGGATTTCATTTTTTTCTTTATTCTGCAGCTTGAATAATCAAAATACACAATAAACAATATAATCTCCAGCAAATCAAAACATGCATCAGACCAAGAAGCAGTTTTATTAAAATATTCTAAAGACAACTGGAACTTCATCAGAACCTACTTTATACATACACTCACGTATATATATATATATATATATATATATATTAAGAAATGAACTTAGTGACAATAACAGCATTCAAAGAACAGTAAATCACACCAACTACTCTTGTAGTACTTTAGCGATTTCATCTTATTTATTATCAAGACGTCTTCAGAAAGACATGTTTCATAACTGTGAATAACCATTTTCACTTCCTTTAAATACATTAGTTCTAGCAGGCCATGTAAATTAAAGAAGAAAGACAGGCTTGGAAGGAACTGAGTCAGGACATATCCCTACGAATCATGAAGGCTGACAAGGGATGTGGGATAGAAGTGATGAAGCAGGAGAGATATATCCAAACACTTGAAGCATCCCTCATGGATAACCAGTTCTACAAAAAGGCCAACATCAACCAGGAACAATAAAACATTAAACAAATTGACAACCTACTATTGGAACTGTACCTCAGGGATGAGATCTTTCAAGACGAAAAAGACTTCATGCAGGTCATGACACCCAGCCTTGGAAAATTTTTTGGAATCCCCAAGGTTCACAAAAACCCTGAAAATCCACCTTTCTGCCACGTGTTATCAAACTGAAGGACAAAAACAGAAAAGATTTCACAATACGTGGACCACATCCTCAACCCCATTGTACAGAACAGTAAATACTACACCAAGGACTCCTGAGCTTTTCTAAATGATATCTCCAAACTAAGGCTGGATGGAGGGGAATATTTACTGGTCACCCTAGATGTAGAAGCACTCTACACAAACATCCCCCATGCCAAAGGACTGACCCTCACCAGACAGTACCTGAACAGGCACTCCAACCTAAGCAGGACTAAGATTAATACTGTATGCAGGTTAACAGAAGCAGTATTAAGAAATAACTTCTTTCAATTCAACGAGAAGATTTACCACCAACAGAAAGGGGTAGCCATGGGGTCTAAAATGGCCCCGGCATATGCAAACTTAGTCCTCAGTGCCTGGAAAATGGATAAGGTTGAATCGCTGCCTGAGTTCAACAACACCATAATGTACAGGCATTATATTGATGACGTCTTTTTTGTCTGGAAGGGGGACAGACTTTCTCTGAGCAATTTTCTGGAAACCCTTTTCCAGAGTCTGGACTTCTTGACCCTCACGGTAGGACATATCGGAACCACCACTCAATTCCTGGATATCCACCTCATTATAGACCCACAAAGTGGACAGTTTGACTCCAATATCTACCACAAGCCCACTTTCTAGAATAAGTATCTAGAGTTCAGCAGCCAGCATCCCCATTTCATGAAAAAGAATACTGTAAAAGGACATATCATTCGGTTATCCAGACTCATTTTTAGGGACGAGGTTTTCATCAAGAAAGGTTTTTACCTCAGAAACTTGTTCTTAGAAAGGAAATACCCAGAGTATTTAGTGGATAACCTGTTCCAAGAGATCATACAGCACAGACACTCCAGGTACCCACCAATCCTGGAAAAGGGATTCACAGCAAGGGCACAGAACAGACCAAACAAAAAGGACTGGGTGTCAAGTTTCCCCCTTCCATTTCCACCGATATGTTTGGAATCAGAGGAGTCCTCACCAACAAGTGGGACATCTTGCAAGGAAAAGAAGGTCTGACAAAGTTACTTGGGACATCCCTGAACTTCTGTTTCAAACAAACCTCTTCTTTTGGTGGTGCGTTCGAGAGGAATTAAAGCCCATCCCCACAGAATGAAGTATCGACAGAAACTGGAATGTCTGACTGTGGCAAGTGTGTCACCTGTGTACACATATGAAAAGACAACAATGTCACCTTCCCGCACTGCAATAGAACTGTCCGTCTGCATGACCACTATGATGGCAACCCAAAAAATGGAGTCTACTGCACTTTTTGCGAACATTGCGGGAATTTCTGTATCGGCAAAATGAACAGAAAGCTGCATAACCATATTAAAGAACACACTGCAGCAATACGCAAACAGGACAGTTTGAATGCCTTGGCTAAACACAGTGCTATTTGCCCAAACTTCACAGGATTCAAATTCACAGCGCTGGAAAAAATAACAGAGTTTGTAGGGGACATGGACACATTCCTGCAAGTCCAGGAATTAAAATGGCAGATAGAACTGAGAGCTGATGTCTATCCAGGTCTCAACGAAACACTGAACAATAAATGTGCACTTAAATGGTATAGAGATTGGAATGTGATAGGGGTTGAAAGTTTAACAATTGTGCAAGCAGATTTAATGTGTTCCCTCTCTCCCTTACTCAAAGTAAGCCTGGACATCAAATGTGTGCTTAGAAGGTATAGAGGTTGAAATGTGATAGGGTTTGAAGAATTGTGAAAGTGGATTTAATGTGTTTATGGATTTACAACTGTGCAAGTGAATATAATGTGTTTCCTCTCTCTCTGACTTTTTCCCCCTCCTACCCCTACACAGATGCTCCCAGTCACCAGGCTTGCCTCCGCTGACCCCACCAAGACCCCCCACAGTCTCACTTTTCATGTAGCCATTCAAGGGGTGATACCATCCATACCAGCCCACGGGCGGTACCATCCGCACATTTTATTTATATAGATATATATATATATATACATGCACAGACACACACACACACACACACACACACACACACACACACACACACACACACACACACACACACACACACACACACACACACACACACACACACACATATATATGCATATACACCCACAGATTTTATACGTGAATGTGTTTGGTGGGGGAACACAGCTTTTTCACAATGGAGTAGTGGCTGCTAAATGAAACGGGGACTTAATATTATCTAAGCGAATGGTACTTGACTGCAAGTGTGCATCTTAAATAGTAAGGGATACTACTGCAGTCATGAGGTTGTATAATATAAAAATATTAACACAGACTCTGCAGATCATATCTCTTAGAATGTATTAAGTTTTATTTGTATATTTCTCATACAGCTTTGAAAGTTAATGATATATGGGAAGAATAATTATACAACATAATTTATATGCAAAAACTTGTATGTTGATTGGATAAGGCAATCAGCATGTTGTGAATACAGCATTATCTACAGGAATTAGTTTAGGCAACTATAGTAATTTAAAACAAAATCTAAAGCCAGTATAATATTTGCTTCTCTAAGCAGAAAAAAAAGCAAATGGAAATTACATCAGGGTGGAAGACAAACTTCTCTGCTATTTAAATGTACACATAACAAATATATATATATATATATATATATATATATATATATATATATATATATACATATATTTATCCTGATGTTACAGTGGTATTTTGGGAATGTCTTTGTAAATATATATATATATATATATATATATATATATATATATATATATATATATACTTACAAACACATTCCCAAAACACCACTGTAACATCAGGAGTCTGCTTCAAATACAATTTCTGGAGTATTTCCCTAGATTGCATCCTAAAATAACAGAATGATTTTCTATATCTATTATCCTATGTAAATACTATCATCAGTCCCTCCTCTACAGAGTCTCACTCCATTATGCTCTGTAATGGTTACCTATGTGCATATCGCTAATAAAAAAATAAGAAATAAATATCAAACTTTAATAAATGTAATTAAAATCTTGATACTATAATGTAGCACTTCTTGTAAATAATTGTATGTATGTGATGTTTTAACCCCCCATTTTTTTCTTTATTCTATTTTACTATATAGCTAATTGCTGAATTTTTGACTATGTGCCAAGAACAATATTTTGTATTAACAGTGTTAACATTGTCAAGTTTCTTATATGTATATTTATCCTTCTCTGTTTTTTCCTCCTCTTCATACTGAGAAAATGAATCTTAAAAATACTTGCTGATTACCGTAATGACAGATGGCTTTTTCTGTCTATGTATACTGATTATTCCCAGTTAAACATTTGCTGGTATTATGTTTCACAATATGTATAATGAATCTAAAATAAAATAAATATTTGAAAAAAAAAACAGAAGGGCACATGCACACTCCTGAGTCCTGAAAGTATCACATTGTGCATTCAAATTAATATGCCATGCAAGTGGGAGCATACACACATGTAGTACATGTACACTACATTAGGAATACATCCTCAGGTAAGGAAGATGCTGGTAAAACACTACAGAAAATGGAAGTTCAAATATGCAATGCCATTATTTAAAAACACAAACAATTGTTTGTTTTAAATAATAGCACTGTATGAAAGTGTTAATCTACTTTTGTATGCAGATAATGTAGGATTTACCCAGGGCTGGCTTTGTCTGATCACTCAGACTTTGTTTCTTTGATTAGCCTCACCAACCATGTGTAAATCCTACGTTACATACACCAGTCATACATTATTGCTAATGTAGAATATGCCCTATGTGAGGTGCAGTCATTTTGAAATATCAGTAATATACAGCACAAGGCTTCTTCCTCTAATATATAGCATACATAGAGAGAAGGTGTGTGTGTGAGCACGTATGCATCTGTAATGTAAAGGAGAAAGCCTGCCCTACTATCAGTGGAGTACTTTGTTTACTTTTCATGATTCATATTAAATTCATCCATCACACAAGTACCTAATGATTCATTCAAAAAGAACCAACTTGTGTGACTGTAAGACATGCAAATTAAACTGTACTAGTCACACATTCCATGCATTTGTTAACCTTAACTCTAACCAGTCTGTTAGAAAATGATACAGTATGTGCAGTCAGCTTATTAAAACAAGAATCTGCACCATAGTATTCTTTATTGTATTTCTAAATAAAGTTAAAATTATACAGGATTAATACAGTCTTATGTTTCTCAGGTTGAATAATTTGGAGTAACCTGAAGCTGTGTTTCAGAATTCAGCAAAAATAGTGCCTTCTCAGACACTACAAAAATAAAATTAGCCATGAAACATATAAGATTGAAAATTATAGTGAATGCATACATTTGAATTTCTACATTAGGCATGGAATTATGGAATATAACCTGAATGCACAGAATAAATGCACTATACAGAAATGGTGTTATAAATTAGACCTTAACTCAGCCAAATGACAGCTACAAAAAATTCTCTGAAAGAATATTATCATTTGAAAAGATGTAGGTAGACAGATTCTGCAGATGTTAAAAAGATATAATAAAGCTTTATAGCTTTGCAGAGATGTACACAGACACCCTTGATATGGCAATGCAATCTCTCCTGACATATGTTCACAAAAGCTGGTTTTAACTATAATAATTACACAGTGGGAAAAATATTCTGTCTCTGCTATGTGGTAATTATTCAGTGATGATCGTGCCATTCAGTGACATGCAAAGCAGTTATTTTGTCACTGAAAACCTTGAAACAATAGCACTCATAAAACAATGTGAACAGCACTGGCAAGTGATCAGATATAATGGATTTTTAGTGTATATAATTATGCCATGGGAAAATGACTGTTTCTCTTCAATGTGCCAATTATTTAATGACCTGTCTAATAAAGAAGCATTTGTTTTATGCCAAACATTGCTTCTAAACAACGGCATGGATAAAACAATGTGAACACTACTGACAGATGTTTAAAAACAATTTCACAGTAGTGTGACTTTATAACTCTTATTCCCCCACAGTATAACAGGTCTATAGACTTTCACTGCTAATATTATTTGTCTCAGAAATGTAAGTGAGAGTAATATGGAGAAATAAATGCACTGCATATTTTTGTATTATTCCAAATGCTTAAATCAAGAGTGCTGTTATCTTAATACATTTTAAAAATTCAAAATTTTGCATTGCAGCTTAATTTCATAACCCTTGACAAGACTATTGAATGCATATTTATGAGTAATATGATATGTATGTTATGTATAACAGTGGAAATCTAGGATATTTACATTCATGTGAAGTATTTGAATTCAGACTAGATTTGAGTATGAAAACATGATTAGCTTTTGTTGGTGGGTGGGGGGTGCAATAGCCTGAAAGCATGTGCATGCTCACGTGGTCTCTTCACATGTCCAGTATATCTGGAGAAGTTAATGACACTGCTTGCACTGGGTATCTAATTGTCCTTCTGAGGCAGCCCTTATTAAATAGTAGCTAAGTCCATCTCTGTTTTCCTGTGAAATGGGTAGAGGTGGCACATTAGCTTCCTTCTTCTCTGGAAACATTTATTTTGGCATAATATCTGCAATTTCTTCTGTACTGTATCACCTTTTACATGGAATACACAACACCTTGATTCAGCTGCCTTACTAATGACTTCAGCTTTAGGGAACAGACTTTCCAAATGGCTTTTGGATTATTACTTTATTTCCAACTTGCAAGTCTGCGTCATTTGCAGTTTTTATTTCCCATTTCTGTTTTCTTTATGTTGCTTTACAGGAATAATACAGCTGAAGTAGGTAACCTGCTTTTAAACTTCTACCCTTCAACATTTGAGCTGCAGACATAAACCCTGCAGTGAAATATTATTACATTCTAGAACTGTAGAATGATACTCCTTACAGCTTTTTCTACAATGTTTTCTCATTAGGTTATGACTGTTTGGATAGTTTTTTCTACTTGCCCATAGATTGCAGATAATATAGAGTATCTGCTACATGCCTGAATTCAAATTCACAGATATCTTCACAGTTTCTATCTCATCAATCGAGCACCATTGTCAGATATGATAATATAAAGTAATGCTTGCTTGAGAATAAGGAGTTTAATGCATCAATCAGAGCTGTATACATTTTGTCTAACAGTTTAGAGAACTTGCAATAATCCATTCATACGAGATGCATGGCTTCTCTGAAATGAAATAAATAGGGTCAGCTGAGGTTCCTTTATAACTTGGAAATGAGTGTGTGTGTGTGTGTGTGTGTGTGTGTGTGTGTGTGTGTGTGTGTGTGTGTGTGTGTATATATATATATATATATATATATATATATATATACGCATATATATATATATATATATATATATATATATATATATTTTTTTTTTTTTTGTTCATTTCTCGAAATATTTATGTTTTTTAATACACTGACAGTAACTGGCCCTGATACTAAAGCAGATTACAATTAAAATTCATTAAATTAGTATTGTTTTAATCTTTGAAGTTTGCCAAGAATGCTTTTCTCAGCACCACCAATGTACTCAGAGCTGCTTATTTCTGCAGTTGATATGAAGATTGATCTTACACAGGACACTATTCATGTTAGAGCCATGGCCTTGAGCGGTAAAGCCCTGATCATGGCACAGGTGACCCCCATTTGATTACTGACTCAGGTATCTGAGGGGCTGGCAGGGAAGAATGGGCATGCTCATTCCAGGAGGGGAGGCTGGATGTGTAGGCATTCCTTCTGATGATCCCTGGTGGAGGCTAGGGTTGTGTTAGTGGCAGGGCTTGGACAAAAAATAGGAAAAATTGGAGGACCTTGCTGAACTGATGCATTGAGAGGGTGGTATGCCACATATATCCACTGCGCGCGCGCGCACACACACACACACACACACACACACACACACACACACACACACACACACACACACACACACACACACACACACTCACACACACATGCACCCTGGGATGAAACTACATGAGTGGTGGGAGTAATGGAGAAGGCTACAAAAGACAATAATACCCTGGCTGAAATTTATCCACCCAGGATATCTTTAGGCTCTGTGCTGACCCAAGCTTGAAAGAATTGTCCAGGGACATAAGGAATAGCTAGTGGACATGGCAATGGATGTGGGGTGCCATAAGATGAAACCATGAAAAAGGTGCTCAAAAAAAGGCATGACACAGCCCTTTACCACAGTTCCAGTTGCGCAAAAGGTAGCACATTCACTTTTGGAGAAGGCTGTGTCTCTATTCTAGCAGCAGACAGTTGGATTAATTTTCTAATAGTAACACTACGTTGCCCCATAATGGAGGATTCATAGATTACTACTAGGCTAACTACCCTTGTGGGTCATTTAAAGCCTAGCCAACTACCCCATATGAGAATCAAACCCTGCACCTTGTGTCTGTAAGGTAAACACATTAACCATTAGGCCAAATCCCACCCTTTGGAAGAGATGCTAAACTGAGGCCTCATGTGCGCCGGTTGTAGCTTAGGTGGGTATAAATGATCTGATACATTTACTGAAGAGAGTTGAGGAAGTTCACCTTTCCTGTAGTCACAATGAATACTTCCTTGGGTCTCCCTTGAAAAGAGACTATTGGCCTAGTGAGACAACACAGTCAAAGTTTAAATAAATAAATAAAAATCTGTTCCATATGAGTTGACCCATTTGCAAAATATTTGCTCTGTTACAGTTTCTTTGCAGTTAACTTTCCCCAGACAAGACACATGAATCCTTTCTGGTTTCTCAAGTAATCGGAAATTATTCTTCTGTTGATCTTTGAATATCAAGTCATTGGTACAATTTATTTCATCTTTGACAGTAAAATAAAGCTAAACTTAATTACATTTTGATTATTTTTGTTCAGACTGTTATTCCATAGTTGTTTTTCTAAGTCAGAATTAAAGTAATTCTGAATGTAACTTTTTCATCCATAATTGGCAACAGTAGTATTACCCATATGAAGTCTATCTCTTCATTCAGCATCAGTTCACATTTCTCTCTTAAACATGCTATACTCATCACATCTGCTATGAGTAGTTTCTTGCCTAGTCAGTATTTTACTTACAAATCATACTTCTGTTGTTTTGAAGTGCTCTGTATAAAGACATTATGAATATACTTTGCAAGGATCTGTGGTCCGTTTTACGTGAACTTGTTTACCATAGACTTATTCAGGGAGCTGTTTCACATCCGTACAATGCTAGAAACTGTTCTTTTTCGATCATTGCTTATTTCCTTCATGTATCTGTTAAGGCTTTTGACCCCATAAGTAAGTAATCTAGTCTCCTGTAGGATCAGAGCACATAATAGCATTCTACAACATTATATACTTGCAACACAACTTAGCTTATTATTTTATACTATTTTAATGTTGGAACATCTATGATTAGATTTTTGAGTATTTTTAAAACCATTTTCTTGTGCCTTGGTCCACTCTCAGGTTCAGATAGCTTTCCTAGAGGCATACTTATCTCAAGCATGTCTCTCAGAATTGGCATTTGCCTCATTAGCATAAAATTATCACCATGTCATATGTAGTCTGTGTACTGCGTGCACATTGAGTACAAAGAAACCTAATTTTGCTTGGTTTGCACTTGTGTAAATCGAAGTGACTATAAAGTTTATTTTGACTTTTTTATGCTGTCTTAATCTGTTCCATAGCTGTTATCAGTCACTTGCTGCACTATCGCAGCAATTATGTTTACACCACCTTCTGAGTCACTGAATACTTTAACATAAGCACGTGGCAGCCCCCAGTATTTTAAAAATAAAAATATCACATGGGCATACAACAGTATTAATATTTTGCAAGTTTGTGTTTCTTGACTTAGTTATCTTACAGAAACCCAGGTTTTCATCGATTACTGAAAAGATTTTCATTAGCTATTATTGTGTCAATTTCCCCAGCTGTAAATGGGTGGGTATTATTCTATGATAATCACTTTATTCATAACATACAAATCAAGACAAAAACATATTTTGTTTTTCATTATAGCAGAAGCATTCTTAATCAGGTTAACATTCATTTCACATATAAGCTCAGAGTTTCATAGCTGGTTACTAGGGTAATGACTCCAAGAAGCCTTGTAAGCCTTATCATGCTTTCCAAATATTTTCAACTAGTTTTGACACTCTAGGATTATTTTAAGGTTATATGTAGTTTTGGCATGGGTGGTCAAGCATTTACAGGCTGCATCTGTATACTAGAGAGAGACATAAGTGCTAGTCTGGAGAAAATGTCTGAATCCCCTTCCATTAGTCCAAATTACACTTAAATTAGTTTATTGAAGAACTCTGCTTCTCATGGATGGAAGTCTGCTCCAGAGAAGGGGTAGTCTTAGAGCCTCATACCTATCCCCGTAACATGTTCTATTTATGTTGCATATGAGGTTTAAGTCCATAGATCAGGTAATTCTGAAGCTATTTGTTTTGTAGATATGCAACAGGTCCATTAGAGCAGTATCAGTGGATGTTTTCTAGGACAGCCATACATTGCCTTTCAGTAACCTGTAGAAGACCGAGTACAGGGCAAGGGTTTTGAGGCAGCCACATAGGAAATTATGTTTATGCCGTGTATTTTTTGTGAGGAACCTGTGTAGACTCTCCAGCTGTTGAATATGCCTGGTTAGTTACATACCAAAGTAGCCATTGTACTCAGTGATTGGTGTGATAAGGGCCGAGTACAGCAGAACAATGATTTCTTTGGAAATAGATGCCATATCCTTACTTAATAAGTTATGCAACATAGAATGAGCTCCTCATTATTGTAGACATGATGGTCAAAGCCCAGGCCATTGCCTATAGGCATTCCTAAATCCCTAACCACTAGATCTATTCTTAGGGTGTATTATCAATGTGGTAGTGTAGGGCTGCCATCTTCCCAAAAGATACTATTATGCATTTCTTGGCAATGAGTTTTTCACTGTAGGTCTAGCAGCAGTTATTAGTCTGTGTTACTCCTTCTTGGAGGGTATCTGTGTCATCGAGGATTCTATGACTACATCTAGTTTCCAATTATCTGCAAACCTGGTCAGCCAGAGACTCTTGACTTTGGCCTTAACCTCAGAGAATTAGATGCCAAAAAGAAGTGGCTACAGCACTTAGCCTTAAAGGTCTCTGCTAATAACTGTTTGCTTTGTTGAGGTAGACTTCTCTATCCTGAATTCATGGGTTCTATCTGTGAACTATGTGGCTATGCTGTGTGCAACATAGGGGCTTATATTTAATTTTGTGAGATTGTCTATAATGCCTGGGGAGGAGGGTATTATGTTGAATGTTCAGGTCAGATCAAGATAGACAGTTTGTACCTTTTTGCCCTTGTCCATTGCTTTGTTGACCTTCTTGAAGAAGTCCACCATGTTGAGTAGGCATGACCTGCAACTTGATGAATTCAAATTGGGTTGGCTTGTTTTTTTTTATTTATTTTTTTTTTTGAGTTTGTCCTGTGCTTATTCTGGGTAGGTAGACCTGTCTCTCTGCAGCCATCAACATGATTGCACAAGGTTTATATGAACAATTCCACATAGGCAGCAGTGCTTTTACATTTTGGAGGCTTAGCTTTTTATCAGGGTGTCCCTTAATAGTAAGAAGTTTACCTTACAATAATTCCTAAAAGTCCATGGGTTAGATGGAGTCCCAAGTTTTATTTTTAATTTCAAAGGAGACAACTTTATGCTCTGTCCTGACTCTGTTACCCAGTCTACCTTATTTCTCAGTCTTGCAGGTAGTTTCCTGAGAGCACATATCATTAGTACTGCAGCTGGCTTTATATTTGTATGATATAAATATATGCTATACTGCTTAACATACAAGGCCATGTCAAACCCAGAGCTGTTGGACATGCTACACTTAAAGAAATCCCAATCCCTCAGAGACACACACTCTAGGGATCTAAACCTTGTCATCACAATGAATAAAACATGCTGGAGGGATAGGTTCCTGATCCAGAGACTCCTCAGACTCTGGAATAGACTCCCCATACATGTCAAGCAGAGCGCCTCTTTGGCCCTCTTCAAAAGGAACCTTGATGATTGGATGGGAGATAGGAAATTTACCCCGGGAATCACGTCAGTCACCCTGCTAGACAGGGGTCCAGGGAAGTAAATACTGTGGGAAGAAATAGCCAGGGAATTGTTATGGCTAGGCTTGTATATGGCCTAGGGCTGATAACCTAGTACCAACCTATGAACCTATGAACCTATAAATAAATAAATGACCACTTGTTAAACAGGTAAGCCCAGTAGATAAACTATCCCTTTTTAGGGAATTGCTTAAACTCAAGGCTATGGGAATCAAACTCAGGACTGCTGCAGGATCTGGACCTCTGCACAAGATGCCAGTTATATTTTCCTGTAAGCTTTCTAGAGCAGTATAGTCAGGCACAATATTATTACGGTTTTGTACAATATCAGAAATGTCTACATGACTCTACATTTCATGCGATCTGCTTATATAGTATTAATTATTTCACAAAAAAATAAAAAACACCTGGTGCTCCAGAAATGCCCTGTCTCAGACTTTCCTTCCTCGGAAGTGAAAACAATTCTGGTTAAACTGTAGCAGCCTACTTACAAATGCCATAAGCAGTTGTACAATTTATACTATGCATGGAACCCTCCTACAGTGCTCAGGTTTTAGTTAAGAAAGAAGAAAGAAAAAAATATTTTCTTTTCTTTTAAACTGTAGCAAACTGCATTCATAGCAAGTGGTTGTTACAGTTTATACCATGCATGGAGTACTGTAGCCCTCGGGATTTAGTTAAAAAAGGAAATCTATCTATCTATCTATCTATCTATCTATCTATCTATCTATCTATCTATCTATCTATTTATATCTTTTTGTAAACTGTGGCAACTGCTTGCTACATTTGCAACAAGCAGTTGCTACAGTTTCAATCTAAACAAAATTGCATGCATCAGACTTGAATTGACATGTGCAGACATGCAATAGCACATACAACAGACATATGTTCATCATTTCACATTAGACAAGTTGCTCTACCTACATATTACCATAGTTTACCTTAGCTATAATTTTTCAGCAGCTGAATGATTTCTTTTGCACAAGTTCCTATTGCACTGTGTAATTCTCACATGAATAAGAGGATCTAGTTAGTAACATATTTCTTGTTCATTGCCATCTATGTTTTGTTAATGTTTAGAATCCAAACTGTCTCTCATTTATTTGCACCAAAAGAGTTAGCTGTCCCATATCCTGTCAGTGTCCGGCTTCTCTGATTTTATTGCCAGAGTTCAAGAGTTGCACCACCCGAGAGAAGAAGCTGTTTCTGAAACTGGATGTTTTACAGCGCATGCTGCGGTATCTTCTGCCATTCAACAAGCATGTAAACAGTTCATAAGCAGGGTGTGTAGGATCCTTGGTTATTTCTGTAGTTCTGTTATGACATTGTGCTGTGTATAACTCCTGTAGTGCTGGAGTTATACATTATCTTCTCTGCCACTTTCATTATCTTTTGTAGGAGTTTTTTGGTCTGCAGCTGAGCATCTCCCATACCACACTGAAAAGTACACGTTAGGATACTTTCTATGGTACCCCTATACAGTTTAGTCCACACCCGGAGCTCTACTGCACTTAGGTTTAACTGTAAATGCAAAAACTGGCTTTTAAAAGCTAGTATGCAGTAAAGAGTGATTGAATCAGATGGCTATACCCCCCAACAATGTACACCTTGCCTTGTTGCCTCCTTCACTTCACCCTAGCTATGTTACTTCTTAAGGGTGTAACCAATTTGCCAGAAGATATTAATAAAGCACACAAAACAAGAAAAGTTTTCTCATAGTTGCTTGCAAGGTATTATACTCTAGATTAATGCCTAATTTACTTTCCACAATCTGGCTTTTAATACTTAGTGTACTTTTCCAACAATACTATGATGTACATTTCTCAGTATTAAACCTTTTCACTTATAAAGTACCAACAAACAGTTGGTGTTCATATTTCTTCTAAAAACACATGCACACTCTTCTCACCATGTCTTTTGCATTTACATATCACTGTAGTACAGATTCTGCAAGCTTGACTAAGAACTAGGCAACGTTTTTAGTCGTGCTTATAGCCACAATATAAGTATGTGACATTTATCTGCCATCCAGCTTGGATTCTTTCTGTGTTGCAGCTCATTGCCTTTTGACTCACTTTTTTTTCATATCCATCATTGTTATAGCATATCATACCCTTACATCTTTATGACATGTCCCCCATTGTGTTGTATGTTTGTACTAATTGACTTAAACTTTATTTAAACTTTATTTCACACACCTTTTTTGTCATTTAACTCAGTCAGTGGACTAGTAACTCCACTTGCTCTGCATGTATCCACAGCTTTTGATAAAATGCTTCTTGTTTAATTTCTGACAGTACAATGATTTCTGTCTCTTTTTACAGAATTATGTAGCTCACCAAAATGAACCTTTGGCTTCTTCAGTTCAGTAAAGTATGCATCTTGTGTCCCTGTAGGACCTTATGGTCTTGTAACGAATAAGCACTGGTGACAGTTTTTCTCTAGTCAGCTATTTCTAAATGTATCTCTTAGCACTGCTATTTTGTTTTTCTTTTTACTAAAGAGGTGAATGTCTTTATGGCATTTTCCTCTGCAGAATGTAGGAATGTTACATGATGACCTTTAGACGTCTCAGCTAGTCCACTTGTTATGACAAATACATCAAAGTCTGGGTGCTTGCTTCCGGGTCATATTTCCTCTGAGAACTGTACTTTTATAGTACCAGACAGTAGTTATATTAAATGTGTTAATTCACTTGCACAAATGTATTTCTTGGGTTCCTCCAGATATTTCTCCACTCTGACCCAAAGTCATATTAGAAGGCTTAATAACGATTATCCAGACAGCAAAAATGTTGTCTAAACTCTATGGCTCTACATTGCAACTTATACTGCTATCCACCTCATGATATGCTAATCACCATAGGTACCTCATTGGCATGAAGAGGTATAGACAACTTGTCTGGCATTTTTCATCCTATTGATGAGTGAAGCTCAAAATTAAAAAATCTTCTATTGACATTAAGTTTGAATGGACTTTCATTAAATGACTTCTAAAAGCCAGTTGCAGACTGCATAAAAATAAACATATAGCTATATATATTTATTTTATTTTTATTCTTGGGTGGTGACTAAAAAGTATCATTAGACCACCTTACTTACCTAGCAATCATAGGTTCATAGGTTCATAGGTTCATACTAGGCTATCTGCCCTAGGGCATTTATAAGCCTAGCCAGAGTGTGTTTGGCTTTCGCCACCCATTTTAAAATAATTTTGCTATGCCCTTTTTCGAGGTTAGTATACTGTGCCTCTGTCTAACAGTGACACAGAAGCGATACCCGGGGTAAACCTATGATCTCCCATCCACTCATCAAGATTCCTCTTGAAGAGAGTCAATGAGGGACTCTGCCTAACCTGGACTGGGATTTTATTCCAGAGTGAAGGGAGCCTCTGGGTTATGAATCTGTCCCTCCAGCATGTCCTATTTATTTCAGTGCTGAGGTTCAAGTCTCTCAAGTGTGTAGCTCAATGGGATTTGGATTTTCTGAGGTGCAGCATGTCCATTAATTCCGGGTTGGACAAGGCTTTATACATCAGGCACAGATCGCCTCTGAGCAGGCGGTATGCCACTGAGTAGAGCTGGAGTTTCTTTAACCGGGCAGCATATGGTATCTGTTTGAGCCCTTTGATCCTCTTGGTGAGGTACTTTTGGGGTCTTTCCAGTTGCTGCAGGTGTCTGGTAAGGTACATCCCAAAAGGGGCATTGTACTCAATTATGGGCCTGATGAGGGATGAGTAAAGAGGCACGATGACCTCCCCTGATCTAGATGTGAATCCCTTCATGATTAGGTGGCTATATAAAATGTTTTTCTAACCACTTTGGCCACGTGGTTGTCAAATGAGAGATTGCTATCAACTTGGGTCCCCAGGTCCCTAATTACTTCTTCTGTACTTAATGGATTTCCACCTATGTGGTAATTTGTGGGCTCTTTGCTTTTGCCAAAGGGAATGACTATACACTTTTTGGCATTTAGCTTGAGGCCATGGCTCTGGCACCAGTTGTCTGTTTCTATGAGGCCCTTTTGGAGGATGCTTGTGTTGGCTGGAGTGTCGATTATGGCACCCAGTTTGCAGTTATCTGCAAACTTGGTCAGCCACAGTCCTTCCGTGTTGGCCTGTACCTCTGAGAAATATATACCAAACAAGAGAGGTCCCAGGACTGAGCCTTGTGAGACGCCACTTGTAACTGGTTTGGAGTCGGACATGGCTGCAGCAATTCTAACCATGTGGGTTCTGTCCTTGAGTCAGTTTGCAACCCATATAGTGACATAGGGGTTTATACTTAAGCTGGTGAGCTTATCTATAATGCCTGAGTGGGGTATTGTATCAAAGGCTTTTGTGAGGTCCAGGTAGGCTGTGTGGACTGCCTTCCCCTAGTCAATGGCCTTAGTGACTGTTTCAAAGAAATCAACCAGGTTTAAGAGGCAGGATCTGCCCTTAACAAAGCCAAACAGGGTAGGATCCAGTGTCTGTAGGTCCCCAATATCTTTATTTATGAGGTCCATGATGATCCTTTCCATAGCTTTGTAGACCAAGCTAATCAGGCTTATGGGGCGATAGTTTCCAGGATCCGTTGAGGCACCACCTTTGTGGAGAGGGACCACTGTTGCTGTACGCCACTCTTTGGGTACATATCCTGTAGTAAGGCTGAGATTGAACAGTAGTTTTATGTTTGGGTTTAGCTCTTCTTGGAGTTCATGTAGGATGCAGCCCAGGACACCGTCTGGTCCCATTGATGCTGTGTTTTTTGCTTTGGAGAGGGCAGCTCTTACCTGAGCATCTGAGATGTCAGGGGGGCAACACTCTGCTGGGATAGATATTTGCCCTTTTGGTGGGGGGGGGGAGAAGTTTGCGCTGAACCTTTCAGCTAGGATGTTGGCAATGTCTGTGGGTTCAGTGTATTTTTTGTCATTTTGGACTAATTCTGAGCATATCTGGGAATTCTCACCCAGGTTCCTAACATAACTAAAGAAAGCCTTGTGATTATCCTTAGTGTCCTGTGCAATTTTTCTCTCGAAGCTGGCCTTAGACAATTTTATGAGTGCCCGTAGTTTTTTGCTAATACTGATCAGAGATGCCTTCCCTTTTTGGGATTTTGCTCTATCATGTAGTAGCTTCCTCCTTCTATTGTATAGTTTGTTTATGGCTGGGGTCCACCAGACAGGACGTCTGCCTTTGGAGGATTGGGACTTGGTTTTATTTGGGATTGCATGATCCATGCATTCCTGAAGGTGTTCATAGAATGCATTTATAAAGGATTCTGCAGTCTGGGCTGTATTTTCCACAGGCCCAGGGGCTTTGAAGGATTCCACCTCGGTTTTGAGGAGTGTGAAATTTGCATTAGAGAAGTTTTTAACTGTGGTTTTCAGGGCAGGGGGTGGAGTCGGGATGTGAATATCCAGTGAGATTAGTTTATGGTTTGATCTTACCAATGAGGGATACACTTCTGGTCTGGAGCATAGAGTCCCCATGTTGGTGATGATCAGGTCCAGTATGTTTTCCCCTCTTGTGGGATTGGTAACAAGTTGTTCCATAGCATTTGAGTTCATAAATTCTAGGAACCTTTGGGCTAGGGTGTTGGAGCTAGAGTAATGCTCCCAGTCTATGTTTGGGTAGTTGAAGTCGCCCAATATAATGGTCTTTGGAGAGACCTTCATATTTTCCAGTGTTCTCAGGAAGGCCGAGTGGGGTTCCTGGGTTTGGGAGGGTGGTCTGTAGCAGGCTATAAACTGGAAGGCAGTTTTACCCACTGTTAGTTGCACATGGATAGTCTCTGATGCTTCGTGCTGTGCCACCAACCTGGAGGTATGGGTATCTTTGACGAATATTGATACTCCCCCTCCTTTTGTGGTTCGGTCCAAGTTTTGGTTCCAAAAAGCATGGTATGAGGTATAACCTGGTAGTGCTGGGGTGCTCTCGGGAGCCTTGAACCAGGTTTCTGTTACTGCACAGATATCTATGTTCTCCATGCTAAGGAGTCAAATTGTTAAACAGATTATTATTTTACAACTCTCTCTTTCTCTCTCTCTCTCTCTCTCTCTCTATATATATATATATATGGGGACAGAACGAATCGACGACAGCGACAGCTGCCGGCCAGAAGATCGACAATGCAGAAGACTGGAAGATCGAAGAATGCAGAAGACTGACGAAGGATGGGACGGAAAAAAACACAGTAAGGGTGACGTGTGTGTGTCTGGTTAGGAGTACAGACGTAAGGTAAGTGTGGATATTGATGGTCTGTGGGGATGGGGGGGGGGGGAAGTGGTAGTTTGAGTTAGGGACTGGTGGGCTAGTAAGTAATGCGGTAGTGATAGTCTTTGGGTTATATATATATATATATATATATATGTGTGTGTGTGTGTGTGTGTGTGTGTGTGTGTGTGTGTGTATGTGGTTTACAATCAAAATGTTGAAATTCAGTTACATGACAGGCTCCTCCTCGAACATGGTAGGAGCGACAGTTGGAATGTCGACGTTCATATGTCCGTCCGTTAAGAAAGACATACACAAGGCAGGGACATGAAGCATGGTTGGCAACGACAGCAGCCAGCATTAATATCTACAGAACGTTGTTGATGTTGCTGCGTCTTCCTTTAGACCTTCTTAATATTTATGAGTCGAGGATATGCGTCATGGAAACCACCATTTGCGGTTTTAAGTTTTGAGCTTTTGATAATAAACCTATGTATGTATGTATATATCAATAGATGTGTGTGTATGTGTGAATGATTTAGGTGGTTGAGAAGTAAACTGATCACAAAGAAAAAATCCATCTTAGTTGATTGCACATTCCTGGCTTTTTTTTTCTGTATGAGATAATGGGCCGGTGGGGATTAGGGAAGTCCTTTCCCCACAGTAGTGCAATCTCAGAGTTGGTATATTTGATTAGTAGAGTTTGTGAAATTGCAGGGGGCTTGTCACTGCAAAAATGAATGTTTAATGTATTTTCCTTTATTTTTGATTATTTGACTTTCAAGCACTTTTGCTCAATGTTTTAATGTTCAGTGTAGTGAGTATTAGACCACTGCAGATTAAGTAATGTTCACAGAATTGAGCACATTACACTGATATTAGCAGGGATAATTATGTTGTATGTAAATGTGCCACAGTGAGCTCCAAATGTCATGGTACACAAAGGAATACCTCAGTAGTAACAGGGAACTGAACAGTACCCGCAAGTAAGCTACAAGTAATGAAAAATCACTGTCAAAGTGTGATGTACATAAACAAAGTTACTGAAACAATTTCACAGTTAAAATATCCTGACAGCCTTAAATACATACTTATAACAAAATCTCTCCCATAAGCTTCAGGGCAACTACAGAGTATCACCTTACCTCCATTATTGTAAAAATATGCTAACGCTTACTTACGGATACCAATGGAATCCATACATTTTTTAATAAAATATTAATAAAGGCAAAGAGCAACCATGGCTATATTGCCATAGCTAACATTAGTTAACAATGGATGCAGGACTTGTATAAGAAACACAGGCAATGAACACACGCTGGGAATGTGGATGATAGAAAAGAAGATGTGGGGAATGAGGGATGTTGGAACAGGAAAATCAGAGTGAAGGTCAGAGGGCATGGGCAATGTGTTTATTTTGGTGGGAATAGGCCCCATTTTTTATTTTTATTTTTTAAGAATAGAAGGAAATGTAAAGATTAAGAATAGAAGGAAATGTAAAGATAGGGAAAGAGGAGGAGAAGTCCATTACAGCAGGTATACCCATGGAACAAATATCACAACACATGACAGATAAACTTTTGAAAAAATGTAAAGACAGGTAATTTACAGAGACAAGCATACTGTACAAAATGGCAATGGAAAGTTGTTGAACAGGATGGGGATGCATACTACCATAATTTAATGTAGAAATCCACATCTACCTATGCACTATCACATTACAACATGTTGGAAACTATGTGGCAATCATACTTGGATGTGTATGACCAGTGGTAGATGTGAGTTTTAGGGTAATAAATAAGATCACAGTAACATTGGATAAGTAAACACATACTCAAGTAGTCTTGTCAGCTGTGCAAGTATAAACCAAGTGACATCGCAGATGAACAAATGCAGATCTAAGAATGCTAGATAACTCCAGCAGAAGGCAGAACAAAACCTCTGACCATGCATGAGAAAAGAAAACAACCAAGCACAGTGCCAAACAGCAGTACTGTAGCAAAGCAGCAAAATGGCTGATAAATACACAAGTAGGTGTACATAACCCAAACAAACGTGTAATAGAATGCATACATGTGACACACACATACTTTGTTAAAGGTAATACACAGGTGTAGGCAGATATGTATGACTGTCAGTGGCCTAAATGAAACATACATTAATGCAGTGTCAATACACATACACAGATCAATGACGTAAGCATATTTGCACAAATCTAGCACTACAGTTTAAAAACATATATCAGGTTCTGCACATGAATTTTCTGCAATGTACACTGATTAACACACAAGTTTAATGAGAACAAGGATGTAGTGCAAGTAGTAGCCAGTGACTTGTGTGCAGATGTCCTGCATCTGTAAAATGCCAATACATTTGGCACATGTTTACCATGTCAACAAATATAATACATGACATAGGTCAATAACTGAAAGAAAGGCAAACACATCTGCAAAATATATTATGTAATTATGGAGGTGGAAGTGAGGTGGACAAACTGGGCCCACATAAGGGATGAGCAGGACAACAAGGTAAGTTTACACATTGCAAATGCATGTGTGCAGCACACAGATTGCTGTCGAAGACAGCCCAAAATACAATTAAGTAAATGGCAGATATATGTCACACAGACAGACTGACTGCTGATGTCCACAGAAATGGGTATGGATAAATCACACATACACAGTAATGTGCAGTCATGTAACATCGATTGTCATAGGTAAGCAAGCTAAGAATTTCAGTCACATATACATATTCTGTCATGCCATTGTCAAATAAACAACCGCAGGTGTGCGTCATGCACCATGCTCATTACAGAGCAGAGGATACTCCTGTGAGCATTATTACAGCACATCAACAATAAGTGAATGTTCACATGTCAAAGGTACAATGGTGTGTCAGTATGGATCAGACTATGTGCAGAAGAAATATGTATAATCATCAGTTGTGCACAAATATTAGAGAAAGGTGTAAACTTATGTGAATAAGTAATGAATGTGGAAATGTAACATACAGCAACATGGCATAATGTACTGATACTGAATAAATTATCCTTACCTCAGTGTATACAATAATACTACATTGATGTTTGATGTAGTCAGAAAAGGAGGACTGCTGATAGGTATAACATACCTGTATATGACCCCACATGGCATCAACATTACCAACACATGGCACCCACCAACACATCATGCCAGTGGGGCAGTATGACAACTGTCAATCAAAACACATGGAAAATGAGATGTCCTTCTGTTTCACATACATGATTTGGCACTACACAAATACAAACTATATCACAGTTGTAGTTCTGGATTATGGACAATATCTGTTGTCTGTCAGTTTCCCCCTCAGTAAAGAAATAAATTATGTACTCACCATAATGTTCCAACTGTGTTGCTGATATTTGTTCATACTTCATGAATGGGACTCGGTTCATTATGACAACCTAGCAAAAGGGTTCAATCCCCCAAGAAATCTACAGGAGGGGGAAGGAGGTGGGATGTCAAGCATGAATGAAGATTGACAACACAGATGGAATGTTACAGTCAGTACATAAGTTCTTTATCTGATGTTGTCAATCTTTGTTCATTCTTGAAAAATGGGACTGAGTCCCCAGCTACATCAGACCCTGGATAGCCTTATAGAAGAATATTCCTGAGAACCATAGAGCCAAAGGCTGCTCTTTCCCTGGAGGCCATATCCAATTTGCAATGAGTGATAAAGGTATGAGGCATAGCCCAAGTTGCAGCTGCACAGATTTTGTCCATACAAGCTTTTTGAATGAAAAACTGCTGATGTGGCATCTGATCTGGTTGAATGCACTTTAACAGGCCTAGATAACTTTTGGTTGTTATGTACATAAATAAAGGTAACAGAATCCCTCAGCTATTTAGATAATGTCACTTTTGACACAGCTTGTCCCACTGTTAGACCAGAAAGGGTAATGGACAAATGATCTGATTTCCTGTACTCTTTAATCCTGCTCAGTTAAAAATCTACTTGCCTATGTAGTCCAGTAAGTGTAAGCACTATTCACCTTTGTTAGAAAATTTGGGGAAGAAAACTGGTAACTCAATAGTTTGATTAATATTGGATTCAGAGACCACCTTAGGACGAAAGGAAGGGTTAGTTCTCAGTGACACCCTGTCTTTATGAAAAATGATATACATAATGCCTGGATCTCAGAAACTCTTCTGGCAGAAGTGATGGCTACTAGAAAAAGAGTTTTCCAGGAAAGGAATTTGAGAGGGCAAGCAGCCGCGGGTTAAAAGGGAGGTAGTACTAAAGATTGAAAAAACAAGGTTAGATCTCACGGAGGTAAGGGATCTTTGAATGGAGGTTTTAATATAAGGCACCTTTTAGAAAGACCTTGCATGGACAATGGGATATTAAAGAAAGGGCATCATACCCATTGTGAAAATTAGAAATGACTGCTAACTGAACTTTAATGGTGGAAGCAGAAGCCCCATTGATCGAAAAGGGTGGCTAAAAATTCCAAACCATTTTCAACAGGTGCCAAAAAGGGTTCTAAGTTGTTTTCAGAAACCTGAATTGAAAATATCTTCCATTTACTGGAATAGAGTCTCTTGGTGGAAGGTCAATGGGAAGCCAGAAGAATTTTTTTGTATGGGGAAAGTTATATTATTCTGTCTGGTGACTAACGGAATTGAAGGAACCAAGCTGTGGGCTTGAGAGAGTGTAAATCAGTATGCACCAATCCCTGTGTGTGAGACAGCAGGTCTGGGACTGGGTCCAGAATCCACGGATGATGAATCAAGTGAGGCCAAAGAAAGGGGAACCAAATTTGCCTGGGTCAAGAGGGGACAATGAGAATCACTTTGCTTGGTAACATTCAGGCTTTCTTTTGGAAAAGGGGTATGAGCGGAAATGGGTGGGCATAAAGAAGCTCTGAGAGCCAATTGAGAAGGAGACCATCTCTTGAGGACTCCATCTGAGGGAGGATTAGGGCAAAGTAGCTGCTGCACTTGTTGTTGGTTGGGGAGGCAATGAGATCACAGCAAGGCTGGCCTCAATGGCAAAATATTTCTTTTGCCACTTTGGGATTTTGAAACCACCTGTGAGGCAGAAGAATGTGTCTGCTCAGGTTGTCCGCTATCATGTTGGAACTCCTCGTGATATGCTTTGCCACAGGAAAACAGTTGGAAGATATTACCCACTGCCACACTCTGAGAACTTCCTGGCAAAGGGAGTAGGATTTGATTCCACCCTGTTTGATGATGTACCAAATCCCTGACGTGTTGTCTGACTGGATTGCAACTGTTCCTAGAGGAAGAACAGATTGAAAGGCTTGCAATGCTAGGAGTACTGCTGTCACCTCTAGGACACTGATGTGCAAGTTGGCCAGGTCTTCCCAGATAATGCCCCCCACCCCATCTGGGAGGCATCCGTGCTCACAATGGCCTCAGGTTGTGGAGAAACAAAGGACTGGGCCATTAGGATTTCTCCTAACTACATCCACCAGGATAGATCCTTTATGCAATGTCCTGTTACTAAGATTAGGTGAGTCATTAGATGAGATAGGCTGGACCATTGGGAGGCTAGAAGTCATTGACATATCCTCATGTGAAATCTCACCAAGGGAGCCACGGTGATAGCCATTCCCATAGATCCTAAAGTTTGAAGGACAAGTAGAGTGGGCACTTTGTTTTTCATTAAAATGAGCTGTACTTGAGAGCTTATCTTTTGAAGCCTGAGAAAGGGTAGAGAAGCTATACTTGAAATTGTGTTCAGGTGGGCTCCTATGAATTCTAGGCCCTGAGTAGGAGACAGCTGTGACTTCTCTTTGTGGACTGTTATGCCAAAGACACTGAACAAGTGTATGGTGAAGTCCATGGCTTGAAGCAGTAGATGCCTGGTAGAGCAGTGAGGAGACAGTCATCTAGATAAGGAAACACCCAACATCAGTGTAGTCTCATGTAAGCCGTGACTGCTGCCATGCATTTGGTGAACATTCTGGGGGCTGTGGTGAAGCCAAATGGCACCACTCTGAACTGATAATGACTGGCCCCTAAACAAAAGTGGACATAGCTTCCTTATGTGGTAATATGCATCTTGAAGGTCTATAGGGCACATCCAATTGTTTTCCCCTAGAAAGGGGAGAAGAGACTGAACTGTGACCATCTGGATTTTTTTATGCTGAACAAAGTTGTTCAGAAAGCTGAGGTCCAATATCAGCCTCCAGTCCCCCATCTTCTTTGGCACTAAAAAGAACCTGGAGTAAAATCCAGATCATATCTGGTCTGGTTGGACTTTTTGGATGACTTTTTTTTCTAACAGCTTTTGAACTTCTATGGCTGCTTGATCCCTCTGATTGGGTGGAGCATCAGGGATTTTTTTCAATAACCTCAGAAAAATGGTGAAGAGTATGTGATAGCCTCTGGCATGATTCTCTGCACCCAAGTGATGGAGGTGACTTGTCACCAGGCTGTCGAACGCAGTAAGAGTCTTCCCTCAACTTTTTTCAGAGATAAGCAATCAGGCCTCCTTTCAGGAGCACTTGTAGAGTTGTCCAGAGAAGGAGTCACTGCAACCCTGGTTTCACAGGTCACCTCTGCCTCACAGGTGGCGTTTTCCATCTGAGCTCCCCCCCTGCCCTGAGGGGAGCCACTGCGACATGTGTTGTGGAAGGCCCCCGGGACTTTTTGAAACTCATCTTTCCATTCCTCTGATTCCTGGAGTAGGATCACTGAGGAGTAAAATAGTGAATGCCAACCACAGACAGGGTCTTTCCATCCTTCTCACACCTAGCTAGTGTGTCCTTCAACTTGGGGCCGAACAAAGATGATCCATCAAAAGGGCCATTGATGAAGGAAGACTTCAATGGCTCCATGAATTCACACAAGCACATCCAGGTGTGGCACCTTATGGACAATGCCATAACACACTGCTCTGGTCATGGTTTTGGCTGTATGTGCAATGAGCTGCATGGACGAGTTCAGTATAGACTCCAGGGGGGCTAGCTGAGAGGCGATCTTGTCCTGCACCTTGTCCGACACTGCTCCCATGAGATTATCTGATAACACCTTAATTAGAGCTCTCTGAAGTCTAGTAAAATGTGTCATGAAGTTCAAGGACCTGAGTGTAAAGGTCAATGAAGTGTAGACTCGCTTTCCAAGTCTGATTGAGATGTGAAGATCCTAGACAGTAAACACACAAAAGATGCCTATCAGAATTGGGCATCTTTTTTCCACAGTCTTGGCACTGTTTAAATCCAGAAGTAATTTTATGCTTTTGCACCATTTTAAGAATGTGTATAATGGAAACAAGCTAAACATACCAATATACATGTACACAAAGGATGGAGGAAGGTATACCAACTATGGTAGTGGAGAAATACCAAAAGGTATAAGAGAAAAAAGAAGGAAAGTACCAACGATGATACTAAGAAATACTACAAACAGTAAGAAGGGCGGGAGATGGGTTCATAGGTTCATAGGTGTGTACAAGGCTAATGGCCCTGGGGCCTTTACAAGCCTAGCCCATAGAAGTGCCCTGGCATTGTGCCACCCATCATTAGTTCCCAGTGTCTCTATCAAGTAGAGCTACTGGAGTGATCCCCTGGAGTGAACTTTCTATTTCCCATCCACTCAACAAGATTTCACTTGAAGAGGACTAGTGAGGTACTCTGCTTGACATGTATGGGAAGTCTGTTCCAGAGCATGGGTAGTCTCTGAGTTATGAACCTGTCTCTCCAGCATGTTCTGTTGATTGTGGTAATGAGTTTGAGGTCACTGGAGCATGTGTTGTGGAGGGATTGGGATTTCTTTAGATGTAGCATTTCTAAGAGAGCTGGGTCAGACATGGCTTTGTAAGTCAAGCAGAGATTGCCTCTTATTAGATGATATGAGACAGAGAATAGCTGGGTTTTTTTTAGTCTGTCCATGTAAGACATATGTTTAAGGCCTGGGATCCTCTTTGTGAAGTACTTTTGTGGCCTCTCCAGTTGTTGCAGGTGTCTAGTGAGGTACATGTCAAATGGTGCATTGTACTCAATGATTGGCCTAATGAGGGAAGAGTAAAGGGAGACAATGACCTCTTTCTTCCTGGATGCAAAACCCTTGGTAATGAGATGTGCCACATAGAAGGACTTTCTGACCACAATGGTAATGGTGACTGCAAGCAGTAAGGGGTGGAGTATTTGAACAAACACAACTGAAAAATTACAAGGTATAATGTAGAAATATATATTTATTTATAGAAAGAGAAATGCAAGGAAATAGCTTAATAAGGAAAAATTTTAAAGACTTAGATGAGAGCAATGGCTGATGCATCTTGCTGACAGAACGGCAAATGAGATCTGAGGTAATGGAGAGAGAGGCATTGTGGATAGAGCTGTAGCTTGAGAGTTTTTTGGCTGGTGTGAGCTGTATAAAGGCCAAACCGGTTATTAGGATTGGAACTGAGTCCCGTTCGTAAAGAATGAAAGAAGATTGACATCAGATTACATGTGTACAGGTTAACTGTTGCAGCATTAGCTGCAGGTTACCTGCCACTGGACAGCTAAATGTGGAAAGAAAGTGAAATGTGCTATTGTGTATCACACACACATTGAAACATAATTAAATATCACACAACGATATCTGCATGTTATATTTGCACATGTAATACAAGGCAGCTATGTGGTATATGACTCTACAAGAGTGCATATATAGTCCAATCAATTATATGGCAATCAGCATGCTGGCAGCATAACACAATTGGAGAACATAGACAATACTTACAGACCTGAGCAACCAACCTGATGGGGCTGAGACTCAAGTAAGATATCTCAGACTATCTACCTGAACAAGTCAAACATAGCCTGTGGCATGTCCTGGAAGAAGTTCCCCATCATGTCTCTCATTTGTGTTTGAAAAACATTGGTTGCAACATGGCGGATCTCCTCCCAGTAATATTCACTGTTTTGGTTCTGGCATCATCTCCTGCAGGGTGCAGCAAGTATGATGTCATAGGGTGGTGCGGGTTCAGTTTCCTCATCATTGTCATCATCATTATTACCATCATCATCTCAGGACTCTAGAAGTGGCCTGACATTTATAACCCTAACCATAACTTCCTTACTGTGGATGTTAAGGATCTCTATACCAGTATACCACAAGATACTGGAATAGAATGGGTAACCCGAGTTATGGTTAGGAATAGGGCTACAACAGAGGAAATTTCACTTGTGAAAGAACTTTTGGAAATAGTTTTATATAATAATTTCTTCATGTTTGGTGATAACTTTTTTCTTCAGAAAACAGGTGTGGCTATGGGCTCTCCATGTGGAGCTAGTATAACTAATGTAGTGATGGCCCACTGGGAGTCTGAGTATGTGTTTAAAAATGACAATATCAAAACTAAACTAGTTTTCTATACACGTTTTTTGGATGACATCTTTATCTTGCTTGATGGTGACAAAAAGTTGGGTAATGCAATAATAAACACCTTTAATTCCTCAACTGATTTTTTTCGGTTCACCTCCACTTTTGACTCTTATAGAATAGCCTACCTAGACATCTGTTTAACAAAAAATTTTAATCAGGAATGTTATGAGGCTAAAATATATAGGAAGGAAACATATTCAAACATGTTTTTACATTTCATGAGCTGCCACCCTTTTTATCAAAAACGCTCAGTTGTCAAAGGCCAACTAGTGCGGGCAGCTCATATAATTTCCACAGAGCACGATTTCCAAGAGGAATGTCAACTCTTGGGAAGGATGTTCGCACAGAGAGGTTATCCTTCAGAATTAATCTCAGGATTGATTTTGGAAGTAAGTGACAAACGTGTAAAGGGAATGTATAAACCTATTTTGTCTATGGACAAGATTGTCACCACACAATAAGTTATATTAAATAACATGGGAAACTCCTCTTTAATAAATTCAAGAGCCCTTGCCACACTTGATTTACCAGAAACAAAGTTTATTACAACTTACAACACATTTAGTTACCATTGTATAGGCATACTACAAAAAATTGGGTTATTTTTGCAAGTAACCCTAATATATCAAGCAAATTAGGAGAATATCCTGGCACTACATTTAGGAAAGGGATGAACTTGAAGGCACTATATGAACAACGAAGGAAAAAACAGCCAAAAATTGCTGGTATGTACAAATGCCAAAATTGCAACTTTTGTAAGTTAGTAATGGAATCTAATAGATTTTTTGTACACAATGTCCAGTATAAGTTGAAGTGTAGGACTAACTGTAATACTAGAATGGTGGTGTACCTGGCCCAATGCCAGTGATGCCAAGCATTTTATATAGGTAAGATGGAGAGAAGACTCCAGGATTGTATGTATGAGCATTCTTATGCCATCAGCAGGAATAAACAAGATAATGCCCTAGCTAAACATGTAGTGGAGTTTCCTGGGCATTGCTTTAAATTTCTAGTGATTGATCAACCAGATCTAGTTGTAAGAGGTGGCCCTACACCGCTGAAATTAGAAGAACTGGAGTTGTTTTGGCAGATTAGGCTTAATGCATACAACTTACCAGGTATAAATGGTATAAATGAAAATTGTAGTTTGAGTAGTGTGTTAAAACTTAAAAGTTTGAAAAGATGACTTTAGGATAAAGTAATAACATAAGTAAAATATCCATGATGAGAGAAGAAAAAATGAATACTAATATTTGTATAAATTAACAAATTACTGGTGGTTCATATTGAAGTCTACACTAGTATGATTATAAGTGTTCATAGGAGTTTAAAGGACTCATATGGAAATATATGTTTTTTAAAACACTAATTTTAAATATCACTTTTTGGCTTATTTGTTACTCCTTTTTTATTAGTTTAGATTAGATTTTTATCAAAGTATTTTATAATAATTTTGTATTTATTTATAACAGTGGATGGCTTTGAAACTTGTGAAGTAATTTAGAGAAGTACTCCTTTTGGTAAGCTAATTAAATAATTAGTTAATTAATGTAAAAGGGGAGGTATATATAACCTGAATGTGATTTAGTACATTGTCTGAAGAAGTTTGCTAATAGTAGCAAACGAAAAGCGCTTTATTTTATTAAAATTTTCTTTGTTTTATTGGTGTGCTTTGGCATTGCTGCTACCTGTCTTGTTTACTAGTTATATTTTCATGTTTTTACTTGTTGTTGTTTTGCACAGGGTCCTGGGTTTAAGGCTTGGCAGTGAAATGTATGGTGGTAACACAGCATTTTATTCTAGCAACTTTCCAACATTATACAAGCAATGTTTAAAATGTGCCCCTGGTTTTTGGGCTTTTGTCCCCCCCACAATAAACTTTGGCTTTTTCCAGATTTATTTGTGCTGCAAAGTTCAGAGATACAACTGAGTGAGTAGATTTTACAAGGAGCTGAGAGCTGCTGGGGAGCAAAAGTTTAGTGCTGCTTATGCTGCGTCTGCTTGCATTGTTAATAGCACAACAGGTAGTATACTTGATTTTGATGCAGAAGGCTGTGGGTTCTACTCCCACAGTATATAGATGCATTTCTGATACTGTACTGTGTTGCAAAAGGGGTGGATGCGAAGATACATAGTAACTATGAACCTGTTATCAGTTTGCCATCCATTCCTATCGCAATATTGCTAGCTTATCATTTTTTTTAGTGTAAGATAGGCAATTTATTCCTCAAGGGTAACAGGCACTTTATTTGTAGATGAAACAATGAAATACAAAGTTGTTTGCTAGCAGCAACCTCTTCATTAGTTACGGATCTCTTTAATGTGGAATTATTTAGATGACTTTTACTTCTTCAGAGATTGTGCATATGTACTGATACTGGTGGACTGTAGAAGTTTGAGTAGACTTTTATTATGGAAATGTTCTGAACTGGGCAGTTTTGTCATTACTGGTGCATGCATTTTGTTTCATTGTTTACTGGAAAATTTCAAAACAACACATTTAAAACACCCTCTAAAACTGTACTGTATTGGACAAGAAATATAATTTAATACAATCAGGAAGGTGCATGAAAGAGCATGTGTATGTTTCATGTGCAAGGGGCCTGTGATTTGAAAACAGCCCAAACCCAAAGTTAATCTGCCACTGGCAAAATGTATTTTCTTTGAATGTGGGTTTCAATGCTGTTTCAGTAATTGTGAGTTTTCAAGGGCAGAGAAGTTTCAATGCTAAGTATGTTCTCATTGTGAGACTGCATTGCTTTGTTTAGCAGATATGATATCTATTAGTGTTTGCGCTGTAAAATGCAAAACAAAACTTTTAAATGAAGTCCAAATCATCACAGAAGTAAAGCAGTATGCACATTAGTGTTTATGGTAACTGGGGTGAAATAGCCAAGTAATGGTTCATTGGAATGGCTGTAGGGGGGGGAGCTCCATTCGACCATGATTTTGCGAGGGGGGAAGGGCAGCAAACTTAAAGACAGCCCCGGCTGAACTATACCTCTCAACTGTCCAGATTTTTGCAGAATGAATAGATTTTTGCTTCTTATTTTTCGTTTGTTCCTCATAAAATTTGTGGTTTTCTGTCAAATCATTTAGGAATGAAATCACTATTTAATGACAGACACTGAGTTTCAGACTTCATAACCTTCAGAAAAATGCATGCTAAAGCAAGACCTGTTATTCGATCAACTGTCTCAGTTTATACAAGAGCAATTTTTAGTACTGTTTATATGTTCCCCCCATATATTTGGCCTTGTCCAGATTTCCTGCATTAACAGGTTGAGAGGTACATGCAAATAAATTGCTTTATAGAATTAGGCATATCCAAACCTCTGAACTGTCCCCGATTTTGGCTCAAAATGTTGCTCTTCCCCTAATAATCCCTCCACAAAATGGCAATTTTGGAAGAAAACACAGAGGGTTTACAATTGATAAATAACTGTAATAATCAGTTCTAGATTACTTTTATGTACCCGCGGTAGTGGTGCTGCGGTAGCGTTGTCGACGTTGTCCCGTTTGATTCTCAGCTAGAGCGTCTTCTGTGTGGATGCATGCTTGAATGGGCATGCCTTCATTGAAGGTTGTGCATCAGGGCTGGTAACTCGGCATGTAAAAATCCACTAGCAAACATTAGCGGACCAGAGTTCCACTGTGGCGACCCCTAACTGGGATAAGCCGAAAGACACAACAACAAGATTACTTTTATTTCAGAAATGCATGTAGATTATTTTATTTTGTCAGCTGCTCAAGTTAGCAGTACTAATATTAAAAAGTGTCCCTTCTTTGACAGCTTCCCAGCTGTATTGTGTGGCTATTTTATATTTTTGAATCACATTTTTGGTCCATTTTTCATAAAATTGTGTTTTTATTTGGCAAATTAGTGGCAAATCATTAAAGACTGAAGTTAGAAAATAATGACAGACATTTCAGTTTCAGATTTCATACCCTTCAGAAAATTCATACTAATGCAAGACCTACTATTCCATTATCTTTCTAAGTTTATAAGAGCAATATTTAAAAATTGTCCTTATTTTTGGGCCTTTGTCCCACTTCTATGTATGGCTTTGTCCAGATTTCTTGCTCTGAGGTTGAGAGGTATGACAAATGTGTCAGGGTCATCGCAGTCAGCCAGAGACATTTCAAATTGTGACATACTTGTTGCACCCCACTCCTCCATGTAGTGACTCTGGATTTGTCCAAGCAAGGCAAGGAGCAGTTATGCAGTGTAAATGTGCAGACTATCCCCCCATCGAAGGTAGACACAAGTACTACAATGGCTTTTCATCTGTCCTTGATTTTGCAGAATGTTCTGGTTTCTGCCATATTTTTATACTGTTGATTTATGCTTATTATTATTCAGAAAGTGCCTGTTGCTCTGTGTTTAAGTAGCAGTGCTTTAATGACCATCTGGTAAGCTTGTCTGAGATTGTAAGATGCACGTAAGTTTTAATAAGCATACTGTTAAAGAATTGCCAACACTGAAAGCCTTTCTGTTGTTGCCATGCAGAGAATACTTACATAATAGATAACATATAAGCTTTGGGTATTGAAATGCATATGTCAGTATTTGTAATAAAGGACAGGATTACATTACTTTAAGAGTTCATTACAGGGTTTACCTGCAAACTAGACAGAATGCCAATCTATCATGTGCGGTCCATATCCTGAAAAGCAAACAGGAAACAAGCTCAACAAACATTCCTTTAAACAATGTATGTTGAGCTTGTTTCCTGTTTGCTTTTCATTTTTTATTTTGATCATGTTTTCCCCATGAAATAAATAGATAGTTGTTGTCAGGCAGCAGGTCTTTTTTGGATAAGAAACATTTTTACAAGTGGGGGTATCACAGAGATTGCTACTTTCAGCATGTTACTTGATAGTTTAATAAAGCTGACTATAAATTATAATTAGAACTGCAGTGCAAGGAGAAGTGGTTTGAGTTGAGTGATGCGTGGTATTCTTATACTTGATTTTGACTGGTATTCCAGTAATGTATTTAAAAAGTAATTTATTTTTTCATGCCTCACAACCTTTTTGTTTCCATCTAGATATTATGTAAGCTGTCATGTAGCCAATGGATTGAAATATGTTTTTTCTTCTACACTTCATTTTGTCTTGATTGGGCTCTCATAATGATGGTTTGGCACCCAGGGCAGAGTATTTAATTAAAGTTACAGTTTTTGTGGTTTTGAGCATAGCTCCTCCCCTTTCTAGTTGGCCACACCCATTCCCATTGACCCCAGCCATTCAGCTGTCTCCTGCAGCCCCCCTTTGATTTGAAGTCGCTAGCCGCCACTGCATATGAGTCATATGAACAGCCACCAAGTGGCATTGTTGCAATGAAGACAAAGTGAAATGACAATGTTGTGGAAACTATGCAAGCCATGTGACAGACATCTAAACCAGGCAGTGTGGTAGTTGGCTGAAGCCACATTAATAATGAATACAACAGTAACAAACAGTTATAATGTTCAGTTATCACAACCTTGACACATGAGAATCTTGCATATGTACAACTGTATGAATGACCTTCCTACAATTGGTAGCAATCAGTAGCCTGAAAAATGCAAACATCCTGATTATGTTTACTGTTTATGAAATATTGTGAAGAAATGCCTATCTGCACAAATATTCATAAGAATACAAGTATGTCATAATAAAAAACACCCAAGGTGTTGTAAGTGGATGCAATACCACTAATGAACTGAAGGGCATACCGCACACTCTGCAAACAACTGTATGAAAACTAACACAGGACATACCCATTCAGTCTGTGAAGTCGCAGGCTATGCACATTGCATGCATTATAAGCAGTCAACAAAGGACTACAGACTTGTATGCAAAACACCCACCTCCTAATATGTATGACAGATACCCAACCCTGCCTGTCATTTTGGTTGTGGCCTACATTCCAAAAACTATCTTCAGAAAACAGGGTATGATGCTAAATGATATTTCAACATATTGTATTTTAAATCAGACTTTTAAGAACAGGTATAGTATGATTATTGCACTTACCTTACTGATAAATTATGGGTATTCTGGCATTCTAAGCAATATACATGCTAATGTAAAAAATTCAGGCAAGTAACAAGGATCAGATGCATTTTATTTAAAGCAACATACCTCTCTCCCTCCACTGCTGCTCAAGCCTGTACATCCACTTGATGTACACAGCATGATTCCAGGTCCTGTCCTCATCACCTGAAAAACGAAAAGAGCAACTATGAATGATGTAGTCCTCAAATAACAGGGATGTACATTGCTCAGATCAGGTTCTAAAAAATTACTTTTGAAGAACATCATATAATCACCATACATATTTTGCAAAGTTGCACATCGACTTTTACATCTTTGAACACACATTGGAGCACATGAGATTTAAACCTGCATCCGTAACATACATCCAAACTCTAACCTTGACACCTACCTGCCAAGCCAATTCATCCTGACTGAGAGTGTGTGTTGTGAATGCAGTGAAAAGACTTTTGGTTATAATATCACCTGGATATGGGATGGGCTACTAATATGGATCATGGCTTAGGACTTCAAAAAAATGAACATGAGCTGTGCATGTAGATAAATACTTGTAATAATGAATTCATGTCAGCACTATGGTCAAAACTACGAACGGCAATGAAAAAACATCCCTCAGATAGTGGAACAGTGGGACAGTGTCATGTGTCACACAGCTTCTGCTAACAGAGACATAAAAGGTGCAGTATATACGGAATACAGTACGGTTTGGGGGAGGACTACATTTAAAGATATTCTTTGGCAAAGTGCACATCACAGATGGAATGCATACATCATGTATCTCCCTGTTCTGCATATCAGCTGTAACTCTGACCATCTGATTTCCTCAAAAGATAAGGATATGGTGGTTGTTGAAATGAATTTAATAATGAATGACAAAACAACACTTGATAACACTTTTAAATATAATACCATATTACCAAAACATTGTCAGACATAAAACAGTCTGTAGCAAGCTTTACTAATCCTGCACTTAAACAGGTGTTGTTAACAGGCCATTATGGATTACAAATACTTTCATAGGAATTTTAGGAATGACCAAGTTATTCATATGCATGCACAAAATAAACATTAATATGAGTAAGCATTTATGTAGAGCCAATCTTTGACTATGTGTGAAATAAACCAAGGTAATAATTTAATGCTATCAAAACAGAGGCATGCTGGCCAGTTTCTTTACAGGGTGAGCTAACAGGCAGCACATGTTTCTTCTTAGCAAACAGGTGCTGCTTGTATTTATTTATTTATGTATTTATTTTACATTTGTTTACTGAGAGTTTCCGACTGAGCCAAAAAAGGCCTGTTTTCAGTGGAGACCCAGGGAGAAAAGCTTCAAGTTACATAGCAAACAGTGTTTACTGTAGAATGTAAAAAATACTAGGTTACGTAGTAAACAGTGATCCAATTGAGTTGAGACAAATGAAAAAACAAGCAATAGGAATACAAATAATGTATTAAAAGATGGTTAATTACACAAATTACAAATTATAATTGTTGGTCATTTAATACAAATTACGATTTATAATTGTTGGTCATTGAATGCAACACATCAGCAACTAAAACATTATGTATTTTTACTTAAGGGGTGGGTGGCAGCCTTATCAAATTAAACAATTAGAATAAAAATATATAGTAATAAGCTGGAGACAGGTTACAAAGGAGAGTCAGGGAATATACACATTAGAAAGGAATAATATAGGATGAACAGTGTTAAAAAAGGCTGAGGGGTCAGCCTGGTGTTGTACAGTAGCATAGCCAGTTTTTAGTCAAATGAGTCTTGAGAAGAATTTTGAATTTAGAGGGGTTAGCAGTGCAAAGAATGGGCTGAAGAATTGAGTTCCAAATTTTGGAGATATGCTTTAAGAACAAGATATCCCCATAACTATTATTGGCTTTAGAGACTTCCAGAAGAAGTTTGTAGGATGAGCAGAGGGATCTACTGCTAGTGTAGCATTTTACTAGGTTTTTAAGGGCTGGACAATTATCTGGTAAGTAGATGATATAATAATAAATTGTGAGTTGTTTGAGGCATAATAGGTTTAGGAGTTCCAACCAGCCTACTTTGTGAATAGTTGGACAGTGATATCCTCTGTATGGGAGGTTGGCGACAAACATGGCTATTTTATTGTAGCAAGCTTACAGTTTATTTAGATTTGTTTTCATTAAATTTGTGAAAATTGGGGAGGCACACAACAGTGTGGATAGTAGATGGGTTTAGGCAATGGCTATTTTGGTGGTTTGGGTGGGGAATGCTTTGGCTATATAGAGTGCCCCAAATTGTATGTGGTCTTTTTGATTGTTTGGGATATGTGGAGGTCACAACTGAGGGATTTGTCAGTGGTGACACCTAGTAGTTTGGTAATGGCTTGGGGTGGGCTGTAGTTGAATTGAGTGGCTGTGCTTTCAGTGGTGTTTGGGGAGGAGGGTTAGGGGCTGAGGAATGTTTGGGATTGAGAATTTGATTTATAGAGGCACAACATTTTGGGGGGTTATTTTAATGTTTCTTTTGTGGTGTTGAATAGTAGGTTTTTGTCTGTTTTTATTTTCTTTTTGACTGTTTCTTAATTGTTGGTAGTTTGGGAGGGTTGTTTGGTTTTTGGTGGCCAGGTAGTGGGGCCATGCTTTGTCTCTTTGTTTCATAAGGAGTTTAGGGCACTTTGTTAGCCAAAGGGTTGGTTTAGTCTTTACATAGACTTTCCTGATGGTGGCTACTTTGTCTGGGATTTCCAGGAATGTGTTGGTAAAGTATTGAGTTGCATTATCTAACTGGAGGTATTTTAGTGGGGAACAGTTACATTGTTTCAGCAGGGAGTTAAAAATATCTGTGGAGAAATTCTTTGTGTTACAAATGTGCTTGCATATGATGTTTTTTTTAGGGTTTACTTTGTGTGTCTTAGGAGGTAGGTGGGTCTGTGATCACGGAGGGTGTCTGGGAGACACCTAGAGTGAGGGCATAAGGAGGTTCTATTAGTGAGAATCCAGCCAAGTGTGGATTGTTTTTTGCTGTGATTGTCAATCCTAGTTGGGGTGCTGATGGTTTTGGTAAAGCCAAAAAGGTTAATGTAGTTTGATGGGTTTTTGGAAGAACAGGAAGGCCAGTCTAGGTTGAAATCTCCTGCGAAGATTGTTTCCTGGTTAAAGGTTGTTGCTGCCTATTTAAGGATATTTTCGATTATTGTAGAATTTATGCCTGGGGGATGTAGACTTGAAAGATGATGATGTGTTTGGTATTGTTTAGTTGTAGGCTGGATACAAGTACTTCTGAGCTATTTGGATCATTGGGGTAGTTGTGTAATCATTCTCGGTTAAGTGAGTCCTTATAGATAATTCCAATGCCAACGCCTCATTTATTAATTCTGTCTAATCTATGAATGCTGTAACCCTGGGTTAGCAGTTCACTGTCTTTGACATGTGATTTTAACCAGATTTCAGTTAGTATTACCATACAGGCGGAGGGTAGCATGGAATTGGTCAACTTTAAGATACTCCTTTGGTTAATATTTAATATTAGGAGGTCAGAGCTACTATGTTGGATGGGTGTTTTTTGTAATGGAATTGGTTGGGAGCCTCACGGTGGGCCAGGTTTAGGGTGTATGTCACCAACTTGAATAAGCAAAGATAAATTGCATGGGAATAGGTGGGCAGTTTTGTGAGCAATTTTAAATATTTTCAAAACAAGTTAGAAGTTGACTGGGTGGAAGAATACTTGATTGAGAAGAGTTCTATGAGGGAGTTGTTGTAGAGGTATGGTGATATTAAAGTGGTTGGGTGAGTGTTGGTTGTTTGGGCTGTGATGACTAATGTTGCCAAGGAGATAATTGTAATGTGTAGTCCATGGTATGAAGTAATTAGATAAGTGGTTATTAGAAAGGTAGCTAAGACTATGTGTAAAAGTAACATTGTTTGTGTTTGTGGAGTGGCAGTGAGTTTGAATGTGGGTGTGGTGTGAGATGGAGTGCTACAGGGATAGTCAATAACTGTTGGTTACCTGTAAGGAAATGATGGGTCGTGAAGAAAGATGTGGCTACATGAGATTGGTTAACTGGTGGGGAAGGGAGTGGGTGGTATGTGATCAGTTATTGAGAGAAATGGGGAAGAGCAAGGAGGGTATAAACAAAATGGTAGTATCGATCTAGCAGGCAAAAGTAAAATAAAAAATCATCTGGTTAGATGTGCAGGTCTTTCAGTAGATGTGTGAGCTAGTTATAGGATTTATGAATGTACAGCTTTACTTTCCTAGTATTTACCTAAAGCTTCACTCAGGGAATGAGGTACCATAAATACTAGAATAGAAGGGGCTCACCATTTGAGTCTAGGCATAGACAGCCAATTAGTCAGAGAGGTAGAAGAGGGGTACTACCATACAGAATGAGAAAAAAAATAGAAAAAATCTTAGAAAAGGCTAGGGTGGGACTCAGGAGGGAGGAAGCCTACATAATGGCTAATGGTTAGTGTGCATACCATGAGCCAGGATAAGAGATACAAGTTAATGACTAGACTGAGGACACAAGTAGACAAATGTACAGCAGGAGGTTACCTGACTACCACCGTTGGGTCACTTTCTGACTTTGTAATTGGATGTCCTGGTAGCCGTTAGGTGGGTGTGGAACATAGGTCACATCTCTAGGTGTTGGGAAAATGTAAAAATAACATAAATAAGCCAGAAGTTGAGGCAATTAAGGGGGTAGGTGAATATTATAATTAGGAAGGCAGACGCAGCTGGAGATAGCTAGGAAAGGAGGGAACTAGGAGAGAGAGCGAGAGGTGGGAGGTGCTACGGCGTACAGCTGAGATACGTATCTCTTCATAAGTTATTCGAGCAAACAGCTAGTACAAATATCTAGAAACAATAAGACAAGTTTGTTTTTGTTCTCAGGTTATTACAGTAAACAAACAGTTAATACAAATACCTGGCAGCAAAGAGAACAAGTTCCAGTAGTTTTGGATCGGGTATAGTGAATCAGCCTGAGCATTTCAATAAAGCATTTAAAAAACACAGCAACAGTCGTATTAGCAGTTGAATAGTCTTAGTGGTTTAGGTAGCCTGAGAGTTTCAATAAAGCATTTGAAAAAACACTGCAACAGAGATGTCAGAAGCTGAATAGTCCTAGAGGTTAATCTAGCAGATATGTAGATCATAGTGATAGCCTAATACAAACATACAAGCTACAATACAGTGCCGTATAACTATTGCATTCATTCATAGCTCAACAGTGATTTTGTTGGTAGTGTTTAACTAATGTTTGGCTTAGCAGTGTCTTGGGAGGTTCTCTAGCTCGAGTGATTTTGTTGTTAGTGTTTAACTAATGTTGTTTAACTAATGCTTGGCTTAGCAGTGTCTTGGTAGATTGTCTAACTCAACAGTGATTTTGTCGGTAGTGTTTAACTAATGTTCGGCTTAGCAGTGTCTTGGGAGGTTCTCTAGCTCAGCAGTGATTTTGTTGGTAGTGTTTAACTAATGCTCGGCTTAGCAGTGTCTTGGGATGTTCTCTAGCTCAGCAGTGATTTTGTTGGCAGTGTTTAACTAATGCTTGGCTTTGCAGTGTTTTGGGAGGTTTTCCCAGAGCTAAACAGGCTAAAAGCAGAGAGAGTTACAGATCACATTAAAATCAAGGTAAACATACGGCTGCTAGCATCGTGAATAATCATAAAAAAATGCAGCTTTTTGAATTTAAGAAATGTTGCAAGTATTGTTAACTTATATGGCAAGTACATTATCCACAGCGGGGCAGGGAGCTGCTACTGGGACAGAAGCAATCTGCTTTGTTGTGAACTTTAAAGATGGCACCCATGTTTACCTGGATGCTAAGTAACTTCTGGTAGGACACTGGGAAGGGGGTGGGGTAGAGGCATGAAAGTAATTGGCTGAGGATAGACTGCTAAAGTGGAAATTGGGCAGAAGAAGTGAGTGTAGAAAAGCAGGGACAGAGACTGTATCAGATGAGCAGGCAAAAGTAAAATAAACAATCAGCTGGTCAGTAGTGCAAGTCTTTCAGTGGACTTGTGAGCTAGTTTTAGGATTTATGAATGTACAGCTTTGAGTATTTAAAAGCTTTCAAATCTTATTTGCCATAAATACTAGAATAGAAGGGATCACAGCTATCTGCATATAGCTGAAAACATATGTGAAATCTTAGACAAGGCTAGAGTGGGATTCAGGAGGGAGGAAGCCTACATAATGGTGAATGGGTTAGTGTGCATACCATGAGACAGGATAAGAAATACAAGTTAATGATTAGGCTGAGGACACAAGTAGACAAATGCAGCTAGAAAGTGATACTGTTGTACTATAATGGATAACTCTGACTTTGTAATTGGATGTCCTGGTAGCAGTTAGGTGGGTGTAGGCATCAGCACATCTTCAGCTGTAGTGGATGTAAAAATTGAAATTATGTGAATATTATAATTAGGAAAACAGATGTAGCTACAAAGTTCAGAAATATATATATTCTAAAGTTATTACAGTAAATAAACAGTTAATACAAATACCTATCAGCAAAGAGAACAAGTTCCACTAGTTTTGGATCAGGTATAGTGAATCAGTCTGAGCATTTCAATAAAGCATTTAAAAAAACACAGCAACAGTCATATTAGCAGTTGAATAGTCTTAGCGGTTTAGGCAGCCTGAGAGTTTCAATAAAGCATTTGAAAAAACACTGCGACAGTGATGTCAGAAGCTGAATAGTCCTAGTGGTTAATCTAGCAGATATGTAGATCATAGACGTAGCCTAATACAAACATACAAGCTACAATACAATGCCGTATAACCATTTAATTCATTCATAGCTAAACAGTGATTTTGCTGGTAGTGTTTAACTAATGTTTGGCTTAACAGTGTCTTGGGAGGTTCTCTAGCTCAACAGTGATTTTGTTGGTAGTGTTTAACTAATGCTCAGCTTAGTAGTGTCTTGGAAGTTTCTCTAGCTCAACAGTGATTTTTGTCGGTAGTGTTTAACTAATGTTCGGCTTAGCAGTTTCTTGGGAGGTTCTCTAGCTCAGCAGTGATTTTGTCGGTAGTGTTTAACTAATGCTTGGCTTAGCAGTGTCTTGGTAGGTTGTCTAGCTCAACAGTGATTTTGTTGGTAGTGTTTAACTAATGTTCGGCTTAGCAGTGTCTTGGGATGTTCTCTAGCTCAGCAGGGATTTTGTTGGCAGTGTTTAACTAATCCTTGGCTTAGCAGTGTTTCGGGAGGTTTTCCCACAGCGAAACAGGCTAAAAGCAGAGGAAGTTACAGATCACATTAAAATCAAGGTAAACATATGGCTGCTAGCATCGTGAATAATCATAAAAAATGCAGCTTTTTGAATTTAAGAAATGTTGCAAATATTGTTAACTTATATGGCAAGTACATTATCTGCAGTGGGGCAGGGAGCTGCTACTGGGACAAGGTAGTAGAGGACTGATCTGTAAATGTATCAAAAATCAGTATTTAAAAGTGTAACTTATGTCATCAGATAACTGGAAGATAACGGGCACGTGCTACACATGGTACCATTTATTGATACCTAATAGGTTCTTGCATAGAGCACTTCCCTTTACTCCTAGCTATTGGTTAATTTGCCATATTTTAGCAACAGATGTACACAAATGCGGTTCCAAAACCTGGAATTTTAATGAGCCTCATTAATTATCATGGTGCAAATGGTACTTAAAGATGGGTGAACTTTAGGTGCTCTTACTTCTAGTGACACCTGAGTCATTGGTAGCTGATAAAGTAAATTGCCACATGCTAGCTTTTTTGTTTTGGGAATATTACTTTTGTTAACATTACGCATTCTCAAATGCACCTGTTTAGTTATTTTTATTGAAAATGTGTGCTTTACGACAAATGTTGTAACTTACTGGAGTGCTGTTTTATTTACCTTTATGCATACAGGTGTTGCCATCTGCATTAATGACATGCATCAATTTCCCATATACAATTGCATAGGCAGATTTACATTGCAAAAGTGAACAGGTCACAAAAACAGATTTATGGATTTTTTCATATGTCTTTCAGGTGACTCCATTCACTCTTTGGTGTACTTACAGAAACATACGGATTCTGACATTATCTGTATTTACTATGTCTTTTGGGTGTTATGGGTATTTCTTCATTGATGGTCATTAACACGTCTTAAAACCACTGGTGCAATATAAAAAGGATCCATGCTCTCTGTGTCCTGATTATGGATTCTGAGGATTTCCAATGCTTCCTATAAGTTGTTCAATTGATAATTTGTGGCATGATGCTGTTGTCTTTGATCCTCCATTCAACAGTTGTGTAGTGCAAGAGGTTTGAATCCCACAGACAACTTCTACAGGTATCACAAGTTTTGCTGATTTTACAACTGTCATATATGAAGGCATTGTTGTCTTGTTTATATGTCAAATTCGGGGTCTATATTACAACATCCAACTCACAAGAGTCCGAACGTTGTAATATTGAACCCAAACGTTCGAACGACGAAAATAGCGAAGCCACGGCACACCGATTTTTTTCCCAGGGAAAAAGTTGGAGGGCCATTTTAGGGACTTTTCTATTTGCTCCACTGTGGTGCGATCTCAGAGTTGGTATATTTAAGTAGGGGGGTGTGGGGGGTGAAGCCCCCCCACATTAGTTTCAGTTTAAAGTGTGTTTTTTTTTTTTTTGTAACAGAACAGTGATTTTTTTCCCTGGGAAAAAAAATTGCTGTTCTGTGTTTTTGTAGTTATTGGGTTTCGAAATTCATGCTTAGGTATTACATCGTTCGGACTCCTATGAGTTCGACGATGTAATATAGACCCTCAAATTAGTATATGTCACAGTCAGTATTTCATTGATTTTTGCATTACACAAGAATACATACTGTTTATGGTTACATAAGCTGTCCACATCATCATCTGCATAACTGGGGTCCCACAAGAATATGATCATGTGCATTTCATTGTCTTTCCAATGACAAACAGACTGAGGGGCTACAGTTTCTCCCATCAGGAAAATTACATCCTACTAGATATTTTGCAACAATGTGGATGTAGGCTCATTGGATGTACAGAGAATAGAGCATGGAGGAATGAAGTATAGGCTGATATCACCAACATGATTAACGCAGTTGGAGGTCACATGTTGATGACAATGCTCTGACATGATCTTTCATGTAGCAAACAAATTACAATGGTATGCGAGATCAAGGCATGCCACCAGTGGTGGACATCTATTGACCCCCCCCCCTGATTAGCTCACAATATTTCTTACCTCCCTGCCTACAGTAAGTGAGAGGCGATGCATAGCTGGAGGTGGAATAGAAGCAGGGGTTCCAGGCCAAGTATGCATATATTACTTTGCATGACATGTATAACTATAGAGTAAATCATTGCATATTTTTGTTGCATGGATATTCATGTATTGTCATTTTATATTTACAGCAGCACATGGCTCCAGACAGGGCCATGAAAATAAATATGTGTAATGACATGTAAAACTTATCAGCTTAAATGTAAACCCATATGTCACAAGATGGGTTGCAAACTGGCTTAAGGACAGAACCCACAGGGTTAGAGTTGCTGGCGCTATGTCAGACTCCAAGCCAGTCACAAGTGGTGTCCCACAGGGCTCGGTCCTTGGCCCCCTATTGTTCGGCATCTACTTCTCAGAAGTACAGGCCAACATGGGAGGACTTTGGCTGACAAAGTTTGCAGACGACTGCAAACTGGGCGCCATAGTGGAAAGTGCATCGGACACGGATATCCTTCAGAAGAGACTCACGGAAACAGATAGCTGGTGCCAGAGCCATGGCCTGAAGTTAAACGCCAAAAAATGTATAGTCATACCCTTCGGGAAAAACGAGGTAACCCCAGGCTACCATATAGGTGGCAATCCACTAAGCACAGAAGAGGTTATCAGGGACCTGGGGACCCAGGTTGACAGTGGCCATTCTTTTGACACTCATGTTGCTAAAGTGGTTAGAAAGACCTTCTACATTGCCCACCTGATCATGAAGGGATTCACATCCAGATCTAGTGAGGTCATTGTTCCCCTGTACTCTTCACTTATCAGACCAATGATCGAGTACAATGCCCCATTCGGGATGTATCTCACCCGACATCTGCAGCAATTGGAGAGACCTCAAAAGTTCCTCACCAAAAGGATAAAGGGACTCCAAAATCTGTCATATGCTGCCAGATTGAAGAAGCTCCAGCTCTGTTCAGTCGCATACCGTCTGCTCAGTGGTGACATGTGCCTGACATACAAGGCCATGTCCAACCCTGAATTGATTGACATGCTCCACCTCAAAAAATCCAAATCCACCAAAACCACTAGAGCAAGTGACTTAAACCTTAGCACGGATATAAATAGGATGTGCTGGAGGGATAGATTTATCACTCAGAGACTCCCTATGCTGTGGAATAAAATCCCGGTCCATGTGAGGCAGAGCACCTCGCTGGCTCTGTTCAAGAGAAATCTTAACCTGTGGATGGGAGATCGTAGGTTTACCCTGGGAATCATCTCTGTGTCACTGCTGGACAGAGGCACAACAAACTAATGGGCACAGTATTTTTTATAAGGGGGGGGTAAAAACAAAAAAAAATTTGGGCTAGGCTTATAAATGCCTTAGGGCAGATAGCCTAGTATAAACCTATGAACCTATGAACCTATGTACTCATACAATTTTCATAGAGAAAGAACAGCGCAACCAACATGTGCAATGTTGTCTGCATTAATATTCACAGATCCAGCTACTTTTAGACAACACCAGGGAAAAGCAGGTGAATATCTCCATACTGTCTTATGGTGACCGCTGCCTGTTATTGCCTCAGTCTCATGTTATGGCATTACCGTTTATGTCATATTGGTATTTCCCTAACATTGTACACTGCAGGTATATCCAGTGGGGCCCAAGCCATGTAGATGCAGGTACAGACAGACCAGTTGTGTTACCACAACAAGTTCATAGTTTGCAGCAATGTGTAGTAGACCTGTTAGACAAGACATTAATGTTGCTGTTTTTCTACACAGGGACATCTGGCCAACAGGTGCACCATCCATCATGTGAGTCTCCATAACCCATTTTACTGTGTCATATATGTCATCCTGTCAGTATTCCATTGCCTGTAGACATGACTGTGTTGTCTTTCTCTTTACTTTGCCACTGCAGTATCTGGAGTACAGCACACAGACTCACAGCAGTGGGTATCTGTCAGTGGTACACTATTACCTATCTTTCATACATGTCATTGCTGTTACTCCTGTATTACCTATCTTTCATACATGTCATTGCTGTTACTCCTGTTGTGGTCCTCCATTGATACTGTGTCCTTCTACCCATTGATAGGACAGGCTGCATCATCATCAAGTGCACAAACAAGTGGTATGTCTATGTAATACCTACTGTATGTTTTAACACTGTTGGAATGGTTCGTGCTAGCAATGATGAGATTAATAATGCTGGCTTGTTTTCCTACAATAGTTGAAGTTCATCCTTCTTATACCACACTGTCTTCATGCAATGACTTGTCAGCTGTGTGTTATGTTTGTAATCGTCACATATGTTATGTATGTTGGCTATGTAACCTAATTGTCATCTCCCTGTTAAGTAGATTGCGTGACCCATGCACAGACAAGACCTAATGATAAGTCAGTATTATCTGTAACATTGCAGTGAGATATATGTTTCATATGCCTTTAATGATATCCAGCAGGTGATGTAAGCATGTTGTCCTGATCTGTGTTATTTGTCTCTTCTTTTAGCATGTCAAATAAATGTATCCTCCATTAGCCCATTCAATGACAATGATGTGGGATCTGATGTATCTCACTATGGTAGTATGGCCCTTGGTACACAGTATAGTGACATGGTGATACAGTCTGGCCAAAATAGTAACAGTCATGTGGATGCCGCTATAGCCTTAGATGAGGAGGGAAACTTATCCAGACATTCTGACAATGACTGGACATCAGATGGTGGACAGGATGAGTCCTGTGAACAGCAGACCAAAGTTGAGACTGCTGCTGATGTTGACAGTTGCCCATAACACATTGATGTTAGCCATTACAGTAGGTATTGGTGTGCAGCTGGTGTTCATGGGCATGTGTCACAAGGTGTCCTCCTACTCCAGTAGGCAAATGACCATTCCCAGCAATGTGATGGATCTGACATCCATGCATTTGCCCGTGGCACAGATCGTGTTGCATAGCGGCTGGGTATGCTGCATGAAGGGTAGGAATATAGCCACAGTGAGGTAATGGCATCACTGGCTGCCCAGAATGAAAGTATGTTATTTGTGACACAGTCAGTAGAATCCCTGCCTGTACAGTGCTACAGCAGTGCCATAGTACTAGCAGGGTTCTGTGTGCCCTGACTGTGTTTAACCAAATGCACATGAGAGACCCAGTTCAAGTGTAACTTGGACAATTGAATAGGGAACAGGAAATTCATCATAACTTTTGCACCTATGTCTCTAATGGACACAGGCAACCTGTAAATGGTTCCTCTCCCAGGCCCCTACTTGTAAATGTTTGATCTCTCAACCAATGCTTACACTTATCAAGGGTACGAGAACTTGTCAGATACTTGGAATGTATGGATAGGGTTAAAAAGGGTCTTGTGGTCATTAGCCTAGTAAAACACTTATGAACCTTTGAACCTAGTAGTAGTTTCAGTTCCTTGTGGGCCATATAGCATCGACAGAGGATTTTGTAAACAGGGCCGGTATTGCAGTTTGTCACATTTAAGTTATGCTGGGTTCACAAGATGTGTTTTGGAATCAGACAGGTGTGCACAGAACCCATAATTATCCTTTACTGAATAGCTAAGTACTTGGAAATAGTTTTAGCTTGTTTTCTGAAATCGCATCCACAGCTGGTGCATGGAAGTCTTCTTTCAGCATGCCATGTTGCTCACAAGTAGCTTCCACAAACTTTGTAAAATCCATCCCCATGTGTCATCTGCTTATAGTATACATATGTATTCTTAGCAGTGTTGTAAATAATCCATTGTAAACAGAGTGAAGCTTCTTTAAATGAAACCATTCTGTAGTTAAGTTATGCCTGTTTCTTTAAGAAAAGAAAAATATCAAGCCATATTAGCAAAACAGCAAGTTTTATTTATTTAGCTATTGATTTTAATGGAGATCTGAAAGAAGTACAGAGAGAGAGAGAGAGAGAGAGAGAGAGAGAGAGAGAGAGAGAGAGACAAAGAGATCATTAGCATATGGTGTAAGGGTGCTTCTTGTCCAACTAAAGTGAAGAAAGACCTTGCAGAACTTGCTGGACATTGTTCATACAGAAGGGATTGAGAGAGAGCTTTCAAAAGAGATTGTTTCCCATCATTGTGAGACTCTGTAAAAACTACTTGCTATGTATTTTGTTAAACAATACTTTGTTTTTACTTGAAGAACCCATCTACTTTTTATTTGCATATAATAAATTACATTATTTTTATAACGACTGGTGCCATCAGCTACTTTAATCTTCCACTGCACACACGAGCGAGCGCACGTGCACACATACACATGCACACATTCACGCATACACATGCACACACATGAACAAACACACATATGCACACTCATTTACACACATGCACGCACAGGCACAAAAACACACACCCACACAGAGGCACAGAAACACACACACACACACACACACACACACACACACACACACACACACACACACACATGGAGACACCTAGCATACACAGACAAAGGTGTGCATCTGTGTATACTTAACACACAATGCATGAATTCTCATCATTATGGAGAAAACGGCATAATGTTCTTCTGTTTGAGAAACATTGTATTCTTACTTTAAAAAGGGATTAAGATTAGCAAAAAAAACTTTCTTTTGGCATGTACTTTAAGGGAAATCACTTTTGAGCACTTCGGAAAGAGAGCAAGGTGGTTCGGGAATTCCTCTCAAACACCACCAGAAGTCAATGTTCACTCCTGACCTCCAGTCAGTAACACTGTAGAATTTACATGCTCTTCCTGTAACAGTGTAGCTTTTCTTTTGGTTTTCTGCTTTCTATCCCCCCTTCAAATAATATAATGGGTTACTGACTACTTTATAACTGTTTACCATTTATCTTTGCCATATTGTCCAAGTTGTGGTTCCAAAGAGTCCAAGAAGGGTTATGTTATTTACTCCGTTAAGCAACAAACAAGACAAATAAGCAAATATAAATAAACGGATAAGATACAGAGATGGAGTGTTAATTTAAGAAATGGCTTTATCATGTATTTTACTTGCTTTCTGTGGTTCAGGCAAATCTGATAATTAGTATAAGAACTCAGTTAAAAGACAGAGGTCTTACATCTTGTATTGTAATAATAAGGAAAGAGTGAGAATCTTTTATAAGGAGGCCACCTAGGATGATGAAATTATCTTTCATGTGATAGACATTATATTTAATTATGGAATCAAGAGACACACATTTTGGTAAAATGGTACACTAATGTAAAAGAAAAGCAGGTAAGAGCCCAGAAGGAGGGTTAAAAGCCATATTAATTAGTAAATGCAAATGGATAAATATCTTAGTCCATGAACCCTTTTTATTTAAAACAATATAAATAAAACACTGCTTGTTGAAAGAACAGTAACAATTTAAGTGTGTATAGTGGGAATATATGCCAGTTCTTATTCTGCAGTTTTTGAGAATGTTTTTTTTTTCCATAGATATTAAATGGAAAGGGTGTGGGGTGCAGTGAAGTGCAGTCCTCTTGTCTAATTTTCTGAGTGTTGAGACATCCATTATCCAGTCTGCCACTTCTGACTGGGAGCCCAGTCAACTAGAATGTTTTTGAGAGTAGAAGGAAACTAGACTGCTGGGACAAAACACATTCAGACACAGGGAGACCAAGCAAGTTCCACACCGATAATGAGGGAAGTTTGGAGTGAACTCCACTCCAATTAGCTGAGGAGCAGAAATTTAAGCACAGAGTGTGTGCTACCATAAAAAAAAACATACCTTGATGTATATCATATTAACACTCTGATTCCTGAATAGTTGACAAGCATACCTCTCAACCTCTTAGCATAAAAAATCTTGGCAAAGCCAAAAATAGTGGGGTGATTTTAAATATTGCTCTTATAAATGTAGAAAGTTGCTCTAACTTAAATGCCTGTCATTATTTAGTGTTTTCACTCCTCACTGATTTGTCACAAAAATCCAAAAAAACATAAATTTTATGAGGAACAGACTAAAAATATGAGGAAAAATCTGGACATTCTGCAAAAATCTGAATAGCTGAGAGGTATGCTGACAGGGAAGGCATCAGAAAAAAATTCAGTTCACAAATGAAAATACAGACACGAGAGGGGGGAGGCTGGATAAAGCAAAAAAAAAAAAAAAAAACCTAGTGCTTAAACTGAGTAAATACAATAAAGCAGAAGATTTTATGTTTGCAGTAGATAAATGGGATAGAACGGGAGATGAATGGGACACATAATAATGGAAACAATGGGAGTGCACATATAACAAACAGGTAGTCATCATCATCATTGATCAGGTAGTCATCATCATCATTCATCAGGTAGTCATCATCATTCATCAGGTAGTCATCATCATCATTGATCAGGTAGTCATCATCATTCATCAGGTAGTCATCATCATCATTCATCAGGTAGTCATCATCATTCATCAGGTAGTCATCATCATCACTGATCAGGTAGTCATCATCATTCATCAGGTAGTCATCATCATTCATCAGGTAGTCATCATCATCACTGATCAGGTAGTCATCATCATTCATCAGGTAGTCATCATCATTATTCATCAGGTAGTCATCATCATTCATCAGGTAGTCATCATCATCATTCATCAGGTAGTCATCATCATTCATCAGGTAGTCATCATCATTCATAAAATGCACAAGGAGTTAACTAAACCTTTCAAAATCAATATTTATGATGAGGCTTGACCCCAATACATTAACACAAGAATGGCAGTGGTAACATTTTTAAAGTAGCAGGTGGCAGGTGGACAATCCATAAGGACAGATGAACTGCACATCAAAATTCTTAAAAGAACTAATAACACCAGCTAGGAAAGTAAGTCTAACCACCTGCAATCATTCTGTTTGATGAGTAGATGAGGACTGGAGTAAATCAGATATGTTTTATGATACCACTTAACAAAACTGACATCAAGGCAGTGGCAAACAAATTACAGTGGGGCAGGACTCCATGCCAAACACATGGATGGAGCCCTCGCTCTTACCCAGGTGATCAGGGTTTCAGTAGCATCTCCAGCACTGGAAATATAAGGCAGTGAGGATGATTAGTGATGGGGCATGTCCTGTATGACTCTCCTACACAGATGGATAGGAAAGCATACACTCAGCAGGAGCACAGTGGGTCAATGCCATTTCTCAAGCCAAGACCAGAGAGACCATTACCCATGCTCCAAGGATACGACCAACGCTCCATGGGTGGAGCATCCTCCTCAGCCAGCCATTACCATGCCCATCCAAGTTGTCTTCTAACTGCATGCAGGACATAGGATTATAAGAAAAGCAAAAATCTGAAGTCATCAGTGATGGCTTTCTGAATGATGGCCCTTCTCCTGTATGCCTTCACTCTGGTAAATGGGAAACATTTGTCTGGTTGACCAGGAGGGTTTGACATCTGTGGCAGAAAAAAACAATAGATTTGTTTATAACAGAAGGAATCACTGAAACCATATAGTCCAGGAGGTATAGCATCCAAGGGACTGAGAATTTGTAGTAGGATATTTATGTCAAAAAATGCAGTTAATTCATTTGAATTATTAAGGAAATAATACAGTGTGTTGGGATATAGTATTCTAAAATTTTGCATGAAACATTGTATCTTTGCTTATTCTGTTTGGACACATTGTACTAAATGAGATTTTTGATTACACTACCTAAATGATACCAAAAGATCCGATAAAGTCCCATGCATTTACTAATATGCACTTTGGCTAACTTTGCAGCTGTCCCCAGTTGCCAGGATGGTATTCTTAAGTAAAATCTATATGACTAACTGCGTAGAAAAGGTTGATAGAAAATAGAATCTCCAATGCAGAATGGGGCGGGGGTACAAGTGCCATATACTCAGTCGCAACGTTAGTATCAATTCAAAATAAAAACTGAAATGAAGAATTGGGAAATTAAAAGTATCTTGCACTGAGTGTTTTTCTAGGTACAGCTCTTTTTAATGGGTCTATATTACAAAAGCGAAAAATCCTATGTGTGAATACCTAAACATTGACCCCTATATCGTGAACCGCGAAAATCCCGTACATACTAAACCGCGAAAAAAAAATATCGAACTGTCATAGTCGGCCAACCCCACCACCCGCTACATACTACCGACCCAAGCAAAATAAATAAACCACATACATACATACACTAACCAAACCCTACTTCTAACCTAAACTAAAGCACCAAAACCCCACCTCCAACACTACACTAAACCCCACAAACACAACTATCTATGCACTCTCCTTAACCCCTCCCTAACCCTAAGGTCCGTAACTACCACACACATCCCCTACAGACATACACCTAAACAAAATAAATAATACACATACATACACTTAAAAAACCTACACCTAACACTACACTAACTATTACATACATTACCTATCTATGAACTTACCTTAACCCAAATGCTAACACTAAAGTCCTATCTATCGCACACTTACCTTATGGAGCTATACCGCAGATGGACCAACCAAAATAAATCGACATTTCGAACTTCGTGGTTTTGACAGTTCGGTGTTTACGTACTTCACACAATATGGTTCGATGTCTTCGTATTTGACTAAAGGGATTTTCAATCGCATAATAGGAACCCCTTTTTAATGACAGTGCATGTGACACAACAGAGGGATTAAAAGGAAAACTAAACTTCACTCTTGGTTACAGAAAAGAATCTACCATATAAATGATCCATAATTTGGGGTGGAAAGGATGAGAAGTGTCCATGCAAAGAATCATGACATGAATTACAGCTTAACTTCTGTGTAAAGAAGTGAAAGATAATGCATCACTGTAAGAAAAAAAGACAGAACCTTAGGATATAGTGTTTTGAGGTGAATGGTAAATTCAAAGCAAGGTTGAACTGCGGAGATCAAATGGACATGGGTGTGATTATATCAAGGCAGAGTCAATTGGGCATAGTTACAGTTTTAAATCTTTCCTCATACATGCCTATACTGTTGTTATATAGGAATAAAGTCCTTATTATGGCCTAAGTGACCCAAATTTGTTTATAGGCTCAGGCAGTTGATGCAGGGTGGGATGATGGCCCTCAGATAGTTCTGAGAACTGCTCCATATATGGCTCAGCCTTCACCAGTGGGCAGAGAAGAGTCATGAGTGACCTTATGGGAACATGGATGTGGTTAACCAAGCTGGTATGGAGGAGCACACACCCACTCAACAGTCAAGGTATATTTTGGCACCTGTAGTGATGGAAATACCAGCATCACCACCAGGGTATGGGATTAGGATATATAGATACATAGTCCCATAGCTGGGATTGCTGCTGAGAATTCAAGGAATCCCCATGACTGCATAGATTACAGTCCCTATGGGCAAACTCTTACCACTGATGCTGATACTTGGCATATGGTAACGAATGGGCTTGTGTTATATGGGAAGAAGTGCATGATGGGAAACAAACATGGGGACAAACAGGATATAGAAATAAAATCTGTTTGCATTTAAGTGGGCAATCCAGGTAACTCTTAGATAAGTAAAATTATTTCCTTCATTCTTTGATTACCAGTTGATCGAGTGCAGTAGAGGAAATTGTGCTTAGAACTGTAGATAAACAGTCTGAGGCAAGAGAAATTGTTTGTTAATAACCCATTGAGTCAATGCTATATGATGCACTACATTAAGCAGAAATTCAAACACCGATGAAAATATTCACTAGTCACAAACAAGTATCTATAATGCATCATGTACCTAAATTAAGATTATGACATATTGTCTAATCCGGAGCAGCCAAAAGAAGAAGAAGAAGATCTAATCCATAAAGATAAGATATGGAAATGTAATACAATGATTTATCACCCCTTCACATTACTTTTTTAAAGTCACTGGCAGAGACACCCAAATGTACTGTCATTTAAAGACAAAGTGAAATATTAAATGCCTGGTATGAAATCACAAAATTAATGTAGTATCTAAGAAAAACTGTTCATAAAATATTTATGAGGAGGTAGATCAAATGATGAGTGCCAGATAATCATGGAGTAGCAAGACAACAGCATTACTGTACAAGCTAACAGCATCATCAATTGCACTATAAGATGCAGCAATCGCAAAAACACAAACTCCCAAATGAAATAATACAAAAGCTTACAGAAATGTTGGAGAGCTCTCCACTAATCACTTGTCACACCCAGCGTTAAAATAAAAACTTTTTATTATGTTAGTGCTTTCGAAGGGCACAATGTCCCAACTTCTTCAGACAAAATTTAGACATAAAAGCACTCCTTCATATATACATATGAAATTAACTAATGATTGTCCAATTATTCATTCATTATACATACACATACGTCCGGAAATGCTGCAGCTAGCCCAAATTGGTTTGTTTCCAATAGTAGTACCTTCTATGGCTAGCTTTCTTAATTCTAAGGACTTTTTCTCTGAGGAAACAAGCAACGAGGAAAGGCATGAACAAAATGTGACTGTGAGTAGTATAACTGTCTTACTCAACAATTTTGATCAGAAATTGTTTAAATGTCGTAAGCTACAGCTTGAAGTAGCTTACTTCCATGAGTGCATTGGGAAAAAAAATCATTCCTAAAGGACTGAGACAATGGAGATACCCAGTAGGTTTAATTGGTAACTCCACTTTTAATCAAGAACTTATAGGTTTGTTTGACAAACAGGATATTGATTTTTTGCAAGCACTCATTAATTATTACAACAGTCAAATTGTAAATTTGAAATCAGAGCTTGAAATCATGGAACATGCCATATGTAAGGACTCTGAGTTTGTTAAATATAAATATGATTACACCAGAATATACACAAGTATTGATGCCACTATGAATAAACTTTTGGCCATTAAGAAAAAGAAAATTGAAAGAGACCTCTTTGAGTATGCTAATAATAAGGCCTATCCCCCACCCCCTTGTTTCTCACATGACTGTTCCCCAGGACTCATCTATTAATAGACCTAGTCCATTATCTAATAATAATCATTCTAGGGTTAATGGTGAAAATGTACAAGTATCACCAGTGCATCGTAGTGAGAGAATCAGGAATAATAACACTCATCAACAGAGTGTTAATCAGGGGGAGGCCAACCATCCAGACTTTAATGACTACGAAAACGGTCAGGGTTTTCAAATGGAGAGTGGCCCAAGACACAACAATTGGAACAACTCAAAGAACCAGAGTCGGAAGGGCAACCACAGGGACAGGTGAAAGAGATGAACACAATGGAAACTGTAGGGACCCAGATTCTACTTAGTTCAGAGGGGGACTTTAAAATTTTCAACTACACTGTCTTGAATGTTGAACAAGATATGATTGATTTCTTTGCTAAAGGTTTAATTTTCATTCCTGACCAAAGGATTACTGTTATAAAAACAATTGTGGACCTAAAGCTGTATGTCCGTAAACTAAACCTGGCTGTGTTAATGGGTAGAAATTCAACCTTAACTAACACATTGCGAGTATCTAGTGTTTTTAACCCACCACTGCAACCCACCTTAAGTACGTTTGAAAAAATGTGCGAAGTAGACTTAAGAAGACTTGGAGACCCAACGGTTAAGAAATCCTCCCATATCACTAATATCAGCGAAGAACAAAGTAATTTTATTGGTTTATTAAACCGGTGTAACATCAGAGTTATGAGGCCTGATAAGGGAGGTGGGTTAGTATTTATGGACCAAACAGCATATGAAAGTAAGATGGGTCAATACCTAAGTGCTGATGTGTACAGTCATGCCAGTATTAATGAAGTCAATATAGCCTATAAAAAAATCAAAGGTGTGTTAGATGATCTATTTCTGGAAGGGTCCATAGACATAGACACTTTTCAGTATTTGTCTATGGCAGCTCCTAGGATCCCAGCAATATTTGGTACACCAAAGTTACACAAAGATCTGATTGATCCACCACTTCGTCCCATTGTGGACGGAAGGGGGTCTATAACATATGCATGTGCTAAACTTATAGATAGCATTTTAAAACCTATGATTAGTGATGAACCACAGATATGCCACGATTCTTGGAGCTTCCTGGAAAACATCAATAAACTTGAATACAGTGATGACTTCACTTTCCTGACTATTGACGTCAAGGATTTATATACTGTTATCCCTTGGATCTTAGGGATAGCTTGGACAAGGGAATTCATGCTGTATAAAAAGGCTGATGACAACAAAGTCTACCTGGTCGAGGCATTGCTTGAATTGGTGCTCTCTAATAATTACATTATGTTTAATAAGGAGATCTTCTTACAAAACACCGGGGTACCAATGGGCTCACCCTGTGGAGGAAGTTTCGCCAACAGTGTCATGGCATACTGGGAACGAAACTACCTCTTTAACAACAGCATGTTTCAAGAACACGTCCTTTGGTATACTAGATACCAAGACGATATGTGCCTTATATGGAAAGGTGGGGTAGATCTTATACAAAGTTTTGTTACAAACATAACCGCCATGACAGACTTCCTTGAATTTACACACACTGTAGGATTAGATCATATCACATATTTGGATGTTATGGTAACCAAAGATAGAGCTAATAAACAATACAAAGCTACCATTTATAGAAAATCCACGTATTCTAATGCATTTTTGCATTATTCAAGCAATCACCCCTATCACCAGAAAAAGGCCGTAGTTAAAGGTCAGCTCGTCAGGGCGGCCAGAATGGTCTCCGATGATTCGGACTTCTTCGAAGAATGTGAAAAATGAAAATCTATGTTCCTATGAAGAGGCTACCCAAATAGATTGGTGGCTGACATTACTATGGAGGTTAAAATAAAGAGGGAGTCAGGGCATTTTAGGCCACTACTTTCAAGAAGGATTTATGATAGGGTTGAAGCTCTTGATCAGAGCAACACACATACAGAAGAGCTGCTAAGACAAACTATGAACAAACACTTGAACTTTTTGTTTACTTTTTCTTTGGACTCAGTCCATTAAGGAAATTTTTATTAAGAATTGGGCTATTATTCTTGACGATCAAATGACTTCCAAAATTTTGGGTATTAGACCTGGGTTCACATATAGGAGAGGGTCAAATCTCAAAAACATGTTAGAAAGGAGTAGCTGCAAAGATAGTAGAAGTATGCAACGTGAACCATTAGGTATGAGGAAATGTGGAGTATACCCACAATGTAGATTCATTAAAGTGGGTACTGACATTAAGATTGGGATAGAACATATAAACCTATTGGTAGACACAATTGTGACTCCAAAGGAGTAGTTTATGCAGCATGTTGTGAGCTATGTCCCTCTTTTGTATAGGGAAAACCAAGCGAAGGTTGAAACAAAGAATATATGAATATAATTACAGTATAGGTAAGGCTGATATGAATAACGCCCTTGCTAGTCACATAAAAGAGAATCCCACACACAAGTTTACTTTTATAGTATTACAACAAATTCGTTTAGATCCAAGAGGGGGACCTTGGCAGCTACTTCTAGAAGAGCAAGAATTATTATGGCAGATTAGGACTTCTGCATATATTTTTCCTGGGCTTAACGAATATGACTCGATTAGTAGCATATTAAAATTAAAGGCCTTACATAGGTGATGCTGTGAGGCTTGAACATGCTTTGGCAACATGTGTAATAGTGTTGCAACTGTTTTGCACAATTATTTTTTGAATAACTAAATACGTTTTGTGACAACATTAGTAATGTGTGTAGTTTTCACGTCTTTATATGTCGTTATATACTTTGGTATATGTTTTTTTGTATATGTCTTTTTTGCTTATATATTTTTTAGTTTACATTTTTTAGGTTACATTTTTATGGCTAACATTATTATAAATGTACCATGTGATTTTTTATTCACTTCCCACTAAAGCAGTTGAATAAGTATGGATACACCTGAGTTAAGGTGTTTAGTTAATATGGTATTTAATTACTTTTAAGAGGGTATCTTTTAGAATTTGTAATAGCTGTCCATGTATTTTGAGCAATAATGTCTTTGCAATATATAGGGTTTGAGTTGGCAGCAAGTAAAAAGTTTTTTTATACTGATGCTTAGCTGACACAATGTATAATGAATGAGCTTACTGATTGAATAATTGGATAATCATTAGTTAATTTCATATGTATATATAAAGGCGTGCTTTTATGTCTAAATTTTGTCTGAAGAAGTTGGGACATTGTGCCCTTCGAAAGCGCTAACATAATAAAAAGTTTTCACTATAAGATGCAATCAAAGTCGTCAAAAAAGTAGGCAACCACAAATGTTTACTAAAAATGGCTAATAGTGCCTAGACTCTGCAAAATATACTTCTGAAACTCTAAAAATATCTTGCATGATGTACACTGGACACTACTCAGTCATGTGTTGTTAAGATTAACAACAGACACAAGCACTTGACGGATAATAGCAATTTTAATTACTAAACAAAAAGAAAGAATAGCAGACAGGCAGTTAACTTCTCCAGTTGTACAACTGGAATGCCAGGCTCAAGACAGTATGAGACAGGCAGTCCTGAAGATGTAAAGCTATATTACATACCAACAGATTCAAATATACATGACAACATCATGATCATCCTCTGCCATAATTACAGAGAAAACTCTCTGAAAAAAACATGCAATACCCATCTAATTTGATTCACATGTTAGCTGTGTTTGACGTCACGCTTACCATTCTTAAATGCTGCTGAACCAGGCAAATGCACTTTAAAACTTTCTGCACACCTTTAGCAGGCAATCACCATCTAATCGTAGCATTCTAGTAGTAATTCAGTAGTAATATACAATTATATTTATATTTATGAAAGGAAGTTATTCACTTCGCTGCTGTTTATATAGGATTATGCTCTTAGAAGCATAGTAGTATTCTAACTTCATGATCTGCCTTAACAGTACTGAATGGACTTGAACCTGTGGAAGAAAAAGAGCGAGACAAACAATGAATGCATTATGAGTTTAGGTTCATAGGTTCATAGGTTCATAGGTTAGTACTAAGCTAACTGCCCTTGCGAGCCATTTTAAGCCTAGCCAATTATCCCTTGTGAGACTCAAACCCTCCAGTTTTGCCTGGTGTCTCACACTGAGAAAGCCTAGACAGCACTAGAAGGTCTTCAGAGTACATTTCAGATTCAGGACTTCCACTTATCTCAGACCGTGGACTGTGGTAAGGACTTTGAACAAATAAGAACATTTTGATTCTGATAAAGAAATGGCCTGGATGTGTCTCCAGTTATGTCTTGCAATGGAGTCTTTTTCAGTTTGAACCATGTAAGACATTGTTTCTTTGTTTTTTGGTACTGCAATACCGTCTCTCTCCGACTTTCTCTTCCCTCAAGTTTAATGTGCATTGGTTGATATGGTTGAACAGTAAGAGCTTAGGTGGAACATTACCTGTAATAAAAATGGTTAGACTCTTCGCTTTTTGAGAATTTCTCACAAAGGAACCAAACAAAATGAGTTTTGGTTCAAGTCTGGATTGCAACACAGGTATATTAGTCCTTATTCATCTTTTGAGCATTAGCTATACAGTGCTAACGTGCTGCATTGCATGGAGCCACATTGTATAAAATGGTATGGCAGTAAAGCTTTATGTGGGTCAAGTTGTCAGAGAATCTTTTTAGCAGTTTACAATGTTCTGTCAGTAGCTACATAGCTCCACTTGATTGTAACTACTGAAGGCTTGACTTGGTTTATAGAAAGCTATAGTCCTCATCAAATTGTCGAACCCAGTTATTAAAAATTGCATACCATTGTCTGTAATCTGATCAATAGTGATACCATGTCTGATTAATGTGGTCTTGAATCGTGCATTAATTAGTTGACTAATCATGGCTGACACATTTCATATCTCAATGTCATGAATGCAATAGTCCACTACTATAAGGTAGCTCTGGCTTTTGAAATGACACAAGTCAACAGCTCTTTCCTGTCAAGGACTCTTCTGTAATAATAATGATATTCTCCAATGGGGTGTTTTCAGAATGATATAAAGCTGGCATTTTGACACAGGCTTTCCAATGTCCATGTTGATATTGGGTCACGCTACAGACATGTTGGGTATTTAATGGCACATTTAAACCTTGCTGTCTTTCATGTATTCATAGGTTCATAGGTTCATAAGATGTTTATTAGGCTAATAACCACAAGGGCCTTTTTAATCCTAGCCATGCATCTCAAATCTCTTACAAGTTCTAGTACCATTGACAAGTGTAACCAGAGGCCTGAGAGATAACCCATTTACAGACTACCTGTGTCCATTGTAGGCATAGGTGCCAAACCAGGGATGAATTTCCTGTTCCCCATCCAATTGTCCAAGTTACATTTGAATTGGGTAATCCACAAAAAAATGGAAGGGAAGCCTTACAGGATCCAAAGTAAAAAGCTTTTATTCCACAAAAAAAAAAAAAAAAAAAACAAGGAAAGCCTTTTTATTTTGGAATAAAAGCTTTTTATTTTGGAATAAAAGCTTTTTACTTTGGAAATAAAAGCTTATTACTTTGGAGCCTGTAAGGCTTTCCTTCGTATTTTATTATTTTTTTTTTGTGGATTACCTGGTTTGTTTTGTCTTCCTTTTGTATTTTCACACACACTTGAATTGGGTTAGGAAGGAACTCTGCTTCACATGGATGGGGAGCCTGTTCCAGAGAAGGTGTAGTCTCTGGGATACATACCTGTCCCTCCAGCAGGTCCTGTTTATATTACAGGTAAGGTTTAAGTCTTTAGAACAGGCATTTCTGGTGCTGTTTGCTTTGTGGATATGCAGGAGGTCCATAAGGGTGAGGTCTGACAATGCTTTGTATGCCAAGCATAGATTTCCTCTCAAAAGCCTACAGGAGACAGAATACAGGGATAGGACCTTGAGGTGGTCTGCACTGGACATGTTACTTACATCCTGTATTCTTTCAGTGAGGAACCTCTGTGGATGTTCCAGTTGTTGTATATTCCTGGTTACGTAAATACCAAATGGGGCATTGTACTCATTGATAGGTCTGATGGATGCTGAATATAGTGAAACAAATACTTCCTTGGACCAAGATGCCATACCTTTGTTTATAAGTTGCAAAACATAAAATTATTTACTCACTATTGAAGACACGTGATGGTCAAAGGCTAGATTACTGTCTATGTGTATCCCTGAGTCCCTGACTACTGAGTCAACTCCCAGGAGTGTTTTCTCCCCAAGGATACTAATTATGCATTTTTTTGCATTCAGTTTTAATCCTTGGCTCTGGCACCAGTTATTTGTCTGTGTCAGTCTTTCCTGGTGAAAATTTGCATCGGTAGGGGATTGTATGACTATTCCTAATTTGCAGTCATCTGTGTAGTCAGCCAGAGACCATTGACATTGGCCTTGACTTCAGAAAAGCAAATGCTAAAAAGGAATGGTCCCAGGAACAATCCCTGAGGGATTCTGCTTGTGACTGTCCTCCTTCTGGAGGTGGACTCCAAAGTTCTTTATTCCTGGGTTCTGTCTGTGAGCTAGATGGCTATCCAGCGGGTCACATAAGGGTTTATACCTAGAATCTTGAGTTTACCAACAATGTCCAAGTCAGGTATTGTGTCAAATGCCTTGGCCAGGTCAAAATTGGCAGTGTGAACCATTTTGTGCTCATCCATTGCTTTGTTGACCTTCTCAAAGAAGTCTGCCGAGTTAAGTAAGCATGACCTGCCCTTGATGAAATCAAATTGGGTTGGGTTGGTCTAGTGTCTGGAGGTTTCCTATGTCATTTCTGATCATTTTCTAGAGAATTTTGTCCATGGCTTTGCATAGGTTCATAGGTTCATAGGTGCGTACTAGGCTAATGGCCCTGAGGCCTTTACGCCTAGCCCATAGGATTACCCTGGCATCTTGCCACCTGACCTAAGTTCCCAGTGCCTGTGTCGAGTAAAGCCACTGGCATGATCCCAGGGGTGAATTTTCTATTTCCCGTCCACTCAACAAGATTTCTCTTGAAGAGGGCCAGTAAGGTGCTCTGCTTGACATGTATGGGAAGTCTATTCCATAGCATGGGCAATCTCTGGGTTATGAACCTGTCCCTCCAGCATGTTCTGTTGGTTGTGGTAATGAGGTTGAGGTTTCTGGAGCGTGTGGTGCGTAGGGATTGGGATTTCTTTAGATGTAGCATTTCTAACAGAGCTGGGTCAGACATGGCTTTGTAAGTCAAGCAGAGATCGCCTCTAAGTAGGCGATATGAGACAGAGAATAGTTGGAGTTTTTTTAGTCTGTCCATATAGGACAAATGTTTAAGGCCTAGGATCTGCTTTTGAGGTACTTTTGTGGCCTCTCCAGTTGTTGCAAGTGTTGTGAGGTACATGCCAAATGGGGCATTGTATTCAATGATTGGCCTAATGAGGGAAGAGTAGAGGGAGAGAATGACCTCTTTCTTCCTGGATGCAAAACCCTTAGTAATGAGATGTGCCACATAGAAGGATTTTCTGACCACAGTGGAAATGTGGTGGTCAAAAGAGAGGTTGCCATCATCCTGTGTTCCCAGATCTCTTATAACACCTTCTGTGTTCAGTGGACTACCATTGATGTGGTAATTTATGGGAACCAGTTTTTTTCCCAAAGGGGATGATGACACATTTTTTGGCATTGAGCTTAAGGCCATGGTTTTGACACCACTCTTTGGTCTCAGTGAGGCCTTTCTGTAGGATGTCAGCATCACTCGGGGAGATAATAATAGCTCCCAACTTGCAGTCATCTGTGAACTTTGTCAGCCAGAGTCCCTTCATGTTGGCCTGGACTTCAGAGAAGTAGATAGCAAACAGGAGAGGACCCAGGATTGAACCCTGTGGGACTCCACTCATGCCTGGTCAGCAGTCTGACTTGAAGTCAGCTACTTTCACACTGTGGGTTCTACCTGTGAGCCAGTTTGCAATCCACCTAGTGATATAGGGGTTGATGCCTAGCCTAGTGAGTTTTTCTATGATTCCTGAGTAGGGAATGGTATCAAAGGCCTTGGCCAGATCAAGGTAGGCTGTATGAACCACCTTGCCTTCATCCACAGCTCTGGTGACTGACTCAAAGAAGTTGACCAAGTTGAACAGGCATGCTCTACCCTTTACAAAACTAAACTGTGTGGGATCCAGGGTTTGGAGATTCCCTATATCCTTATTTTTTAGGTCCAAAATGATACGTTCCATAGCTTTTCATATCAGACTCATCAGGCAAATTGGGCAATAGTTCCCAGGGTCTGTAGTTGCTCCTCCTTTGTAGATAGGGATGACTGTAGCAGTGCGCCATTTGGTAGGGGCAAAGCCTGAGGGGAGGCTATGACTGAACAGGGCACACAGGTGAAGTGCCAGTTCACTTTGTAGTTCATGTAGAACACAACCAGGGATGTTGTCAGGTCCTATAGAAGCTGTATTCTTGGCCTTGGACAGTACTGTTTTAACCTGTGCAGCAGTAATACTGGGTGCCTGGTAATCTACTGGTACTGTGACTGGTCTCTTGTGGGGGGTAAAGTTGGCACTGAATCTTTCAGCCAGTATATTGGCAATATCTGTTGGCTCAGTATAGGAGGTACCATTGTACAGTAGCTCAGAGCAAATCTGGGTATTGCCATGGAGATTCTTTACATAGCTATAGGAGGCCTTGTGGCTGTCTTTGCTATCTGCTGCAATTCTGTTTTCACAGCTAGCTTTAGAGGATTTGATGAGGGATCTCAACTTTTTGTTGAGGCTGATAAGGGAGTGTTTCCAGTCTTGGGACTTCACCTTATTCCACATCAGTTTCCTCCTTCTGTTGTAGAGTTTGTTTATGGCAGGGAACCACCAGATTGTCTTCCTTTTCTTGGAGGAGAGTGTCTTGGTTTTGTTGGCTATGGCAAGATCCATGCATTTGTGTACATGTTCATACAGTGCATTGGTGTATAATTTAGCGGCCATGCAACTGATCTCCATTTGCATGGGTGCCATGAAGTTAGCCACCTCTGGTTTTAGTAGCCAAAGGTTAGCATTGGAGAAGTTTTTCATGGTGGTTACCTTTGTGGGGGTGGGAGGGATGTAGATTTTCAAGGTGATTAGTTTGTGGTCGGATCTAACCAGAGAGGAGTTGACTACTGGTGTAGAGCAATGTTCGCCCATGTTAGTAATGACCAGGTCAAGGATGTTGCTACCTCTAGTGGGGGAAAGAATGAACTGGTCCAGGGCATTGGAATTAATGAACTCCAGGGACCATTGGGCAAGTGTATTGGTACATGAGTAGTTTTCCCAGTTAATGGAGGGGTAGTTGAAGTTGCCCAGTATGAGAGTGTTAGGTTGGACCTTAATATTCTCCAGGGTGCTTAGGAATGTGGAGTGTGAGTCTTCGGAGATGGTTGGGGACCTATATCAGGCTAAAACCTGAATCACTTTCTTACCCAATGTTAGCTGCACCTGAAGTATCTCAGATGCGTTATGTTGGCCGCTAGTATGGAGGTGTGTGCATCCTTTATGAATATGGAAACACCACCACCTTTGGAGCTTCGGTCCAAGTTCTGGGGCCAAAAGATGTGGAATGAGCTATAGCCTGGTAGTGCAGGGTGTTTTCTGCTGCCTTGGACCAGGTCTCTGTTATGGCACAAATGTTGATTTCTCCATTTTAAGGATTGCTTTGAGCGAGTGCATTTTGAGATTTAGACTTCTAGCATTGAGCAGCATGACCCGCAGATTGCATGTGCTTGTAGCTGTTATGGTGGTAATTTGTTCTTTGGAACACTGCCTAAAAAGACACTATAGGTGTAGCAAGAGCCTTGGCCAGTATCCGGAAGCCCAGGGGTGACAGATGCAGGCCATCTCTGGCAAAGCATCAAGGTCTGTCAGTCATGTCATCCCAGGCAGACAGATACTGGCTCCCCTTAGAATGACACCAGAAACTTATCCAATTGTTGAACTCAATCATGTTCTGCTTGTACTGTGGTATCATTCTGGATGATAGTAGGATGCTGCTCAGGGCTAGCGTCATTCCCACCTGGGCTACATAATCTGAGAGCTCCTCCAAGTCTCTTTTCATGTAGCCCAGGGTGGTACATGTCAGGTCATTCACACCCACATATACAATAACAGAGTCATATCTGTACCTGTTGTTGAGGGACCTGAGTGCATGCATTATGTGGTGGATCATGTCGCCTGACAGGCAGCTGACTGTTACTTTCTCCTTATTCAACCTAGTGAGTGGGACATCAGTGTGCCTCACTATCGAGTCACCTATGACTATATAAGACTAATGAGACTTGTGTGTCTTTAGTTTCCAAGGTCTGTAAATGGTCCACCTTCGTGCACAGGGATAACTATTGCTGTCTTCCATTCATACGGTATTCAGCCTGTTTGGAGGCTACTGTTAAACAGCAATTCCAGAGGCTCTGATAGTTCATGTTTCATGCTATTTAGAAGGCATCCTGGGATATTGTCTGAGCCCATTGATGCATTTTTCTTGGGCTTAAAGAACTTTTTCCTAGTGATAGCAGAGGGAGTTATATTTGATGGTATTTCATGAAGAAAGTTTGAGGGGGAGAGATGGGTAAAGTTGGAGCATAACTTTCAAACTGGAAACATCAAAAATCTGGACAAAGGCCCATGAAAAGTAGGTACAACTGGCCAAAAATTGAGACATTGACAGAAATTTTGTATACATAATTATGTAACCCTGCCCACTCCAAGGCGTTATGTTGCTAAGCAGTTGCTAAGGAAGATTCAGATCTGGACTGAATAATCATGGCTGTAACCGTGTCACTACAGTCGCATATCAGGACTGTTAAGATGGATTACATTTTGCAAGTTTAGCTCAGAAGATGCAGGTCCACTTTTCTGACTTGCTTGCAAGGTAAAAAATGTTCATTACTTTCATAAAAGAAACAGAATAGCATAGGCAAATTCTCCCCGCTAGAGCCAAATAAAGCTGTTGATATCATATCAGAGTCAAAAGTACAACTAATCAGAAACATTTTTTAAATACTGAGGCTGTTGATTTATAAATGTAACAAAGAGAACCTGAACTGACATGCAATTTGCAGTAACACAACATCTGTAACTGTAGTGATTCCCTTAACTATAATCCACCACCTTTTTCACAAAAAGGCATTGATTCAATATTTTATGCCAAAATCAGGGATGTCTGTGAGAATCAGTGGCATTGGTTGTAAACTCCATCATAATCACACAGTCACCTAATGTAATCTTCTTTGCTATTCCCTACTTCAGTCCATAGCTCTCAACCTCATAGCACAATAATTCTGCACAAAGCTAAAAATAATGTGGACAGGGGGAAAAAGGACCAAGATTATGGGCAGAATTTAAATATTGCTCTTAAAAATTAGAACATTGATAGAATAATAGGTTTTGCATTAACAATAGCATACATTTTTTGAAGGATATGATGTCTGAAACTCAAACGACCATCATCAGTTAGTGACTTCAGTCCTCAATTATTTGCCAGAAAACCACAAATTTAACAAGGAACAGGAAAAAATATGAGACAAAAATCTGGACAGTTGAAATGTATGCTTTAATGTATTTCTCTCCCTCCTATTTCTCTGTCTGACTTCCTCCTCTATAATGTCCTTATCTTTAGTTACCTAGTTTCTATTTCTTACACATTATTTCAGACATAACGCACTCTGATTTTTATTCTCACTTCCTCCAACTACCTTCTTCTAAATTTCCCTTTGTTGAGTCATACCCCATGCAAACATTATAATAGTGTAAAGACTTTATAATGTTACATATTCAATTTTCTTTCAATTGCTTCGTTTACATTACTGTACTACTCTGTCGTTCAAATGTATTTTTTGTTATGTGTAAATTCATCTTATTAGTTTCATTACATGTTTTATTGTAACCCTTGGCTGTCTGAAAAATGGTACATTTGGATCAGCGACATACTTTGGATAGCAAATCAGTAACTGGTGTCTCGGCTATTCTTTAATTTCTATGCTCCCCAAACTACCCACTTTTTTGTTTTCCCTCCCTCCACACAGCTATACCTGTTCTCCTCCCTCTACAGCTCGCTCTCTTTAACAACTTTAGTGACTCTTTCACTCCTTTTCCTGCATATGTTAACTCACTCTTTGTGTTGTCCAACTTACCTGCTGCCTTACCTCATACTTGTACTGTACTTTATATACATATATATCTGTTTTTCAAACGTTATCTCTTTCCTGTCAGTTCCAGACTGTTTTTCTTCCCCATTCCTGCATTTTTAATCTCTCTCTCTCTCTCCAAAAATGTACTATTTCTAGAAGATACATAATCTGCTACTTAAATTTTATTATCTGCTCATCATATAAAGCAATACCTGCACACTATCCTTACTGGAATCATGCACTATTTTAAAACTATTTCTTTTATTCAGATACTTGATAACTGATCTTGGATATCTACTTTTATGAATATACTTAGCAATATGCGTTTTTTCTTTATACTGTTTTAATTGTTTATGTTTAAGGAACCTGTCAGTATTAGCAAAAGTGATAATCACCTCATATTTCATGTTATTAATGTCTTTTGTATTAGAAATCCCCCCCCCCCGAGTGACCATTAAAAGGGGATTTATTTGTTGTCCAGTTTGATTTCCCGATAAAAAATTGCAGGCAGATAGATGGATAAAGAGATGGTATTTGCCCACAAACAAAATTACAACAAAGCAGAACTTAGGGCTCTGGGCAGGCTTTCAGAAACCACAACAGAATGCCAAAAAAGGGGGTGGTTTTTGTTTTTTTAATTCAGTAATATGTCTAGAAATACTAAACCTATAATGTAATCAATAAAGAATCTTTGTAGGGACTTTGATTACCCATAAAGAGTTATATCATTATGCAGAACACACCATAAAGAGTTATATCATTACGCAGAACACACCAGCAAATCTGGGTGAAGGGGGCTGGCAGATCTAAGGGCAAAATTGTAAATTACAGCAGTTGAGTGGCATGCTTCCTTATCATCCCACCCCATCCGGGTGTACAAATAATTTTCTGTCCTTTGGTGTTTAACTTTTTAATATTAGGGGGGCTGCACAGTCACGTGAGATACCATAGAATATATCTGCCCAAGAGTTTTAACTGCTGATGGGTTTTGATTGAACAGCACAAGTTTCTCCTTCTACCAGTATATTCACATCTAGTAAAAGCTGTTTCTTTCTGTGGGTGACAATGCAGCATTCATCATGCATCTCATTTCTGTGTGTAATTTTACCATAAAGTTTTGCTCTGCCATCATAGCATTATAAATTTTATGACACAACAATGAAGATTTCTGTTATTAAATGATATCAGATGTTGCATCTGCAGAGTTCTTATTCTTTAGAAACCACACATTGATATATTTGTTTATTCTTTCGAGATTTGACTTCAGTTTTCTCATCTCAGTATTTCAGTGCCCTTGATTTGGACCTTTGGTGTGTATTCTTATCCTTCTTTGTAATTATTGGCTAAAGAGGCTCAGCTGTATGACAACATTGTTTTTTATTACACAGAGATGCAAATGAAGTTAGTCAAGCTGTCAGTATATGTGCCTGAGGTGGAAATATCTGTTATAATTTTCCAACACACTATCTGTAGTAAATCATTTTATACTAGGCAGCAACAGCATAACTTCAATTACTAAAGAAGAAAGAATACATTTTCCAGGTAGTGATATGGTTTATTTCCTTGATGATATCAGCATGAACATAAAACGGAAATAAAATCTGGATTTAAAGGGGCCACTCAGAAATTCGTGGCACCTAATTATTTTGAGCTCAAAAATGGTAAATACTGAGGAATTCAGTATGGTTGAGAGGTATGAGTTGGAGCTGAATTTGTCAGCTAGGAGGTTTGCTATATCTTCTTGTTCAGTATAGGTGGTTCCATTAACAATGAGCGCTGCACACAATTGTGTATTGCCTTTGAGGTTGCAGACATAGTTAAAGAATGCCTCGTGGTTGTCCTTGGCTTGGGATGTCAAATTTACATCAAATTTGCCTTTAGAACACTATATCTGTCCTCTGAGTTGCTTTTTTAGTTTGATGTTAATGCTTTTATCTTGCTGAGTGCTGTGCCTACTAATTTTTGCCCTGATTTTCTTTCTTCTGTTATACAGCTTATTGATACTGTGATTCCAGCAGGATGGCTTTTTTTTTTTTTTTTTTTTGGTTTCTGTACTTCTTCCTGGTGGGTACAGCTTCTCTATGTAGCTATTAACATGCTTGTATAGGGTTTCTATGAACAGCTCCATCTAGGCAGCAGTGTTCCCAAGGTTTATGGTGGCTTGAAATTTTGCCAAGTTATCACTTAATAGTAGGAAGTTAGCCTTAGATCAGTTCCTGACTATTCTAGGGTTAGGTAAGGTCCAGGTTTTATTTTGACTTCAAAGGAGATAATTATGTGGTCTGACCTTACCAGAAAAGACATTACATTAGAAGGTGTACAGCACTCTCCAGTATTAGTAAGGACCAGATCCAGTATAGTTGCACCACTGGTTGTTATACTGGCAATTTAGGCCAGGCAGTTTGTGTTTACAAAATCCAGGTATATCTATGCCTGTAAGTTTGGTATAATATATAATTACCAGTTAATAGTGAGGTAATTAAAGTCACCCATGAATATGACATTGGATTGGATATTGAGTATTTCCAGTAAGTTTAAATACATGGTATGGGTTTCCTGACAAGAAGATCCATTTACCACACATCCGCCTTACTCTGTAAGTTAACTAGAATATAGTAATTCTCTAGGTTGTGGTTAGGAATATAGCAAAGCTTACTTTAGATGTTTTTTTATTTATTTGAGACTGTACTGCAATGTTGTTTTAAATATTCCCTGTGATTTTGAACTCTGATGTTACTGTGATTATATACTGAGTATTGTCTTGTTTTTTATTATTTATTATTAAATATATTTAAACCTTTCATTATGGCTGTTATTTGTGAGACATATTTAAGTTCTGAGAGTACTTGCATATGTATTTGGTGACACTGTGGGCTACATTAGACAGTAAGATTGGACACTCTTTGTTAAGGGCCGTAAAGTAGCTGATAAGGTGTGATTGGTAGCAGGGGAAACTACCTTATAGTCTGGCAAGAAGGGGGCATAGCTAGTAAACCCTTGCCAGCCTTTCCCAGGTGTGTGTGTGTGTGTGTGTGTGTGTGTGTGTGTGTGTGTGTGTGTGTGTGTGTGTGTGTATAACTCAAACCTCAAAGAGTGTGTATGTCAGCTACTTGGGCAGGGACACAAAGCGCTGGTTGGACAGAGAGGGTGGTGGAGGTCTTGGATTGGTCACTCAGCTGAGATCTCAACTCTGTAGTTGTCCCAATGTGGAGTCTTATTGGGGATCTGAAGAAAGAGGTTTTTCTAGGTGAGTTTGCTGCATTCTCTGGTTCCTTATTCTGTCCAAACGTCTCAAAGTCCTCATTCCATTCGGGATTTTTGCTGTTCTCTCATTGGTTCCTCCCTCAGTTGACCATTGTTAATCATTGGTTCATCAGCCCGAGCCTGATCATTCAATTGGACAGGCTTTGGATAAGCTCTACCATTTGTATAATCCAGCCTATCTCTCTCATATTTTCTCTCCTTTCTTTTTTTGATGTCATCAATAATTTTATCAACCCTGGAAAACATAGCATTGTACTCTACTCTGTTATGTTCAAATAATAAATCATTGTTAATAACCAAGTCTAATTCCACAGCTTCATTCATTAGAGTATCAATACACTTTTTATTGTGCTTAATAAGTAATTTGAGCAGCTCACACCCTTGCCAGTCAAACAGTTCTAAGGGCTCTCAATATAAAGGAGAATTAAGTGTCAAACCATTAGGGAACTTCCTTGACCTCAATCCCTTTGGGACACTTCTCACTTTAATGGATTCCAAAAAGTAATTATTTTTGATGTGCAGTTTTTTGCATTTTAACAATTTACTCTCAAGCAGGTCAATCATTTATTGAAGGATACTGGTCTCCCTTCCATCCATACAGTTGAAAGCTGGTGATTGGTGTAACCAAGACTGGAAATTGAAGGGACTGGAATCCATGGAACCGTTACTCACAACCAAAGAAGGCAAAGCTGGAGACAAAGTCATATTGCTGTTATTCTTACCTTCAAATAGAGGATGGGAGTAATATCAGAATCCTCAGAGTGCATAAATTCACGATTCTAGAATGAGCAGTCAAAGATGCAACTTGTTGTGGAGTTGTCCAACAAACTGGGTAAGTAAACCTACATTTCTGGATAATTCCTCACAACTGAGTTTGCTGCAAACCAGAACCCAATTCCAAAACCGGAGAAGACATAACCATACCAACAAAAAACTGAGAACCAGAAGAAAACTAAAACAATCTAACAAAGTGAAAAAAAGGTAAATAGTGAGCAACTTTACTCTGTCATCCACTTTTATTCAAAAAACAGGTTAAGCACTTTCGTCCAGTATATATCAAGGACTTCATCAGAACAATTAAAAACAACTACCAAACCATTTAAATAACCCCATATCCTGTCATGTGCTAAAAAATAGCTGATAAAAACCTTCCTTAATAAAGTCAATTCCCTATATTAACAGACAAAAACTGTAAAGAAACAAATATAAATAAATATTTACATTCTTTTTTCTAGGTGACTTAAAAATAAACCATGGTAAAAAAATTACAAAAAGTGTAATGTTGTGAAACTGTACTTCATAAGATCACAATTTCAGAACACTGTCCATAGAAACATTCTCATTAAGGTCAGGACACAAATAAGCATGTAATTTAATTTGCCACCTGAGCTACTTGAGCTCAGTACATTCATTCCAAGCCCCCCCCCCCAGATCAGTTTTGACCATATCAATTCCATAAACCTAAAAGTATGTCCTGGGAACTTCAGTCATCATCTTCTTTCGGCTGTTCCCCGTTAGGGTTCACCACAGCGGATCACCTGGTTCCATTTCTTCCTGTCCCCTGCATCTTGCTCTGTCACACCAACCACCAGCATGTCCTCTCTTACCACATCCATAAACCCTATCTTAGGCCTTTCTCTTTTCCTGTTACCTGGTAGCTTCATCCTTAGCATGTTTTTCCCAATATACTCAGAATCCCTCCTCAGCACATGTCCAAACCAACGTAATCTTGCCTCTCTGGCTTTGTCTCCAACCTTCCAACCTGGGCTGACCTTCTAATATACTTATGCCTAATCCTGTCCACCCTCGTCACACCCAGTGCAAATCTTAACATCTTTAACTCTGCCACATCCAGCTCAAACTCCTGCCTTTTTGTCAAATCCACTGTCTCCAACCCATATAACATAGCTGGTCTCACTACCCCCTTGTAGACCTTCCCTTTCACTCTTACAGATACTCGTCTCTCACAAATCCCTCCTGACACTCTTCTTCACCCACTCCATCCTGCCTGTACTCTCTTTTTCACCTCTCTTCCACACTAACTGTCACTCTGAACTATTGATCCCAAGTATTTAAACTCATCCATCTTTGCCACCTCTAGTCCCTGCATCCTCATCATTCCTCTATCCTCCCTCTCATTCACACATATATATTCTGTCTTAGTCCTGCTGACCTTCATTCCTCTTCTCTCTAGAGCATATCTCCATCTCTCCAGGGTCTCCTCCACCTGTTCCCTACTCTCACTATAGATTACAATGTCATCTGCAAACATCATAGTCCATGGGGACTCCTGTCTGATCTCGTCTGTCAACCTGTCCATCACCATTGCAAATAAGAAAGGGCTCAGAGCTGATCCTTGATGTAACCCCACCTCCACCTTAAATGCATCCGTCACTCCCACTGCAGACCTCACCACTGTCACACTGCCCTTGTACATATCCTGTACCACTCTTACATACTTCTCTGACACTCCTGACTTCCTCATACAATACCACAACTCCTCTCTAGGCACCCTGTCATATGCTTTCTCTAAGACTACAAAAACACAATGCAACTCCTTCTGACATTCTCTGTACTTCTCCATCAACACTCTCAGAGCAAACATTGCATCTGTAGTGCTCTTTCCTGGCATGAAACCATACTGCTGATCACTAATCATCACCTCCCTTCTTAACCTAGCTTCCACTACTCTTTCCCATAACTTCATGCTGTGACTGATCAATGTAATCCCTCTGTAGTTACTACAGCTCTGTCTGCACATCACCCTTATTCTTAAAAATCGGTATCAAAACACTTTTTCTCTATTCCTCAGGCATCCTCTCACTTTCCAAGATTTCATTAAACAATCTGGTTAAAAACTCCACTGCCATTTCACCTAAACACCTCCATGCTTCCACAGGTATGTCATCTGGGCTAACAGCCTTTTCATTCTTCATTCTCTTCATAGCTATCCTTACTTCCTCCTTGCTAATCCATTGTAGTTCATGATTCACTATCCCTACTTTATCCAACCTTCTCTCCCTCTCATTCTCATCATTCATCAACCCCTCAAAGTACTCTTTCCATCTCCTCAACACACTCTCCTCATTTGTGAGTATGTTTCCCTCATTATCCTTTATCACCTTTACCTGCTGCACATCTTTCCTAGCTCAGTCCCTCTGTCTAACCAATCGGTACAGGTCCTTTTCTCCCTCCTTAGTGTCCAACCTTTCATACAACTCTTCATATGCTGCCTTCACCACCTCTCTCTTTGCCATGTACCTCATCTCCTTATACTCCTGTCTACTTTCTTCATCTCTCTGACAATCCCACTTCTTCTTTGCCAACCTCTTTGTCTGTATACTCTCCTGTACTTCTTCATTCCACCACCATGTCTCCTTGTTGTCCTTCCTCTGTCCAGATGTGATACCAAGCACCTTTCTAGCCGTCTCCCTTACTAGCTCTCCTGCAGTTACCCAGCTATTTGGTAATTCTTCACTGCCACCAAGTGCCTGTCTTAACTCATCCCTGAACTCCACCTCACAATTACCCTTTTTCAATTTCCACCATTTGATCCTTGGTGCTGCCCTCACACTCCTCCTCCTCTTCTTGATCACCAATGTCATTCTACAAACAACCATCCTATGCTGCCTAACTACACTTTCTCCAATCACCACTTTACAGTCTCCAATCTCCTTCAAACTGGCCCTCTTACATAAGATATAATCCACCTGTGTGCATCTTCCTCCACTCTTGTATGTCACCCTATGTTCCTCCCTCTTGTTAAAATACGTATTCACCACAGCCATGTCCATCCTTTTCGCAAAATCCACTACCATCTGACCTTCTGCATTCCTTTGTTTAACACCATACCTACCCATCATTTCCTCATCCCCTTTGTTCCATTCACCAACATGCCCAATGAAATCTGCTCCAATCACCACTCTCTCACCCTTGGGTACAGTCATCACCACTTCATCCAACTCACTCCAAAATGTTTCTTTCTCATCCATCGCACACCCAATGTGTGGAGCATATGCACTAACAACATTCATCAATACACCATCAATTTATAGCTTCATGAACATCACTCTATCCGACACTCTTTTCACCTCCAAAACACTCTTTGCATACTGTTCCTTCAGAATAACTCCTATGCCATTTCTTCTCCCATCCACACCATGATAAAACAATTTGAACCCACCTCTGATACACCTAGCCTTACTCCCCTTCCATCTGGTCTCTTGCACACACAATATACCAACCTTTCTTCTGTCCATCATATCAGCTAGCTCTCTCCCTATACCAGTCATACTGCCAACATTCAAAGTTCCGACCCTCACTACCACAGTCCTAGCCTTTCTCCTCTCTTCCTGCCTTCAGCCATGCCTTCCGCTTCTTCTCCTCCTTCGGCCAACAGTAGCCCAATTTCCGCCAGCACCCTGTTGGCTAACAGTACTGGTGGTGGTCGTTGTTAGCCCAGGCCTCGACCGATCCAGTATGGAAATATTTACTGGTGTCTGCATGAAATGATTTGGCAAAGTTTTATGCCAGATGCCCTTCCTGATGCAACCCTCCCCATTTATCCGGGCTTGGGACCGGCACAAAGAAATGCACTGGCTTGTGCATCCTCAGTGGCTGGGTTGCCCTGGGAACTTCAATGTGTGCTTAAAAACTGAATTTTTGACATTCTGCTTCCTAATATCAGCCAAATGTTTGAATATACATTCCTTGAACTTCCTTTTAGTTTTGTCAACATAAAAACACATAACACATACACTGTTGGCATAAATATAGGTATGTAATACCAGTAGAGTTGCAATTGCAAAAAAAGTAACCCTAATGGAAAAGTTGTTAATAACAATGCTTTCCTTCTCTAAAATATAATTACATTGTCTGCAACAACCACACCTTAAATTACCAGGTCTCTCACAAGAATTTGTTGCAAAACTATCATAACCAGTCTCAAAAAATGTTGTCAAAGTTTTACCCCTTTTAAAACTGACACGAGGGTTGGTACCAATGATATCCAAAGAACCCTGAAAACAAGAAAATATACTGTAGCTTAGGAATAGGAAGGAAGCTCTTCAGGTCTGAAATTACCTGAAATTGTACATTTCCAAGGACCTGCAGCAATTGGAGAGGCCACAAAGGTTCCTCACAAGAAAAATTCAAGGTCTTCAGCATCTGTCCTATGTGGATCATCTGAAATTACTGCCACTATATTCTGTTTCATACAGACTACTCAGAGGTGATCTCTGCCTTGCATACAAGGCAATCCCTGATCCTACTTTATTGGAAAGACTGCATATCCACAAGTCAAATGGTACACACTCACTCTAAAGGCCTTAACCTGGTATGTGGCATTAATAGAACCTGCTGGAGGGACAGATTTGCCTCCCACAGTTACCATACATTTGGAATAGACTCCCACTTCATGTCAAGCAGAGCACTTCATTGGCCATGTTCAAACACAGTCGGGATGATTGGATGGGTAACTATAAATTCACCCCAGGGGTTCCACTTGTGTCCCTCTTGGACAGAGGCAATAGGTACTGATCGTGGAAATAAGGGTAAAACTTGACTAGGCTTGTAAGGGCTTTAGGGCTATTGGCCTACTAACCTCCTATGCTCCTATGATCCTATTAATTGGGTATTTCTTTCATTTAGGTGTGGCAGCATTGTTGATAGTTTGAACGGCTGCTAGTATGAATTGGTTGACAGTTCACAACATTTTTTTTCAATCTTTTAGCCTCTTGGCCTTCAGTAACTTTTGTTGCTATTGCTCTATGCCTGAATTATTATACACCAATATAATCAAACAGTTCCTTAAAGGTAGATAGTAGTTGATACTTTTTTCAGGATGGACTTTCCTTAAATGTAGATAGTGGCATATAGACAAAAAATATGCTGAGTAATAAACTGGTCTCAGTTGTTGCTATAGTTAATATAGATTTTATGCTTGATAATATTTGCAGTGTGTTGGCTTTCATACTTTTTAGACATTATATTTCAAAGGGGGGTGCATGCTTGGAATATAAGGCATAAGTCCCCCTCCCCTCATCAGGTGATAAGAGACAACATACAAGGACAGTTCTTTAAATTTCTCATGGTAACTTAGGTGTACATGCCTATACGTTCTTTTGGCCAAAAACTTTCACGTCCATTCAAGTAGTGCAAGGAGTTTAAGAGCATGAAGGCAGGTGACGTGCATTAAAGGATTGATTGAACTGATGAGGTATAAAGGTAAGCAACCTCCTCCATAGACAGACTAGATAGAGTTTGAAATTCGTAGGAACCAGTCTGAAAGTATTCCTTACTACTGTGGTGATTTGATAACGAAAGAAAGCATTTGCGTTCATGAGTGTACTGAGTTTCTTTACAAAGATATCCCATTTGAGTGTATTTTCTGTCAATACAATATGATGAAGGAAATATTGGCTTGCCTAATATGAGTATGCTGCATTGTTGGCTTAAAAGTCAGACTTTTGTTTTTACACCAGGAGTCACTATCTCAAAACCCTCTTATAAAAATTATGTAAATGTGGGGAGGAGATCAGTACCTCTCAACTGTACAAATTTTTGCAGAATGACCAGATTTTTGCCTCATATTTTTGGCCCATTTCTCATAAAAGTTTGGCTTTCTGGCAAATTATTTGCAAATCAGTGACGGTTGAAGTTAGAAAATAAAGACAGACATTTGAGTCTCAGACTTCATTCCGTTCAGAAAATTCATGCTAATGCAATACCTGTTATTCTATCAACTTTCAAAGTTTGTATGAGCAATATATAAAAAGTGTCCCTATTTTTGGGCCTTTGTCCCTCCGTTGTTTATGGCTTTGTCCAGATTTCTTGCTCCAAGAGGTTGTGAGGTACATCAGTAGGATGCTTACAATTTACAAAGCTAGTCATCCAAATTCTGCTCTTGTCAATCTGTGCATCTGTGAAGAATATGCCAGAAACAGCAGGGAATTGTTACCGACCACTAAGATGTCCTGTGCATGATTTCTCTTGATGCAATCAACTGGTCACCTACCTTTATTTGCTTACATTCAGCCAGATAGCCAGTTAGCTGTGCAGCTGATAACATAAGCAGTAACATTTGAGTATATTTGTGATCCCCTCATGTCTGTTGGCATCAAATGCTACAACAAGATTCCAATAAGCTGCATGTACTTACAATCCCTATTCTTGGACAGCTGGGACTTTTTAGAACAGTAACCAAATTCCTCAGTTCTTAAAAAAAGACAGTAGAACCCTTGGCTGTTTAACAGCATTCACACTGAATATTCAAATAAATGCTGTTTTGAAAAGATATGCCATAAAAATGTTACCTGGTATTTTTACTGCAATAAGCACATCCCATATTAATTATCAGTTGAAGGCAATTTAACATTTCTCTTCCTTGAAGCTTTACTGAATACTGTAAATTATGATTGAATTTTTGTACTACGTTAAGATTATCATATGCCAAATTACACAAATGTAACTATTATACTTATCATAAATCTGTTTAAAAGGTAAATGCAGGCTTGTGTTTATTTGTATCAAATTTATCTGTGGCTTGTAGAAATCATTGGTAAGGATTTCCAAACAGGCCTACAAATGCTGAGAAAGCAGACTGCTCTTTTAATACAAGAGCCATAACTAAAGGCACTATTTGTGCTGCAACAGATACACCACTGAAGTGACATATTGTACCTGGACAGAGAACGCTTGAAAATGTAGTTAACAAAACCAGAGGCAAGAAGCCAACATACAGCCAAAGAGCAACTTACTTAAGGCATGAGTGGAAGAACAGCTAAATAGAATTCTTGTTAATTACATAACCATATTTAAGAGACTTGAAAGCATGATCCGAAAACAGACAGCATTCTACCATTCCCCATAAGGCATGAGTCAAAACATATTCAGTTTCTGAAAGCATTATGGAAACAGACTTAAAAAATGCATTTTGTGATCGTCATGCATAAGAGAAATCTCATTTAACGTTGTTAAGGACTATAGTCCTAATGAGTTTGCAAGCAGTCCAACAATTGACATTTGTTTACTGAGAAAGTCTGACTGGATAAATCTATTAATTTTCAGTGGAGGCCCAGGGAAAAAAGCTCCGTGAATAAAAAGCAGAAAATACATATTACAATATACAGCAAATACATATATTAGTGCAAATATTAATACACATATGACATGTAGAATAATACACATATACCATTAGAAAAGCAAAATAAATGCAATATCATGTAGCATTGAAACATGTTGACATGTTATAAGTGCATGAGTTTAATATTCATTAAGCAAATGCCAGAGTGAAAAATTCAAGCAGTGGGTAAGAAGAGGAACAGGGAGAAATGAGAAAAAGTATTTGCTAAAGGTAATAAGTTCAATAGATACGGGAGGCAAGAGAAATAATGAGTAAAAGCAAAATTAACAGTAATGGAAATAACAGTAAGGAATTAAAAAAAAGAAAAAAATGAGAGATGGGGTGTATATATGTATGGCATCTCTGACTACCTCTAAATACATTAGAGAAAGTCTAAAAGTTATCAGACATTACACAGACGTAAGAGAAGTCTAGCAGTAAAAAACACATTGCTCTTCAGTACTGAAGATGAAATATGTGCAATTCTTTTTGTTTTGTTAAGTATGCATGCATGTATGTGACTATTTATCTAACAGGGGATTCAAGAGTAAATAAAAATACTCTTAGAAAAATATGCTGTACACACTTGTGTGAGTACTAGACTTACTGAAAAATTCAAAAACAAAAATATATTTTTTAAAAAACTAAGTCCACCTTACCCCTTATGATGACCTTGTATTTAATATATTTGACTCAGCTAGGCTAGTGCAATCATAACTCAGTGTTGTGTCATCAACTCAAAGTGCCACTATACTCAAATGGTTGGTGGTTTCCTTGCTTACCACTCAATAATCTCCTGTGTTTAGCTTTAATAAACAAAAATGGCACTGCATATGTTTGAAGAATGGGTTGAAATCAGTGAATCAGAGCATGATAACAATCAATGCAAACAAAATGGATACGCTGCAAATTCCTCAACAGAATGGATCTCGGCCAAGATCTTTACTTGGGAATTAAGAACTGTGATTAATAGCAATGCAAAATGTGCCACCATTATTCTGTGCAAATGTAATTATTCCTTCATCTTCTCCAGTGCAATGGTAATCGACTTCCCAAACCCCAGACCCAACATTTGATAACATGAGGAGAAAAACAGGTGGCATAGCAACACGTCAGAACAGTTAAGATGTATGTGACTCCATATAGCCTTCCACCTCTTAACATTTTATTAAAATGTACTAAAATCAACGTCTAATATATATGATCTGTCCTTATGTGAACCTAGCACGTATCTTCTTCATTTTCTCAGATCTTGTAAATGCTAAGTATAGACACAATACAGCTATCTCTATAAGTATACTTAGGTAAGATTCGATGCTAATGCTAAACACAAACTTCTTCTTGCTTATCAGTAACTTTTTGCTCTCCTCTACTTGAATCTTCACACCCCTAACAACTTTCTCCTCCTGCACTTGAATCAATGCATGCCTTTCTACCCCCTCTTAACACTTCTCATCTTTCTGTTTTTCTAACTGCCCCATCCAGTGTTCTACCCCTATCATGCATCCCTTTTATATCTACGTTATAAACTTTCTAGATACACCAGTTTGGAGCAGGCAGCCTAAATAGATCTATTCCTATGCCATGCCCTCTCAGTTACATGCTATTCTCGGTTTTCTTGTATACACTATTAATATCTCTCCTGCCCTCCTGCATAATTTTATAACTCACTTCATTACATCTCTTGAGTTCCTTGCAAACCTTTATTTACTGAAATGTAAGAACACTAAATGTCTTTGCATTTTCCCTTCTATAGTATCAGTCTCTTTATTTCCTGCAAGATTTTAGAACTACAAGAACTGTATAGGCTTATAATTGATGATATAAATTCTTTACTGCATATACTGTACCTGTCTTTTAATTATGTTTTTCTTTATGAGAAATGTAACTACTATTTTTTCCAAGAAATGTCTGAAATTCCCTTTTTAATATAAATGCACAGTGATGGAGCTTTTCTCCCTGGGTTTCCACTGAAAATGGGCTCTGCCAAGTCAGACTTTCCTGGTCAACAAAAACAAGTAACTGAATAAATAGTAATACATCCTGCCCCCAATGTGACAAGCGCAGCTTACTCCATATTTTCAGTGCTCATACTATAAATATTTTTGTCTGTTCCAAATTATACTTTCAAAATCTTAAATTGTTGTGAAAAGCTTAATCTCTCTCTCTCTCTCTCTCTGTCATTCCTTATTTCACACATCCTACTGCATATTTTTTAGGGACTAGATTCTTAATTCAGATTGCCTACTGAGCTATACTGGCATTTTGTAATGCCCAGTCTATGATTAGAAATTCTTGAAGACAGCTATAAAATTATAATGAGCTGGAATGTTGTTTATTTTTGCTTAGTAGCATATCAAAGAATAGCTATGAGAGTTGATATTTTAACATCTTCATTCCTTAGCTTTAATTCTCTGACAGTACAATAATGCTGAATCCAGCCAATCTAGGATTTCATGTCATAAGTAAGGCAGGAGTAGGGCAATGGGCATTCTTGACTTCCTCCTTTACAACGTTATCTTAATAATCCCCAATTTGGAACAATCTCGTTGGTGTGCCCTTATACAACAATTTAATGTCAGTGCTATTATCCCCTGGGATTCTCATTTTCCTCACTTCTGCTAGCAAATAATCCCAGAAGACTCACTCAAAGACTATGCTTGACATCCATTCCACTCAGATATGCATATCTATCTCTGATTCTTAACAGTAGCATATAATACTTTACTGAAATACTGATAAAATGATAATTGAAATACTGAAATCTGAAATAATGATATATGTATCTTCCCTACCGTAGATTAATTTGTTCAGGTAATGAGCAAAAATTGTAAAATTTTAATGCAAGACCAAAATTTCTGGCTATTCTGATAATATGTTGTCATGACAGTGAAGATTATGCACAAGTTCAGAATAGATTAAATTGTAGTTTCCCACCCACAGTCTAATTCTTTAAATTAATCTCCTTGCTGATGCATTACAAAAAGTTTACGACTACTACTTATTGGAGGAGAATATCCTTTTTACTTTTCTATCATCATCAGAATCATCATCAGCTCCCTTTTCCCATGTTCTACATGGGGTTGGAATGTCATGTCAACTGTTGCCATCTCTCTCAGTTTAATGCTACTCTCCTAAGTTCTTTGGCAATCATGCCTAAATGTCACAGGTCTTTTCTCACACAATCTATTCATTTCTTTGCTGGACAGTCTCATTTATTCTTTCTTTCTTCTGGTCTGTTTCAACTCTTTTTCACCAGATTATCTTCTGCTTTTCTGCACATGTGCCTGAACAACCATAATACATTCTCTTTTACCTTCGCTGCAGTTGGAGCTACATTTGCTTCTGTTATGATGTCATAATTCCTTTGTCTTCATGCAGTGTGCATCTTATCACGATTCTCAGACACTTCATCTTCATCACCTCTAGCTTCCTCAACTGCTATACCTTTATCTTTACTGCACAGGTTTCTATATCATATAGTAGTACTGTTCATACCACTGTTTTGTACATCTTACATTTCAGTTTCTTTGACATTCTTCTGTCAAACACTAACCCCTGACAATTTGTGCCAGTTGGCTGCAGCCCCTCTGAATCTAGCTTGCAGTTTTCATTCAGACTTCCCTTTTTGGTAATAATCCCTATCTCTCAATTTTCAGCTTCTTCTGATTTCCCCATTTGCTGCCATTGCAACTGTGTTAGCTGTATTCAGTTTCATCCCATATCCTTTCTGTTTTGCATTCCGCTATCCTTTGCTGATGTTTTGCTAAGTCTACCTGTAATACCACATCGCCTGCATACAGCAACTTTCTTGATTTGTCCCCTCAGACCTGATTGCTAATGTAGTCCATCACCAGTGTGGACAGCAGTGGGTTCAGAGCTGAGCCCTGATACACACACTCCCACAGAGACCCCCCTCTATCACACTGAACACTGTTTGTACTTGAGACACTGGGTCTTTGTATATAATCTACTCTCATTCTACCAATGTTTCTGGGACTTTGAACCACCTCAGAACTATCCAAATCATCTTTCTTGGGAGCTTGTCATATGGTTTGTCCAAGCATAGGCAGGTCTAGTTGGGATCTTTCTTCATCTTTAGCTTCTTCTCAAGTATCTGTCTCAGTTCAAACATCTGGTCAGTTGTGCTGCATCTTCATCTGAATCCAAACTGCTCATCTCCCATCTTGCTTTCAACTACTCTGTATATTCATTTATCAATTACCCTCTCCAGAGCTTTCATGCAGTGTGACAGGAGTTTGATACCTCTGTACTGCCTACAGTTGTGAATGTCCCCTTTTCTCTTGAACACTGGTATCAGTATGTTTATTCTCCAGTCACCTGGGATATGTCTTTCTATCCACATCTCACACAACATCTTTATCATATCTGCAGGTATATCATCTGAGTCTGCTGCTTTCCTTGACTTTATTTTCCTTAGTGCTGTTTTTATTTCATCTAGGGTGGGCTCCTCCTCTTCATATAATGTAGACTGTGTCTGGAGCAGTACATCTTCCTTGTTTCTTTTTCATGAAGATGCTTCATTTACTCATTCCCTCTGCCTTTGTTATCATGTAGACTGGTGAGCAGGTTGTGGCTGGCACCCCTTATGAAGGGTGTCTGAGTTTCTTCTTTATTTTTTGTCTTTGCCTTGAAACCGGATAGAGTTACATTTTGCCATCTACTGATTCACTTTCCAGAAGCTGGCAGAGTGCCTTGATGCCTTACCTTTGCTATTGCAACAACCCTCTTAGCTTGTTTGCTGGCCATCCAGTATTCCTTCTTAACCTGTTCCATCTTTTATGTCTTCCACTTTTTCCAGCACTCCTTTATTTTGATGGCTTTCTGTACATCTGTGTTTCACCACCAGCTTGCCTTATGTACCTTATTTTCATGCCTGACTCAGCCATATATCTTTTCTGTGGTCCTCACATATGTTGTTTCGAGATGCTAGCATTTTTCACCTCCATTTCCTCTTCTTCCTGTGGTGCTAGATCCCTGAGTAATTCCTTTAATTCTTTTGCTTTCTCTCTTAAGTCAACTTCCAAGTCGTCAGCCTAGTATCTGTTGACCTTAGATCCTTCTGTGACCACTGCTTGCCACTGATTGTGACAACCAGTGGTTTATGCTGTGAGCCTATTTTTTCACTGAGGATGACTTTGCAATCACTCACTCTACCCCAGTATCCTTTCCTTACTGGGAAGATGTCTACCTGAGTTGTGTGTTGGCTACCCTTCTATGTAATCTTGCTGAACCATGTGTTGGTCACTATCAAGCCATTTGCCAGACAGATGTCTTGAATGGCCTCTCCTTTTTTATTCCTGTTGCCCTGCCTATATGGACCCAGGCAATCCTCATATCCTGTAATGTCTGTCTCATTATGTGCATTGAGGTCACTCATTATCAGCGCCAATTCATGTTGTCCTGCTTTATCTACTAGGTCCAATCTGAATTCAGTCTTTTCTTCACTATTGCAACTCATTTATGGGGCATAGGCTGAGATTATGAGCAGAGGCCTATCCATACACTGTTCTGATTTCCATGAGTCTATCACTAATTCTGATGAGATCCTCTTTGTCTTCTGAAACCTCTTCCTCACAACAGTTCTTACATTATTTCAAGCCCATCCTCCTCCTGAGTAGTAGACTCTGGGTCTCAAGTCAAGTGGCTTTGCTGTACTGCCCTTCCGTATTGTCTGCTGGATTCATTAGATTTTTCAGCCTCCTCCTTTCTATCATATCATCCACTTCCAAGCTCTGTCCTGTCAGTAAACCTATACTGAGTATAGCGATCCTTATGTTCATGTCTGGGAGGCTGATTGGTTAATCCAGCTTTCTCTCAACAGAGGCTATCCCTCTAAGGGATTTGGTCATGTTGACTAATGTCTCCAAATGGGCATGGTATTTGTCAGTAAAGCGAGTTGAGGACTTGGCCTACACTGATCTATGGGTCCCTGGTCAGTGTAGGCTAGGTCCTGAACTCACTTTACTGACAAATACCATGCCCATTTGGAGACATTAGTCAACATGACAAAATCACTTGGAGACACATTTTACACTGTTGAGTGGCTAGCCCTGACACAGCATGCAGACTGTGATTTGTTCATAGGTTCATAGGTTCATTTGTGTTCTCCTATCTTGGTCATTCTGTATACCACAATTCATCCCTGAAGTGGTTGGTTTATACAAGGTCTGCAGGCACCATCTAGAGTCTGTGCTGCTGTGCACTACTCCATTCTTGATTAAGATGAGGTGTTAACATCCAGAATTTTTGGGTAGGTGGGATGAGCCACAGAGAGACACAGGGAAAGCATGTAAACTCCATATAGGCATTGGGTAGAGGTCAAGATCAAACTTTTACTTTGAACTTGGAATGCAAAGACTTTAACCATTATGCCAACTGGCATCTTTTTTACTATTTACCATTATTTACTACTCTATAGGTTCATAGGAGATTACTAAGCTAACAACTTAGGAACCCTTACAAGCCTAGCCAATAAGTGTTAGGGACATCCAGTCTTTTCTGTGTATATTTTAGCCTACATGGTGACTATTTTTATATTTATTTAAAATTTGTTAACCGGGAAAGTCCAACTTGAAACAAGCCAATTTTCAGCAGTGGCCCAGGGAGAAATGCTCCAGACGCATGTCTTTGTAACATGGGAGGAAACCGGAGCACCCTGAGAAAACCCACAAGAATGCAAGGAGCATATGCAGACTCCACACAGAAGGCACCCCAGCTGAGAATTGAACCAGAGAACCTCTTTCTGTGAGGTGACAATACTACCACTGCACCACTGTGCCATCTAGTCTGAAAATAAGTGCTTCAGTGTCCTAGTTTGAAAGTAATAGCCTTACAGTCTGTAAACTGTCCTCCACAGACATCCTGCTGGTCAACATTTACTCTCTACATCCTAAAAGATGCATACATTTACTCTTGCTGCTCTTACTCAAACTACTTCTTTCTATTATATTTTCTTCACTTCTTCCAGACTTGATTCTCAATCATTTATATCTTCCTGTCTTTCTTCAGTGGAACTGCATGCCTTCAAGGAAGTCATCTTTGGTCTCCCTTACTTTCTTGTTTCTCCTGGCCCAAGACAGTTATTAAACCTAATTCAGTTCTGAGTTAGTATTTGTGCAGAGTCACCATTTATTCAGGGAACTCAGTTGTCTCCTTATTGTGTTTTTATTTTCTATAGAAGTGTCCCTGCAAGGAACTAGATAGGTATGTAACAGTGAACTCTGTTGTTTGAATACCAGTCTGTGGACTAGATTTTTATGTAAATTATAAATATTATGACAGACTAAAATAAAAAACTTTGTCCACTATAATAGCTCCATTTTCCTATACCACAGCAGTCCCAATAGTGCTTTCTTCTTCAACTGTGCTACATTGATTGTTTTTAGCAGTCCACTGCCTCCCTTCCTTAAGTTTATTTCTCCTTTGCCTAGAGGTTTGAGCATCCACTTTCAGTTCTGAGCCAGTATTTTTCCAGGGCTGCAGTCCTGCATTTCGGCTTACTTTTTCTTACTGTTTTGTTGAACTCTGGGGGGAGGGGTAGCCTTTAGACTTTGCATTTCAAAGTCCATAGAAACTTCCTTATCATTACACAGTTGTTCAAACAGTCCAATACAATATTTTTACTGTTATACATCACCATTAGTCAGGTCAAGGTGATATTGAACTAATTCTCCTACTAAAATTGTCCTAGAGCAACACAATCAAGACTTTCATCTACTGGCACAGAGACATTTTAAACTGTATTGTTCTTTTTACTTATTTCTTTCTGCAGATTTGTGGCTGTTTAATTTCAGTCACTGATTAGTTTTCTCTGTCTCTTTGCCAAGTTTTAAATCTGCTTCATTTGCCCTTGCTAATGCTCAGGTTCACAATGCTCCCCTACCCTAACCCCAATTCCCACCCACCCTTTCTTACTGTACATATATACTTCCATAGCACCGCCCACATATCCCTCAAACCAATATCATTGATTCTCTCCAGAAAAAAATCAATATAATTACTCCCACTAGTAACACTAAGTCTAGTTTACCACCCAAGACCCCCTCAAACTGTCCTGCTCCTTGTCCAAAATAACTATCACATTACATCTCTACAACCAACCCAGTACCCTCCAAATATTTTCTAATTCTAATTCACAGCAGCGTTAAAACCAAAACGAAATAAAATGGCCAAACTTAGATTGTTTTACTATTAATCATAACTCTATTAGCCTTCATCACCACTTATGAAATCCACCTCCTTCAAATACTTAGGACTTCAGTCTTCACAAGGAATATCAACATCTGCTCAGCCTGTCTTTCTCCCTAACACCCTATCTCTACAAACAAATCACATCTGATTTATTTATCTATAAACATCTTAAAACTAAGCATCCAAATTTACGATCAAATACCAAACCAAGACCAAGACCAAAATATAGCTGGCCATACTCTTCCCTCTGTAAAATATCAATTCAAAACGTTAGCATAGATATTTGCTTCAACCCAGGTCACACTGTTCATAAAGCCATCATTTCCAACCTCAAAATAAACCAGTCACCTAATACCACTCAACAAAAAACAGAGCACAAATTCACCTTACTAAATATAAACATAAGAAGTATTTGCAGTAAAATCCATTACATTTATGCTTACTTTCCACATACACACTTGAAGAAGTCATAGCTACCAAAACCTGTTTAAAAAAGAAAGAAGAGATAATAAGATCACCCCCTCAGGATACAGTATATTCAGGCATGATCAACAAAACAAGCATGCAGTTTATGTAGCAGTCATCTATAAAAATCCCTCAACCATCACCCTATGCCCTCAGGAAATACCCATTGTAACAATGCTGAACTTCTAATAACACTCCTAAAAGTCAAGAATAGGAAAACTATCTCTGGGAATCAGGAAGCTGTGTTTTCTGTGCAGGAACAGTGTAGCCACTCCTGCACAGAAAATGGCCGCTGAGAGATTCAGGATAGTGCGTTTTCACGTGTACGAGTGGCCCTACAGTGTTCTAGCATGGAAAACCATGTGGCATGCAAATCACCTCATTTGCTGGTGAACATGTAAATGAGGTAATTTAGTGATTCACCAAGCTGCCAGGTCTCTGTGCTAGAACAGTGTCAGTGCAGAAATGTATTCAGAAAATAATTGAGTACATTTTTGCAACTGACAAAACGGAGGCATGACAGCTCGTGATAAAACATGTATTATGTACATTAGGCATGCCAATGGCCAAATATAAGGCCATTGGCATTAAAATTCATTATTATGAAAATAAAACTTTTTTTGGCTGATCTCAGCCGTTTAAGCATAGGGCAGTGGTGCGCAAACAGGATCATGCTGAATATAAAAGAAAAAATGTGAAAACTTAATTTTAAGTAAAATTTGCATTTTGCCATTCTAGTCAATGGGATGCAGTAAGTAAACAATACCAGGGAGCGCTGGTTGTCAAGGGGAAAGGGTCTGTTTTAGTACAGCAACTAATGACCTACACACTGAGGTATGCAAATGAGGGGAGTTATACTGAATCACATATTTCTTGAAAGTGTCAGCTTGTACCTATCCATGTAGATGCAGCAATACAACAGTGCAAGTCTAGGAGCTGAATGATTTCATAAGGGGGTGTGTCATGCTTGCTGCAAGCTCATTGGAGCACTGTGGCCAGTGTTTGCCCTTAGCTAAGCACAGCTATGGAAGGGGGTGTGTCAGCTGTCCCTGACACACCCCCTTCCTTAGCTGTGCTTAGCCAAGGGCAAACACAGCTATGCACAGCTAAGGAAGGGGGTGTGTCAGGTGTCCCTGAGCAGTTTGTACATAGCCTAAATGGGTGTGTGCACTGCTCACCGGGTTTTAAACATAAACAGAAAAAAAAGAGGAAATGGCATTACTCTTTACATTTTAGCACTAGGTATGCGTGGCACACTTCGGGCCTTAAATAGGAAGGAACTAAATGTGTCTGTATTTTTTCTTTGTGGAGCTTTTTTCCCCGGGCCTCTGCTGAAAAAGGGCCTTTTCGGCTCAGTCAGACACCCCCGGTTAACAAATGTAAAATAAATAAATAAATAAACTGGGAAGAGGAAACAGCAGTAGGAAGGCAATCAAGGAGAACTAGCATAGCTGGCAGGTGGAATGTATCAGAATCAGCCAATTACACATTCAGCAGCCGAGCATACTACTATAAACTATGCATACACCCTACATACTGTTTTTTCCCACGAACCCTACACCACTAGTGTACACAGATGGGGGATTTTTAACTGGCAGAACTAACTAAAAATGTTAGAGGCTGCTGCTGCTTTACTCCATCAATATGTGCTAGAGACTGACAGTGGTGAGGAGGAAAATGCTGACAATCAACCCACAGTGAGGAGGAAGAGAAGAGTGTACATACCCAGGATAACCTACCAGGACCTACATGAGCTGGAGATAGTGGAGTGCTGTAGGGTGGACAGGAACATTCTACAGCAAATAATTGAGCTGTGCTGGCCATGCCTCTCACACAAAACTAACAGAGGGGAACCCATCCCAGTGGATACCAAGGTATGGGTAGGCTTCAGAATACTAGCCACAGGTACCTTCCAAAGACTAACTGGGGATATCATGGGGGTCTTACAGGCATCAGCATCCAGGGTACTCCACCAGTTCCTGGATGCCATGACACCACATGCCAATGAACACATATATTTCCCCACCACCCATGAGGGGTTGACCAGAAGTATGCGTCTCTTCCACCATATAGCAGAATACCCTGAGGTAATTGGTGCTATAAACTGCATGCACATCCACATCAAAGCACCACCCGGTGAGCGGGGTAGAGTCCTCTCCATCAACTGCCAGGTTGTGTGCGATGCCCATGGCATTATCATTAACATGTGTGCTGGCAGCCCTGGAAGCTATCATGACTCCCACATCTGGCATTGCTCACAGCTGTATCAGGTGTTTGCCAGGGGGGACATCCCATATGGCCATCTAGTGGGGGATGCTGGCTATGCACTGGACCTGTGGCTGATGACACCCATCAGAAATGCATGCACACCCAAACAAGAACACCATAATGAGGCACACGCACAAACCAGGATCATTGTAGAGTGCATGTTTGGGATGCTCATGTCACAGTTCCGCTGCCTTGACATATCCGGTGGAGCCTTGCAGTACTCTCCAGCTACATGTTCACAAATGTTCATAGTACATGCCATGCTACACAATGTGATTCTGCAGAAACAGCTGCAGCAGGAACTGCATGAGGCAGGGCTACACAGCCCCCCACCATTGCCAAGGCCAGCACAGGCACAGAGGGACTCGGAGGAGGAACATCCTGAGCCTGCCCCTGTAGGCAGAAGGAGATGTGCCCAGTATGCCCAGGCCTTGGAAAAGAGGCAACACATAGCACACACACTGCCACTGTAGAGACCCAGGGACTGATACCTCTTTCTGACTCACACATACAGTAAAAGGAATGCCAAACATGGCACTACCTGTGCTTTACCATGTATAGGGAGTGTACTATGTGCATCCAACATAGTCAGCCCTCCAGCACCATCCTCAATACTGGCCCAGCAACAAGGTAAGTCACCCATCCAATCAATTACTGAATGGAGTAATATGTTCTGATAATTGTATGTATGATATGGATGCAAGCATGCCAGGGAATTGGGTGGCTGAATGGGATAGCAGCTATATGGGACAGCAGGAAATCCATAGCAAATACTGGTGTCAACATACCAGGCAGTACTACACAAGATGACAACTCCCACTGCAGAACATGTGATGGCCCAAATTACTCTGGGTATCAATAGGTCACACACATGGATGTCAATAAGGGTCACATACTCACCACCAGCCTCACCCAGTAGGACAGGTGTAGATGACCATAAAGAAAGACTTTGCTAAGGTCCCCAAATGATGGCAATGGTGAACAAGCCCTCAAACATACCTACACAGACATACTACAACTGGTCTGGCAGTTGCGCTGTAGTTCTGAAGGGTAAGATGTCTGAAACTGAAATTTATGCCATGAAGATATATCATGTGTACTCTCCTTATATTCCATCCTTTCTGCAAGGTAGGTCACAATACAATATGAAATGGAAGCCAACAGAGTAATCAAAATACCAGTACAGTTATTGCAAATGTTTAAAGTCTTCAGGTGTGCCCCTCCCCTCACAATCCCATGTAGAAATGCAGTAACATGTAAGTTTGAGGAGTAATATCACTGGAGCATAGATTGCCATAGCTGTCCCAATCTACATTGTTGCATGTGTACAATATGCAGGGGTCAGTGTGATAACTTTGTTGTGTGATTAATATTGCCTGCAAGTGGTCAGTATTTGGGCCTGGATGGTTCTGTCCCAATGGCCTAGGTACAGTACAGTGGTTGATAGGGCCATGTTCCAACAACTGCAGTGCTGACCACACTGCTTCTCAGCTACATCCATGCCAGCAGTTGTACATACTCACTGTCCAGATGTCAATATCTGTCACTGTTGGAAAGCAGGACATGCCATGAATGGGGGCCCATACAGAGAAACAGTACACAGGTGGAAGTAACCTACGCAGAGTGCATATAAATTAACTATCAACTGCACACAAGTTTGAAATTATACATAGAGGTTAGCATCACATTAGTTATCCCTCTAGTATGGAATACCGGTGGTCTGACCAATCACTGGCAGACCACAAAAGGCACGGTTATAAAGTAATGACAGGCTTCCCTTGTCCACACACAAGCCAGCATAAGGTTCATAGATTAGTACTAAGCTAACTGCCCTTGTGAGCCATTTTAAGCCTAGCCAATTATCCCTTATGAGACTCAAACTCTGCACCTTGTGTTTGTAAGGCAAACACCTTAACCATTAGGCCACCCTACCAACCCCTGTCTGAGGTATATTTGTCAGTCAGGTGCCTAGACCACTTACCACTGTCACCCTAGGGTAATCCACTGGCTTGCAGCCTGGGAACATATGAGTGACAGAATGCACTGGCCTACTACAGATGGCCTGCAGCACTCTCAAATGGCCTACAGTCTTCTGGCTAAGACCCATGCCTCACCCATAGTGCCAATGTGCAGAACGTTAGGGGGTCCTAACTAACAACCTAACACAGTAAACAGAAAACAAATGCAAGGCCATGTTGACAAATGCCAGTAGCATGCCTCCCCATGTCTTGCTGCAAGAACTGCGGACCAGGCCATAAATACTACTGGGATAAAGGCCCAACTATAGGGATACCTCTGAGTTATTGCTTTCATAATGTTATGAAGAGGAGAGAATAACAGAGGGGGGTGTAGAAGTATGGATGTCATGGAGTGTGTGAAGTCTGAAACCCTAATGTCCGCCCATACTATCCCTTGACTGCAAACCCATGAATGAATAGCCACAAAACTGGTTTTAAACCACAACATGAAGGTAAACTGACAAGATATATGAGTCCTGCCTCTGTATAACCTGGGTGTATCTGTACAGCAGAGAGGTATTGTCCTAGCAGGTTATGGCCATTCCATTAAGTTGAGAAAACCGCAACAAGGGGGTCCCAGCCAGCATACTAACAAGGTGCTGGACCATTTACACAGAACCAGCAGTCTATTGTCTGTAGCTACCTCTCTACAATGGCAGGAGTGTGCCAGAATGTGTAGTCTGTATGCCTCAGAATATTGGTCTCAGCTTCAGTCATCTTGTATTTCACTGGTAAATAACTGTGAGCAAAGAATGATAACTGTTAGTAGCTGATGATATGATACATCACAGTGTAAAACAGTACATATGTCAGACAATCTATGCACAAGCAGCACAGATAGCAATAGTTACAGTATCCTCTGTATGTGATGCTCACTGTGTCTCCATATTGGCAACCTATCTACAGATATCCTGTGGAAGCAGGTTGCTAGGTGTAGCTGTAGCACAAAAACCCTGAACTGAAGTCCAACTCTCCCTGGAATGGATGCACACACTCAATATAAAAGGTTCTACACTTAGAGAAATGAAGCCTATCTCTGACAACACAGTGGACTACAGATATCCATTATTCACAGATGTCAGTGCACACACACCAAATTGTACACCACACACACACAGACACACACACACACACACACACACACACACACACACACACACACACACACACACACACACACGCACACACACACACACACACACACACACACACACACACACACACACACACACACACACACTGGATAGGAATACTCACACATATTTAAGGCCAACATAATATAATTTGTCAAACATACTCACACAGAGATGTGGGGAAGAGAGAGACAGACAGCGACAGAGAGAATTCCATTATGAAGCCTTTCCCAACCAGTACACATCCCATTGGCCTATATCACATGATGTGCTGATGTCATTTACTGTAGACATTCCTCTGGTTAGCCCTCAGCCATTTTGTCTCAGTGGTGTTTGTGATAACTATGTAACACTATAGTATAAATAAGTATCCATGTAGCAGTTGTTATCTCAGTCCTGTCAAATGTAAAGTTGTGTGTGAGTGTGTGTGCGTGTTTCTAGATTAATGTGTTTGAGGCCATTCACACTCATTACACTTCACATTGCCCTACTTTAGCACTCCTGCTGATGTCAGTCACGCTTAAATAACCATGTGGGCAGCTTGCAGCCCTCTAAGCTGCATGGTGCTTGCAATAACTGTTTAATACTATAATGTAGCAAACTAGTTAGGAGTTCTAATCCCAGTCCTGGCAACTGTGAAAATGTGTGTATTTGTGTGAGAGAGTGTGTGCGTCTTTGTAGAGACCTGATTTTGTGGCCATTCACACTCACTACACTTCCCTTACCCCTCCTTTAGCACTGCTGCAGTCACTCACCTTCAAGGATACCTTTGGACAGCTCTCTAGCATATAAGCTCCATGGCACTTGTGCTAACGCTGTAATGCTATAGTGTGGCAAACTAGTTAAGCAGAAATTTTAATCCCGGACCTGACAACTGTAAAGATGTGTGTGTTTGTGTGAGAGAGTGTGTGTGCTTTTGTAGAGACCTGATTTTGTGGCCGTTCACACTCACTACACTTCCCTTACCCCTCCTTTAGCACTGCTGCTGATGTCACTCACCTTAGATGTATGTTTGAAGAATGTTCTACCTATAAGCTCTGTGGCACGTGTGATAAATGTGTAAGAATGTAGTAGCAATAATTACATAGGTAGTGGTTTGATTCTCATTCCTGGCAAGTGTGTGTGTGTGTGTGTGTGTGTGTGTGTATATATATATATATATATATATATATATATATATATATATATGTATATCTGTACCTTAAAGATTTTGGCCCCATTTACACCCAGTACACTTCACAGTGCCTGATTGTAGCAGTCCTGCAGATATCATTCACCTTAGAAGTACCTTTTGGCAATCCTAAAACATGTAAGGTCAGTGGTGTGTGTGGTAAATGTGTAACATAAAGGCCTGAAGACATAGTTAGATAGAGATTCAAGCCTCACTCCTGGCAATTGTGTGTGTAGGGTAATCTATTTTATGAAATCTCTCACCCACTACATCACCCAATGCCAGTATTTACAAGGGCTGGTGATGTTCCTTACCTTAGAAGTACCTTGGGACAACTTCCATTCTATAACTTCTGTGGCACATGCAATACATGTATAACACTGTTGTAGCAATAGGTTGGGGTTTGAAACTCAGTACTGAGAAGTGTGTGTGTGTGTGTGTGTGTGTGTGTGTGTGTGTGTGTGTGTGTGTGTGTGTGTGTGTGTGTGTGTGTGTGTGTGTCTATCATCAGTATCCTGTGTGGGTGCTGGTGAGATTGTGTAATAATAGGATCCATTCGGGGGTGGGTTTTGCTAAATTATTATATTGAGGACCTAGTATATGTCCCAATGTCCACAATACAAGGCCAAAAGTTGTCAAACACTGTAGAGGTTGGTGTAGACAATCCACAGCCCTAAATGTGTACTGCCATGTGCAATGACCTGGCTTTCTTTGAACCTCCCTCAAGAAACTATAGTCCTAGGTGACTTTAACATAGACTGGAATTTATGCATCTGTACTAACCCCACCTCCCTGATCAACCTGTATGGCTTCTCACAAGCTATAAACTCTCCCACCAGAATAAATAAACTTAATAATAAAGAAAGCACATTGGATTGGATACTTACAAATAGCCCACGACAAACATATACAACAGGAACCCTTCCAGACGACCTAAGTGACCATTCACTAATATATATTACCAGACATAAAATTAGCCAAACTATCCCTATTTCTGTCAGAATAGTCCGTACCAAAAAACATTTTGACCCCGAACTGTTCCAAACTGAATTTAAACAATGTAACTGGTCACCTCTTAAATCTCTCCCTATAAACGAGGCAGTGGAATACTTCAATACCACATTCTTAGCAATCCTGGACCATCATGCCCCAACACGCTGTATTAGAAACAAAACTAAACCAGCTCAATGGCTCTCTAATCAAACTAGGAAACTAAATAAATTTTGGGCTAAATGGCGTACCACAAAGAATACTATTGATCACCAAACCATTAGACAACAAAGAAATATGACAAAAAAAGCCATCCTATTAGATAAAAGGAACTTCTATCTCCAACTACAACAATCATCCCTCAAAGAACCACAAAAATTTTGGACTAGTATTAACAAACTTCTATACCTAGGCAAAACCGCCACACCTAATCCTTTAGGCTCCAACCCTGACTGCCCAACACAAACAGCAAATGCCTTCAGCTCTTTCTTTACTACTTCTATACTGAATCTTGCAAACCATCTATCCCCTGACACCTCTAATCTGCCTATTCCTACTTCCATTCCTCCCCCATTATTCCACCTGGAACCAATACCCACATCCTATATCTGTTCCCTAATCCAAAATCTAAAACCTACTACCCCCTCAGCTGATAAACTGCCAGCAGAATTCCTGCAAAATGGAGCTAAGGCTATTGCTTATCCCATCTCCATATTGATCAATAGAACCATAAAAGAAAGTACTATCCCATCTATCTGGAAAATTTCTTACATAATTCCTCTTCACAAAGGTGGAAACTCCAATGATTTCTCCAACTTTCGCCCCATAGCTCTACTCTCTCCACTTGCTAAAATAATGGATAAATGTATCCACAAACAATTACTTAACCACCTTCTCCATCACAATCTACTAGCTAACTGTCAACATGGTTTCCGCCCATTCCATAGTACCACCACAGCCTTGCTATCCTTCACTAACTGTATCAACAAAAATCGCAACAATAATATGCTTTCTTCTGCTTTCTTTGTTTACCTATCAAAAGCCTTCAACATGGTTAACCACCAACTCCTCCTACACCTACTGAAGTCCCTCTCACTTGACAGCCTAGCTATGAACTACTTTACTTCCTACCTTGAAAACAGACAACAGGCAGTTCTCTGGCAAAATCATCTTTCGAATCTTCTCCCCATATCTCTAGGTGTCCCTCAGGGTTCCATATTAGGCCCTCTACTGTTTTCCATTTTTATAAATGACCTTCATCTATCCACTCCACTCTCCACCTGCATTCAATATGCAGATGACTCTATTGTAATTTGTTCAGCCACATCCCAAACCAAACTTCATTCTCTTACACAAAAAGCTTTCAGCACTGTAGAACAATGGTTCTCTAACCGTTGTCTTCTCCTTAACCCGAAAAAAAACAAACTTTTGCTCTTTACACCTACCCAAATGTCTACCTCTCTACACTTCACTCTTACATCCAATAATGGCACCCTTATTTCTCCTGACCCCACCACCAAACTCCTAGGAATTACAATTGATAATCACCTAAACTATGACAGCCACATAAATACTACAATAAAATCAATTAACAGAAAACTAGGATCCCTTTATAGAATCAAACCTTTCTTTACACCAGAAGCCAGGACCGCAATAGCTAGAACCCACTTAATCTCTACCCTATTCTATGCTTCCCCCATATATACTAACCTTTCTAAAAATAATCTCAACAAACTAGCCATATCATATAACAATATTGCTAGATTTGCTACAAATTCACTTTTCAGGACTCATCACTGTCTGAATCTAAAACAACTGGGCTGGCTTGAACTCCTTAACCAGCTACGATTTAACCAACTTACAATAGCCCATAAAGTCCTATACCAACCCAGCAACACTCCAATTCTTTCTGCCCTCATCATACCATATAATACCCTGAAGAATCTACGCTCCTCAAACAAAATGTGGATTCATACTACCTTATCAAAAAACCTAGCAGGTGACTCCTTGTTCTCTAACTCTGTTGGTAAAGTATGGAATCAACTACCACATGATCTTACTTCTCAGACCTCTCTCCCACAATTCAAAACTAATCTAAATTTTTTTCTCACCAACCACTGGTTATGCTCTTGTACCAACCCTGCCTAACTGTTATCCTTCACTGACTGTTACACTGTATAACCACTATATTCCTACCTATAAACCTCTATATTCTACACTCTATAAACTAACCTTTTATTTTACTTAAATACTAATGCTTATGAGTCTTGAGTACTATTTTCCATATTTGACTATTTAATTCAATTTTCAATTTTTTTTTCTTTTTTATGTAAACTTTAACTGAATGTTGTAATATTGTATGTTGATGCCTTTTGTAGACTTATATTACTTTTAATTTTTTGTACGTTTTTTTTCTGGAGCTTTTCTCCCCGGGCCTCTACTGAAAATGGACATGTATCCAGTTGGACTAGCCTGGTCAACAAATGGAAAATAAAATAAATAAAATAAATAAAATGACTATGTGACAGTATGGATTAGTTAACAATATAGGCAACCCTTCTAATACTCAGAGACAACTCTCCACCCAGGAATCATACACAAACACACTTGGCTAGGCAGCAGCCACTTTATCTGTAGTTCTCCTGCAAATTACCTTACAGATAGTATCCACGGTGTGATTGCAGTGGACTTCATGTCAAGCCGATTACCAGACATGACTGGTGTCACACAGGGTACAGACCAATGTCCTCTCATGTTTTGGATCTACTCTTCTGAGGTGCATGAGAACACAAAGGCACCCTGGTTGATAATGGTTGCATACAGCAGTAAGGTGGGTGGTAGCATTCCCAATCCATGTGATGTTGACATCACACCCAAAGGCCACTTGACACCTGTGACTGTTGTCAGAACCCTGGACATTACCTCAATGCCAAGAGATGTGCCACCATTACCTTTGGGAACACCATGCTCACATGAAGTAATACATTGGTAGTAGTCCACTGAACAGTGATGTTATTATAACAGAATGTGGAAAACAGGTTGACAGCTGCCTGTTAAACACAATAGTGTCACTGACATCAGAATGTACTTTGATGTGTTACATCTCCTGACTGAGCATGTGTTATCCAGAAAATAAAAGGACATGGCACCCTGTTCCATCCCCTCAGTAGCCCACTGTGTACAGTGGCCCTTTTGCCATGTTCACCACTGGACACCTGCAACAACTGTAGAGTCTGCAAACGTACCCCACAAAGGGAATACCATGTCTTATACACATGCCCTGTATGGACAGATGCCAATAACTCCAATGAATCCCTATATCATACTGTCTATGTAGTTGCAATCACTACCTCAGTTATATAGCCATGTCTCACCAAACTAGGTCAGGAATGCTACTCCTGAAGATATCAGTCTGTTCACACAACATGCCCCAGAGACTTCAAGCACACTTCCACACTTCAAAGAACATGCATGTGGGACATGTGTACAACCCAGACACTGTCCATGTTATGGAATATAAATCACATACATGTGAAGCAGTGGACATCATTGGCTACTCACAATAGAAATCTGGATGAGTGGATGGGGAATACTATACCCACCCCTGGGGACCACTCCAGTGACTATACTCCTGAGCCACACTGGGGATTATTGTCATGTTGCCTAATGCCAGGGTATTCCCTTGGGCTACCCTTGTAGAGCCTTCAGGCCCGTTCACCTGCTACACACTTATGAAGCAATGAACCTATGGATCTCAGTACTGACTAATGTGTGTGTGTGAGTGTGTGTGTGTGTGTGTGTGTGTGTGTGTGTGTGTGTGTGTGTGTGTGTGTGTGTGTGTGTGTGTGTGTGTGTGTGTGTGAATAGTAATCTCAGTGTGTTTGGTTAATGAATATCCCCTGTGGCTGTGGTTATTAGCAATTGGAAGTGTGTTCAAACCACAACAGGTACCATTCTCCACAACAGATGTAAATTGGCATATACCTATGTACAACTCACAGCCCTATAATCTGTGAGGCATATGCAATCACTGTGTTACAGACCGGGGATTTCCATGCACATACAGCTGTACCCTGCCTAAGACATTGTGGATGTGTTACCACACTGCCATACCCCATGGTCTTGCTGCAGGGCCACATCCTGGTGACACACAAATGCCTAGAACAGAAGCAGTTTACATCATGTGAAAACATATTCACTCAGCACTTCACTTGTGGGGGGAGAGAGGGGTAAATCTGGCACTGAATGTGTTGCCAAGACTGTGGCCAATATCTCTTGTCTCAGGATAGGTATTAACATTATGCAATAACTCACAGCACTTGTGTTTATTGCTGTGGAGGTTGTTGATGTAACTATCAAAGGCTGTTGTGATTGTCATCAGTGTCTGCTGCATGTCTTTCATCATAGATGCCTGTAGGGGATTCCATGAGGGATCCAAAGTTGTGTTTGAGACTAATAAGGGAGTTCAACAGTCATGGGACACCACCTTTCTCTGCAACAGTGTCCTCCTTCTGATGTACACTTTAGTAATGTCAGGGGACCATCACATCGTCTCCCAGTGTTTGGAGCACAGTGTCTGGGTTATGTTGGCTCTGGCTAGTGCCATGCATTTATGTACCTGTTTGAACAGTGCATATGTGTATGATTCCACAGTCATGCAGCTATTTGCAGTGAAGTCATCCATCCTTGTTTTCATGGCTGCAAGGTCAGCTTTGGAGAGGTTTTGCAAGGTAGTTACCTTTGTGGGGGGTGTGGCTGACATGTTGAGTTCCATGTTGATTACAGCATGTGTGACTCTCACCGTGCAGGGATTCACAGCTGTGGATGAGCAACAGTCCCATATTTAAGTAGTCAACACAGGTCAGGTTATTGCATACTATACCGGGGATCAGTATGAGCTGGTCCGGGACATTGGAAATGAATCCCAGAAATGTTGGGCCACTGTACTGGTGCTTAGCTACTTTCCCCAGGTGATGGGGGGGGGTAGTGGAAGTCTCATACTATGCCAGTGTTGTGTTGGACCATTATAGATCGTAGGGTGTTGAGGAATGTGCATTGACAGTCTAGGAACATAGATGTGGACCCATAGCAGGCTATGGTCTGGATTGCACTATTACCCAAAGGCAGTTATACTGAAAGTATCTCCAATGCATTATGCTAGGAAACTAGTCTGGAGGTGTTCCTAGCCATAATGAATATGGAGACAACATCAACTGTGGGGATATGGTATGGTCCATGTTTGGGGGCTGACAGCTGTGGAATGTGTCATAGTCTGATACTGCAAGGCTGCTGTCTGCTGCTGTAGACCACCTCTCCATTACAGCAGACATGTGTCCTCCACTCCGAGTGCTTTTAATGACTGCATTCTTACATTTAGATGTCTACTGTTGAGCAGCATGACCCTCAGACTGCATACATGTCTAGCTGCTATGGTGGTGATTACATTAGGAACACTGCCTAATAAGGCATCATAGGGGTGGCAAGACACTTAGCCAGTACCTGGAAACCCAGCGCTGACAGATGTAGGACATCTGTGTCCAGTCATTAGTTCTGTCAGACATGTCATCCCAAGCAGAGAGATACTGGATCCCCTGAGAATGACACAAAACACATAAGCCAATGTTGTAGTCAATCATCTGTTAATAGTACCACAGCATCATTCTGGGTGATGGCAGTACACTGCTCAGGGTTACTGTCACACCTGCCTGGACCGCATAATCAGAGAGTTCAAACATATCTCTTGTCATGTAGTCCAGGGAGGTGTGTCCCAAGTCATTCACAACCACATGGATACAGAGTGATACTCGAAGTTGTTGTGGAGTGCCATGACTGGCTGTGTCATGTGTTGGATGCTGGCATGGGATAGATATTTGACTGTTACCTGCTCCATATTCAACTTAGTGAGTGGGATATGTGTGTGCCTCAGTATTGAGTTACCCATGGTCACTGCATTGCGCAAGGTGGTTAGCCTTAGGATCTTAGGTTAAGGGACACACTGTGTAGGTTAAATATGTGCCCTGTGTCCCTTGGCATGTGCCATGGAGCTGTGTCTGAGTGAGTGTCTGTCATGCTTGTCTGTGCTGTTTGGGTAAATGTACATTGAGTGCCTCTGGGAAGGTGTGTGTGTGGCCTTTCACTGTATGTTGTGGCTGTCAAAGTGGGTGTCATGGTGAGCTATGTGTTCCACATGGTGTGGTGCAGGTATTGATCTTATCCTCTTGACCTGCTAGTCCAGACATTGCTGGAGAGTGCATATGTCCACATGGGTGATATATGGGTAACTCTCACAGGTCTGAGTGTTTGGAGTTTAGAGGGGAGTGTTGTCTGTGTACATGAGGCAGTTGCAACAGTGCCTCAGAATGGACAAGTGCACCAGGTTAATGGGTGAAAGCTCAGAAAACTGCTCTTCAAACATGCCAGGAGGGGTTGACATAACTAGTAAGTAGTGGGGCTACTTCTGTCATAAACGAGTACTGATATTAGCTCCCAAGTGTGCCACACTTCTTGATCCACTAACATGGTGACATGCCACATCATAATGCTATTTGAAGTGCAAGACAGAAAGAACTAGCATGATGTAAGGGTGGAACAGAAGGTAGACATTCTGCCTCCTGTAATACTTTACCTCAGCTATGTAGTTATCAGCAGCTTTGGCCATGTGAAAGTTCAGTTAGCTCTGTAGCACATGCGTCAACTGTGTAGTACTATAGGAGACATAACTAGATAGGCAGGAGTTTTAATCCCAATACTGGTAAGTGTGTGTGTGAATTATGTATTGTCTGGTTTATAACATTTTTGACTTGTGTACTACCTGTCACACTTCCCTCACCCCAATCTACCTTTGGACTAGGTGGAAATGTATAAGCTCTGTGTTGTGTCTGATAACTGCATAGCACTATAGTAGAAATACATAAATAGGCAGGAGTTCTAATCCCAATGCTGTCAAATGTTTGTGTGTGTGAAGATCATATGTTGTGTGGTTTATACCATTTTGATGTGTGTACCATACATGGCTGGTGACCACCTCCCACTGCCATTACTTTATATAGTGTGGTAACAGCATCTGCCTCACATACAGCAGGTTAAACCATTGAACAGTCCTCTGTACAGATGTGTGTGGAATATCCATATGTTTGCAACCTACACATTGTTGAAAATGGTCTGTGTGCCTTAACAATGCCCATGAATGTGATATTGAAGCCAAATAATCCACAGTGAGTGTACTGACACATATGGTGGCATGAGGTATCATACCTGACTGAAACATCATGCTGATATGATGTCTGCCACCCTCACAGGTGGCCAGCCCTATAGGTGCAATACAACAGTCCAGATGCTTGGTTTTACAAGTGAACTGTTCATGTTATGGGTCACATTAAAGGCTGGAAGAGGTGTGGACTGACATACTGTGGTCGTAATTAGTACGTAACAGGAACACCTTGCATCTTAACAGGGGTGTGTACACAATTTATATCCACTGTATACCAGTAATGTGTCACACATGTCCCTACCTTAGGCCGTTTGTCCAGCCCATTTTGCTGGCCTCTGTCCAGACATCTTGGTACTTACAAGTTGTGAGGTATGCTACAGGAATGTTGAATTCACATCAGATAGGCCACAGTGGTGACCACTGTGATGCAATGCAGTTAACCCCACCACAAGTGAACATACACATAAAGCAATATAGGTATTACACAAAGCAATAAAGCTATTACTGATGGTTGTGTGCATGGTAAATTGCATGCCCTTCACATGCCTGGGGTATTGCCAGGCAACAACAGAACAATCCCTAAACCCAGACCTCTGCAAGGACGGCAGGTGCTCAGGCCCAAAAAGCAAAACGTTAAAAGACAAATAGCCAGTACTCAACTGGAGCAAACATTTTTTAATGTACAAAAACAGACCGCTTCCGATACACTGGCCTTTTTCATTGAAAAAGGCCAGTGAGCCGAAACCAGTCTGTTTTTGTACATTAAAAGATGTTTGCTCCAGTTAAGTGCCAGCTATTTGTCTTTTAACAGCAGAACAATGTCATACTCACCAGCTTCAGGCTGCTGCCCTATATGCAGATCAATGGGTCCTAGGTAGTTGTGAGAGGGAGTTATCATCAGCAGACTCACATGTGGTCTTGGTACAGGATAGATGCAGTATGTCTGCATATTTACAATACTAACCCCAATAATACACAATGTTCTGTCCTCACCAGAGATGTGCACCTCTGTTTATTAGAAAACCCCATCCACAACTGCAATTGGACCTGACACATTGATGTAGATACAATACAGATACATGTATGTCTGATACATTAGTGTACTAATCCCCACTGGGCTCTTACCTGCAGGCTCCTTGTCCAGTGTGTGTGTGCAACCCACCTGCACAATGCTTTCCTCAGCTTTATGGTTCTGTGTTGGGCAGGTGCTCCAAGGTTGATGAGGAGCTCCTCAGTGGGTGTCAGTGGGAGCTGGATGACTGGGCCTCCTCCTGTGGATAGCCGGTCCCTTGCTACAACAGTAGCCCATTGACAGTCATGGCGGATGAGGTCAGTGGCCTGATGATGCACCTGGTCATAAGTTCTGCTGTGCAGGCCAGCATCATTTACCCTGTGGACCAGACTATTCCACAGGGCAGTTCTCTCCCGCACATCCTTTGATCTCCATCCAAATTAAAGGGCATCATTTTTGATCACATATTGGGGTGATGATGTGAGTTTCCCTAACAGAGAATGCTGGTAGGTGAGCCCTCTGCATCTTACCTGGTAGACATAAACAGGAAAAAGGTCACAAGACCTCATACAGTTGTCAAATTGCACATCACCGTAGATATTACTTGCAAATAATCCACACTACACCACAACCCTCAAAGCTATCATGGCTATAGCAGCTTGCATTACACTCATGGCCCTGAGCTATTTTCTTTTCCCTCAATGTTGGGCACTTGATTGCATTCATTTCTGTGTAAAGGGTTGAAAGTCACCATCTTCCATGTGGATGGTGTGTGGATGTTTGCAGGTGTGTGTTTGACTGTGGTGTGTGATGGAGCTGTGAGCACATGCTTGAGTTCATGAAGAAGGCAGACAGTGATGTTATTATGCCCCATGGAGATATACTGTTATTGCCATCAGTAGGCAATATTTACATGCTCACCATTGCTGATGGGAGGAGTGTGGTTGATGTGCATATCCCCCTGTACAACTGGGGTGGACAGGGTGGCAATGTTCCCACCTAACCTGTCTGATGCAAGTTGCATACATCCCTGGCATGTGTGTATGAGGTATTCTTTACCCCCAGTACAGGGTGAATTGTGTTGTTTCCTCTGAAACTGACAACATATGTGGAGACACTGTTGCAATTGTCCTTGGTGGTGTGGATACATCTGATTTGTAGTCATAGTCAATCTTACAAGAAGTCACTCGTGAACTTACATGCTTGCTCAGATAAAGGTGGACTTGCTTCCAAGTTGTTGCCTGCACCTATGTGTCCCTGTACAGCCAATATAGCAACCTATTATGCGGTTTGTGTATTGCTGCTGTCCACCAAAGGGGATTACTCTACCTTGGTGGAGGTTGGTTATACAGGTCAGGTACTGCTGAGTCCATATAGCTACAGTGGATATAAAGGGTACACACCCCTGTTACAATGGATGGTATTTGTGCAATTGGAGCATGACACCGCATTAACTTATTTTTAAACAATTCAGACGTTTAATGTGACCTATAGCCTGTACAATTCAATTGAAAACCTAACAATCTGCTCTGTGAAAATGTATGGAAATAATAAGCAGTACAATAAGCCAGTTGAATGAGTGTGCTCACCCTTAAACTGATATGTTGTGTATGCCCATCTTGAGATGGTTACAGCATTCATTCATCTTGGTGTGGACTCTAACATCATGGCACATCTTCACTTGGCAGTAGTTGCTCGTCTTCCTTGAAACACATTTGATTGTTTTTTCAATGGAATTGTACAGGTTAGGGGTCACATTCAAGATGAAAAACATTATGAAGTGATCTTCTGTGTTCTGATTGTCATACAGCACACAGACTTAGCATTACAACAGGGGTGTGTACACTTGTGATATCCACTGTATATATTTGTTGATATAGCTGGTAGTGGTAGGCATGGACAAAGGGTCATAACACAGTTGGACACTTCTCAGATTACTAATTACTGGATCCTTGAAGGCAAATTGCTGAGGTGCCAGATCATTGTTGCTGAATAAAGAAGGAAGGTGCTGGTGTTACTTTGTGTTTTTTTATTTGTTTTTTGCTGTTTGTGTGCTTTTGTTACTACTCAGATTACTACCTGATAATCATGCCTACTCTAGTACCCATATCAGTGTCAAGGCAATGCAACAACCAGTAGCTGTACACATTTATGTCTGTTGTATGCGCTGACACTGATATTACACACATGTGCAACATGTACAACCTATGTACCTGACTGCTTGAAACCCATGTGATTAGTTTTGTTCCTTCCAGATAAGCATATACATATATACATATGCTCATGGGATACCTGGTATACATTTCTGTTCTATGTTAGTATGGCACATTGTATTTACAGTCGTGGTGCTCAATCATATTTCTCAACTTGTCATAGCAGTAAGGCTGGACAATGGCACACATAAATGGGTGACAAAAGAGACATTAGTTCTGATACTGCATTAATATAGCTGCACCATACATTAGTATGTTGATTGCACAGTAAGCTTTGACATCACTGTGATAACCTGGAAGATGTCCAACAGTCATAAGTAGGCTATTATGTTACACTGTCATTGCTCACAGACCTGCCAGTGATTTGGCTGACATAACACAGGTATATGTGTATGTGACTATAGATATCAGTCAGAAATGTGCTTATTGCCCAGCAGAACACTGCACAATTGAATGTTATTAATTCATTATATCACATTCAGTTTAACACACATGTCTGCAACAGTACTTTATTATGCTCATACCCTACATAGGTCTCTTAGCTTTACAAGAAAAACGTGTCATATTCATATTCACAGGTAAGATATGAATATGGACAACATCCCATTAACTGGCCTAGCACTGGCACAGTCATTACTATTTGACAGATACCCCAGTGGTTGTCATATATGAGCTGTCCTTTCTCAGGTGAATCATGCTCCTGAGCTGTGATCCTACCTTGCAACCTGTTAGAACATCACATCTGGACAAAGCCTAAAATGATGGGGGATAAATAGGGACAGACTTTAAATATTCCTGTTACAAACATAGGAAGTTTATAGAATGATGCATTTTGCATTACCGTGAATATTCTTAAGGATGCTGAGTCTTAAACTCAAGTGTTTGTCATTACTTGATAACTTCAATCCTCAGCTATTTGCCAGAAATGTACAGATTTCAGAAGGAACAGACAGAAAACTATGATGGGAAAATCTGGACATTCTGTGAAGATCTTTACAGTTGAGAGGTATGGCTGTGATCTCTCCCACTGCAGAGAGGGCCAGAGGCTATGACCATAGTAGGTGTTAAGCAGGAGATAAATACAGCAAGTCTTGTTGGGACATATATTCGTCCAAATCATAGTTCCCATTATTACAGACCAATTATTACAGTCAATTACATGCTTACATGTTCCACTTACCTTTTTTTCTTTTCTTTTCCAGTTTATGTTTTATTTGTTTTCTCTCTCTCTCTCATTCTCTCTATCTCTCTGCACTACAGGGATAGAGCTAGTTTGAATAGGTGGTAGCATGGCTTTTGTAGGTGATGCTCATGACCAGGTGATGGCCTGTACACCTATTGATGTTCCCCACTTGCTAATTGCATGCAGAGCAGCTGTGTAGTTCTTCCAATAGCCAATGTCATGGCAACACACTCCTATAATTGAGTACTCCATGTGGACGTTAGCACTTTCCCTTACTTGTGAAGAAGACATCCTAGAGTTGTGTGAGCTACTACCTCTTACAACAAGACATGTGGAGAAAAGCCAACTAAATGGTGGAGAAGATTCAAAACATAGGGGCAGAATGTGAGTATTGCTGTTATATGTTTGGAATACTACTAGTTTAACAGTGTTTGCCTGCACATGCTACTTCTGCATGGGTTTCAGTCTGACAAAGTTCTGTTTCTGCATAGCTCTCAACTGTAGGGCCATCCAAATAATGGCAATGGGTTAGCCTCTTATGTTTGTTCTGTTCCCCAGACAGGTGTTGTCCTTGGCAATTCAGTAGCATACTCTGATGATTGCATTCTATAAGTGGTAACATCCATTTGTTTTTCTGACTTTATATCCCTCAGAAAAGATATGTTACAACAAACCCTGCAACACTAGCAACTTTGTCAGTGTATAACAGCAATATTTCAAGTATGGCTATGTATTTGGGCCTCTGTCCACCAATTATGTCAGGCTTTGTCCAGATGTCATACAGTAGAAGGTTGATAGGTATACTGGTCTATCATTATTTAGTGCTGTAATTCCTGCTGAGGGGAAAGGCTGGAAAACATGCTGAAGTCTGTACATTCAAGAGGTTGGTGTATAGAGAATGCTCTTAAATGCCCTTGTATGGGGGAGTGAGTAACACATGTTTTAAAACTAGGCTGTTAGAACATATGATACATATTACTGGTAAGAAAGATGACAGTTCTATAGCTGTACATTTGAATAAATCGCACCATGGGGACAGTAGTGGGTTCCAAGGTACAGTTTTTGAAAAAATCTGTTCCTCAGTATGATGAAACATTAATAAAATGACAATTGTTATATACAGACTCACTGTATTAACATTAAATGTGATACTTTATCCCAGAGGGGGTTAAATGAGGAGTGTAATTGAAGGTTGTGTATTTAATTATGTAATTAAGTGTTAATTGCTTCTTGTGATGAAGGCATGTATTTCTTGTAATGTTTTACTCCATGAAGGGTTTGACTAAGACATCAGAGTATAATAAACATGAATTACTGGCTGGTTGTATTTCTCTTTGCTATGTTCATAATTTTAGTTGTTTTGCTAAGAGGTTGTTGCATGTCTGGCCATTGTGTATGTCCTATCATGATTTTGTAGCAGTGTACTGTTCACTTATTTATTTGGACTGTTGGGGCAGATGTAAGTGGCATGGCTCCATTTTTATCCAAGTGTGCATGCTGTCCCAGTTATGGGTGGTCTATCAGCAGCATATGTTTGTATGGCATTTTGGAACATATAGATATATATATATATATATATATATATATATATATATATATATATATATATATATATATATATATATATATATACATGTGTGTGTGTTTGTGTGTGTGTATATACATATATATATATATATATATATATATACATATATATATATATATATATATATATATATATATATATATATATATATATATATATATATATATGTATATATACTACTGCTTACTCCCACTTACCCCCTTGTTAATTTCTTTAAAATAAAAGAAAAAAGGGGTGATAGGAAAGTGGTGAAAAAGGGGGCAAGAAGACAGAAAAACAATATGAAAGATAGCTAGGGATGTGCAGATGGCTGTAAAGAAGGTCAATAGCTGTCCATTTCATCTACAGCAACAGCTGTCCATATATACTGAATTTCAAGGTATATTTGGATACTCGAACCCCTGAGAGAGGAGTGAGGACAACAATAATGTGTTGTGAAACCAATTAGACCAGATGACATGTGTCCAGTGGACATGTGTACGAAATGACAGCTACGTATGGGCAACTTTTTTTTGGGGGGAGCAGATTGCCATTTTTTTAAGGTGAGGATGGGATGTTGGGGAAGGGTAGTATATTTGGGGAGGTAGACTAGGTGTCAAGACAGAAAAGACAGCATACAGGAGTGGTATATGACACATATGGGGGGGCAAACACCTTGGATGGGGAGGGATGTTTCGTAATCGGAAGCCCATAAGCCCCCAAATGGATACAGTGGGACTGAGGTCCCCACCCATAGGCAGTCACCACTGCAACTTCACAGCCCCAAAAGTGGATGTGCTGGAGACTGAGCAGAAGGGGCAGGCTGACCCTCTAAATGCACCATGCGGCCCTCAAGTTGGTGTAGCAGATCTCTCAGTTCTCTGCTGAGTTCACTATGCACCAGACCCCAGACCTTGAGGCAGTTCCACCCGAAGGTGGTGCAGGACCAGTGGATGAAGAGGTCCCAGGGTGGGATGCAGATGTGCTGGGGCCTAGTGCCACAGCCAGATGAGCCGGGAGAGGTGGATCTGCTGGTATCAGCCTTCCCAGACGCGCTTTGGTGTTGCAGTTTTAGAACATATGTTGGTTAGTAATGGTAAACACATTCCAGGATTAGTTATAACAGCATGCATGAGTATTCCCATTAACACAAAACAACAGATGTGGAACATTTGCATATCAAACAGAATACATACATATATGGAACCACAGTGGGCATTACTCCAGCATGCAGGTTACATTGATAGCAACAGGTCACCAATGGTAGTATTTGAACAGGGAACATTAATTGGAATACATTTCAGCATTTGTAGAACAATAGGACACTTGTCCCAACAGTAGGTTTAGTGGAAAACATACTCATTCATTTATGGGTTTAGATTATTTGGCAGGGCTAGCCACTCGACGTTGTAAAAATATGGCTCTAGGTGATTTGGTCATGTTGACTAATGTTGCCAAAAATGGGCATGGGTTGTTACCGGTGATAAATGGGTTGAGGACCCATGCTAACAGTGGGAGGGGTGTATGTGCCCCTATTGGCCAGTGTGTGCCCACCATACAGCCCAGCAGCCCTGGGTCCATAAGCTACTGGCTGGCCAGTGTCTAGTTGCCCAACCTGGGCTACCTGGGATAGCTCTGTTGAGTGAAAGCTGGACGTAAAACCAGCCAACCTGCCAAACATGAACTGAGAATTGCTACGCTTAATGTAGGTTCATTAACAGGACACAGCTTGGAAGTGGATGACATGATGATATGGAGGAGGCTGGACATCCTATGTATGCAGGAGATGAGATGGAAGGGCAGTACAGCAAAGCCACTTCCCTTGGGATCCAGAGTCTACTACTTAGGTGGAGGGCAGGCTAGAAATCATGTAGGAATTGTGGTGAGAGAGAGGCTTCAGAAGGCAGTAAGGGATATCATCAGAATTAATGACAGACTCATGGCAATCAGACTCTAGTGTAATGATAGGGCAGTATTTATAATCTCAGCCTATGTCTCACAGCAGGCTTGTGATAGTGCGGAAAAGAGTGCATTCAGACAGCAGTTGCAGGACCTACTAGATAAAGCAGGACAACTTGAATTGGTATTGATAATGGGTGACTTGAATGCACATATTGGGACAGACAAAACATGATATGAGGACTGCCTGGGTCCACATGGGTGGAGCAACAGGAATAAAAAAGTAGAAGCCATTCTAGACTTCTGTCTGGCAAATGGCTTGATAGTAGCCAACACATGATTCAGAAAGACAGACAGTCACAAGATCACATACAAGAGTAGTCAACATGCAACTCAGGTACACTTCCTCCTACTAAGGAAAAGACACTGGGGCAGAATCCATGATTGCAAAGTCATCCCCAGTGAAACAGTCAGCCCACAGCATAAACCACTAGTTGCAACAATCAGCTGCAAACAGTGGTCAGAGAAGACGCTAATGTCAACAGAGACCAGGCTGAAGACCTGGAAGTTGACTGGAGAGAAAGTACAACAGTTCAAAAAATTACTCAGGGCTCTAGCACCCCAAGACGAGGAGTAAATAGGTGGAGTTGAAGAAGAATGGCAGCGCCTAAAAACAGCATGTGTTAGGACTACAGAAGTGATATGTGGCTGAGCCAGGTATGGAAATAAGGTACATAAGGAAAACTGGTGGTGGAATGCAGAAATCAAGGAAGTCATCAAAAGAAAAAAAGGAGAGTAGGAAGAAGTAGGAGACAGAAAAGATTGACCAGGCTAGGAAGGACTACTGGTTGGCTAACAAAGAAGTTGCAATAGCAAAGAATAGGGCATCGGAGGCACTGTACCAACTTCTGGAAAGTGACTCAGTAAGGGGCACAAAGAAACTATATCAGGTTGCAAGGCAAAGACAGAAAGATAAAGAAGATAGTCAGACACCCTTCATAAGGGATGCCAGCAACAACCTGCTCACCAGCCCAGAGGCTATCAAAGGCAGATGGAAGGAGTATTTCCAGCAGCTTCTGAATGAAGAAAACCCCACAGAATCTGTACTGCCCCAAAAAGAGCCTACAATGACAGAAGAAGAGGAGCCCACCCTAGAAGAAGTAAGAACAGCACTAAGGAAGATGAAGTCAGGGACAGCAGCAGGCTCAGATGAGGTCACAGCAGATATGATAAAGATTCTGGGTGATATAGGGGAGAAGTGGCTCCTGAGGGTACTAATAGCAGTGTAGAGAGAAAGGCGTATCTCAGATGACTGGAGAATAAGCATACTTGTGCCAGTGTACAAGAACAAAGAGGACATCCACAACTTTGGGCAGTACAGAGGCATCAAACTCCTATCACATTGCAAGAAAGTTCTGGAGAGAGTGATTGATAAATGGATACGCAGAGTAGTAGAATGTAATTTAGGTGATGAGCAGTTTGGATTCAGATCAGGATGCAGCACAACTGACCTGATGTTTGCATTGAGACAGATACTTGAGAAGACGCTAGAGATGAGGGGAGAGTCCAACTGGGCATTCCTAGACTTGGAAAAAGCATATGACAAGGTCCCAAGAAAGCTGATCTGGGCAGTACTGTGGTGGTTTGAAACATTGGTAGAATTAGTGCAGGCTATGTACAAGGCCCCAATGACTCAAGTACGAACAGTGTTTGGCCTCACAGAGGGGTTACCAGTGGGTGTGCGTGTACATCAGGGTTCAGCTCTGAGCCCACTGCTGTTCATATTGGTGATGGACTACATTAGCAAACAGGTTGGAGGGAGGGATCAACAAAGTTGCTATATGCAGACAATGTGGCAGTACAGGCAGACTGGAACATCAGCAAAGGATAGGAGAATGGAATACAAATATGAAAGCACATGGGATGAAACTAAGCATAGATAAGATGGTGGTAATGGCAGCAAACTGTGGAAATCAGAAGAAGCTGAGAATAGAAATCAAAGGGAAGATAGTGGAACAGGTAAACAGCTTCAAGTATCTGGGAGGAGTAGTTGCGGAGAAGGGTAGACTGAATGAAGAGGTCAAAGCTAGAATCAGAGGGGCTGCAGCCAACTGACATAGAGTATCAGGTGTAGTCTATGACAGAAGAATGCCAAAAAAGCTGAAAAGTAAGGTGTATAAGACAGTGGTGCAACCAGTACTACTGTATGGTACAGAAACCTGGGCAGTAAAGGCAGAACAGTTGAAGAAGCTAGATGTGATGGAAATGAAGTGCCTGAGAAAGGTGATAGGATACACACTGCCGGACAGATGAAGAAATGAGGACATACTAGCAGGAGCCAAAGTAGCTCCAGTTGCAGAAAAGATCAAAGAGAACAGATTACGGTGGTTTGGGCATGTGTATAAAAGCAGAAGACAATCTGGTAAGGAAGATTTGGGACAGACAGGAAGAAGGTAAGAGGAAGTGAGGATGCCCAGCAAAGAGGTGGATGGATTGTGTGAAAGAAGATCTGTGACAGTCAGGCATGAGTTCTGAAGAAGGCAGGAGTGTGGCACTGAATCGAGAGAGTTGGCGACAGTTAACATGATACCCTGACCCCATGTAGAAAAATGGGAAAAAGAGGGCTGATGATGATGATGATTATTTGTGAATGTAAGCTGGGGGAGAGAGAGAGATGTCAGTTAGCAAATGTAGATTCTTGCAGTGGTCACAGCTTTAATGATCATTGCTCTAATCATTACTCTACAGGTATTATTACAACAACCTATGGCCTTGGGTTGGGCAGTGGTATGTTTGCACACAGTGTATAATTACAGCCTTCTTATAGCTACTTTATACCTTCTCTTACCTGGAAGACCTGTGGAGCGAATGTTTGCTAACTCTACCTGACTGTTTCTACCTATATTCACATAGTCAGGGTTACATATGTGCACTCATACTGTGTGTGTGTGTGTGTGTGTGTGTGTGTGTGTGTGTGTGTGTGTGTGTGTGTGTGTGTGTGTGTGTGTGTGTGTGTGTGCCACTGCCATACTCTGCCTTGATTTCTATCGGTCACCCTGGTTGTTTGCAGCAGAGACCGGTAGCTGTGACAGCATGACACTTTTGAACATTTCTTTGGGGACACCACTTGGTGTATGCACTTATCTTGCTGTCATTTGCAGCCTTGGGGTTGGACACAGTATAACTACAGCATTCTTATAGCTACTGTATACCTTCTCTTACCTGGAAGATCTGTGGAGCGAATTTATGTTGACACTACGTGACTGTTTCTACATATATTCACAAAATCCTAATTGAAATTATGCATACAGCTTATTACCACTCCTGGGATTCAAACCGCGGCTGTTTCTGCTAAAGATGCAACAAGTTTGTGTCTCATCAGAAGGAGCTATTTAGAAAGAGTTGTTTTGTCTTGAATGATTTCTGTCTCATTCTCTATTGTACACTCTGACCTTGTAATTACAACATTCCTATACATACCTTTTGACATAGCACAGTGTGGAAAACAGTGATTAACATAACATTACTATTCAGATATCAGATCTTGTTGCATGAAATATTTCATATCAGTTAATCTGGTGTCTTACAGAGCCACTAACTTTGTCAGATGAGACTTGATTGTTTAATGCTTTCAGAGCTATAGTTGCTGTGCATCACCTGTACACATTTCAATTCATGCCATACCAGAGTAAACTCAACCAGTCCAGGGTTTTGAATTTTACTGTCAGGTAGTTACAGTTTTATTTATATATAACATATATGAGACTATTACTGTAATATTGTTGCATTTATTCAGTACAAACCATACATATTTTTAATACTGCCAGGTGACATTCTACTCCTTTATATTTATTTGGTATGAATACTACAAGCTAGATTGTTACTCACCAACCTCACGATGCAGCCTTTGCAACCTGCTGACATGGGTTTCCTGTTTCACAGCCCACTCAATTGAAGCTATAAAGAAGATAGAGAAACATTTATGCACACCTATCCATCACATACACAGGCTGGACTTTGATAAACATTTATTGATATGAATACTTACACATGCCAAGGATATCACCCCTCTGCTGTGCTTCTTGGACCCACTGGTCCAAGAGCTCCCCCTTCCTTCACTTCAAGTAGGTATAGTAGTGCTGGACCTGTTCATCAGTCTGTGGGATGCCAGTGGCACTGGTGAGATCACGGGTGAGACTTTCCCAGGCCTCCACTTTATATTGGCAGCCCTGGTACTGGTCCTGCAGCAGTCTCATGTCATGGTTTTTAAAAAGGAGTCCTACCATAACCTTGGACTCCTCTATGCCCTAGTGCTGCATGCGAAAACAGATGACCTCTCCAATACCTGCCATACTGCCTACAGTGGGGAGCTGCAACCAGTTATGAGCTGTATTCCTGCCTCTGAGGTTTAAATACGGCCGATTTCCCACCCTTTTTCATGATTGGATAGTTTTGAATATGCTGAGCTAAGCTAAGCTATGGGTAAGCCTGCTTAGATAAGATTGACAGTGCTTAAAGGGGCAGGTTCAGCACTTCTTACTGATGGGCAAATCCACTTAGCTGGGCTACTCAATGCTTAGCATTCATATTTAAGCAATGCTTACACCCGGTTAGCATAGTTGTGCAATGCTTATCATTGCTTATGATTTATTTTATAGACTATCAGCTGTATGGGACTGATTCATCATTCATGACATATTATAATTTTGTTCACCTTCCCTGACATCCTCCTATGTGCTTTCATTACATTTATTCTTGTGTTACTATACTGTATGGGGCACTTGTATTTATATGGGGGTTTCACATCTTTTTTGGACTGACATCTCATTTTTGGATCTGCTACACTACCCTGGGTGATAAATTTTATTTAGTACCTCATTTATTACAACATATGACTTTTACAACTGCTTTCACATATAAAAGTGAAAAGCCTTCAGTGGGGCTCGAACCATGAATGCCTACATACAAAGCTGCAGCTCTAACCGCAACACTATTTGACGATTTGTTTAGCTGATATTTTCCTATTTAACACCTTCTGATATTTAAGCTATGCTAAGCACAGGTGTGTGAAGCACACACCCGCTAAGCTATGCTTAAACTTTATTGCAGCCCAAAAAAAATTTATTAAAATATATGTGGTTTAATTTTGTTTCATTTTAATGGTATAACAGGTATGGCATTAGCGTGAATTTTCGGATGTGTATATGACAAAGAGTTGAGTTTAAGTCTGCACATCCTTTGAAACATCGTGCTAATGCGAAACCTGTTATTCTATCAGCTTCCTGTTTGTAAGAGCTACATTTAAAATGTGTCCCTATCTGTCCCCCCAACATTATCACATTTGGCTAGTATTTGTGTTCTACGGGGTTGAGAGGTATCCTCTCTCTCGATTTGAATTGCAGAATGGCAACTCTGGAGTGCAGGGGGCATGTGTATTGTGAGAGCACTGCTTTTGGACATGTCTCTGCACTCGCACACAGAACCATGTCAGTTTTGGAGCATGGCAGTGCACCTTCACATATATGCATAGCACGCTGCCATGCTTCATGGGAATGGTGCCTTTCATGCAGGAATAAGTTATTCCTGCATGGAAGTCTGCTGAATCCCAGGGTACATGTTTAACAGCAATTTATATACCACTAGGGAATTACATTGATACTGCTGAGAACATCCTTTATTGGATATCCCAATAAACTAATCATGAAACTATAATACATAAAGACTTAAATATATAGATCTAACTCATAAATTCTACTACCCTCAGTGAATCCATAAACTTGTACAACTTCAGACAATTAATAACCACTCCCACTAGAATCAATAATACTCCAGGGAAGCACTCAACATTAAACTGGATTGTTACAAACAAACCAGACAAACTGACAAAAGTAGGCTGCCTTTCAGATAGCGTAAGTGCCCACATAAGATATGCCATTAGAACTCACCATAACCTAGATAAACACATTATCGATAATCAAATATGAAATACAACCAGTTTTAGTAAAGGTATTTTCAATGAAACACTAAAGCAATAAAACAATATAACTGGAATGTACTTAGAACAATGTCTCTATATACTATTGTAGAACACTTATACTTTAATAACATATTCTTATAGACCTTAAATAATCTTGCACCAGTAAGTAATAAAAGAGTAAAGTCTAACCCCAGCACCATGGCTAACAAAAGAAACAAAAAAACTCACGATAAAAAGGCTTAAATCCTAGAAAAACTGGTGTAAAAACAGAACTTAAAATGCCTTACAGCAAGTTAGACATCTTAGAAACCTTGCAAATCTCCATGCCAAACAGGACAACCAAACAAATAATACCAACTTACAAGACAAACATCAAAACAACACAAAACTGTTTTGGTGATCACTAAATAAACCACAACCTGGCAAGACTACCACTTCTTCTCCAAATGCAGACAATACAACAGACTCTATCCCCACACAGGTTAATTCCTACTTCATACAAACAATATTATCTCTCTTAGGCAGTAATACATCTGCCCCATCTCTCTATCCCTGTCCAACCAAAATCACTCACTGCTCTTCAATTTTAGTCCAGTACCCACCTTACTCATAATGAAGTTGCTCCTTAAACTAAAAACTAACTCTGTAGCTGTAGCCACTTACAATTAGACTATTTAAAAATGGCTGCAGAAGTCATAGCCTTCCCTGTGTCCATACTAATTAATAGTTCCTTAGCAGAAAGATACGTTCCATCAATGTGGAAAAAAAGGCAGCGAATTTACGGAGTTTAATAACTACAGACCAACAGTGATTCTCTTCCCCTCTTCAAAATATTAGAGAAATGCATCTATGTACAGCTGTTGCAATACATAACCTCAAATAACCTGCTTTCAGAAACACAACATGGCTTTAAGCCGTAGCAGAGCACCACTACTGTGCTACTTCATTTTATCCATATAATAAGCCAACATAGAACCAATGGGCTGCTTGTGTCCACCATGTTCTTATACTTGTCAAAGGTATTTGATACTGTCTCACACCAGCAACTGCTTGTTCAGCTCTCCTCAACAGGACTTTCACAAAACTCCTTGTCATGGTTACTCAGTTACCTATCTGGAAAACAAGTCATTAAATGACAAGAATCCTTCTCATCCTTTCAACCACTTATTAAGTGCTCCTCAGGGCTCTATCCTGGGTCCTCTCCTATTTAATTTATTTATTAATGACCTCCATATCTCCACTCACCATGATACTTTATTTCAGTATGCAGATGACTTAAACTTACCCCAAAATCTTTCAACTCCATAGAAACCTGCCTCAAAGAATCAAAACTCATACTCAACCTAAAAAAATCTAAGTCAATGCTTTTATACCTCAAAAAGTTGCCAAGATCAAAAGCAATCTTCTACCATAAAGGCAACAAATGATACTGTCATTGAAACTGTATCTCACAGTAAACTTCTAAGCTTTATAATAGATAAGTTTCAGATATGATCATCATAAATTGCACACCACTAAATCTACACACCAGAAGATAGGTTCCCTTTATAGGATCAATGGATTCCTTACAGATACTGCAAGAAAAGTTCTAGCCACCGCTTTCTTACTGCTAACTCTCTTATACACCACCCCTATCCTAACAAACTTAAACAATACTTAAAGAAAGAAACTTGCTTCTGCTACAATAAAGTAGCTAAATTTGTCACCAATTTCCCTCATATGACTCACCATTGTCATAGCTTAAAGCAATTAAAATGGCTTGAACTGTACAACTACCTAACATATTCATAACTAACTACAGCAGATAAACTCATTCATTATCCAGAAAAATGCTCTGCACTACAAAAGTTTTTACTGCCTCACTATCCAGCAAGGGACCTCCACTCCTGTAACAAATTACTACTCACAAATAAGTCAAATAATATTGCAGGAGACTCGCTCTACTCCCAGTGCTTTGCTAAACTCTGGAATACTATCTCCAAACAAATAAAATTCTACAACAAACTCAATAGTTTTAAACCACTACTTAAACAACATCTCAACCAGTCCTGGCCCTGCACATGCTCATCACCAGGTTAAGACTTTGTGATCACTGTAGACTATTTTCCAAATACTCTCTTTAAAGAGAATACTCTCAACCTCTCACTGAAATGACAAAAATGTTTTATACTTTTTTTAAGCCTGGATATTATATTTTTATTATTTTTATTCAGTCTGGGATGGATTGCTATATTTCCTGGGATTCAGATATTGTGTGCAATGCTTTGCCAACCCAGGAGGCTCAAATTCTAAACCTACCAAACTAAACACCACCTTTTAGAAAAGGCTCAAATTCTAAACCTACCCTGCTAGAATGCCAGAAAAAAAAATCTCAAAATGCACTGCAGGCCCGATGCCAAGTGGAAAAACAAAACCTGGTTCCAGAGGCCAGAATGGAGACCCAGTTATTCTGAACTGTGAGCAGCACCCAGAGAACAGGTTTCACCCTCAGATTACCCTTCCGGCCCCAAAATCACCTGGTCACCAGGGGGTATCCATACAAATCAAGGACACCCACACCCAAGAACCCACCGGGACACCATCCCCACACTGATACCCATGTGCCATTAACCATAGGCAAACCTGCTCTGCAAATTGTAGCATGTTACAGAACAATTTACAAAGCCAAGATGTCACTGCAAATTGTAGCAGGTTACAGGCCACGCTCACAAACTCACAAAAACACCAGGATAAATGTATCACCACTCACAGGGATAAATGTATCAACAAACACCATCATACTATCAGAACTCCAACAACCTCAAGCCCAAACACCCCTACTACAAAGCCAAACACAACACACCCACCAACCCCACAACTCATAATCCCCATACTTGATGGACAAGAAAACAAACATACATCACACAGGAGATCACAATATTACATCACAACATCATACTTGCAGGAACTAATCATCTCAACAACCACACTCATCAACCACTCCCCCTGGATTCACTGGTCCCACCACCACAATAAAAAGACCACAGTAAAGAATTTCAAAAACACCAGAAAAGTCTAAAGAACAGAAGCCGACTTCCTGAACTCAAAGTAAAGCAGGTCTCACTCAGGCAGTAGCCTAACGCCCTTCAAGTACTGCGATGGCTGGAAATGGCTTTGCATGGATAAGGGCATCCCAATGCAGGCAAAAGACTCAGCAGTCACCCAATGGACCCCCAGACTCTTTGTACCACACAACACGTCCACAAAACTACACAAATAAGCAAACACTAAAACAAAGACAAAAAAGAAACTAAGATACTATAGTAGCTAAAGCAAAAACTCTGAAAAAAAAATCAAAAGCAAATTTAAAAAAAGCAAAATAAAAAAAAGAAAATCAAGAGCTGAAGGAAAATCAACATGGCTAAAGAAGGAGGAAACTCCCAGTAGAAACCAGAACTAGTTCAAAATCATGTCGGATGGAACTGAGATGCAGACTAGTTTACTCCAATCACAGACAGACTGAACATAAATACTGACAAAAAGGACCCCCTGGCTGACAGGTTCAGTGCAAACTTCCCCCTCAAGCCCATGCATATAAAAACGTTGCAGCCCCAAACATCTCCAAGCAAGCACCCAAGCTCCAACTGACTCAAGTGTGCTCCTGGCCACTCAACGAAATCAGGACCCCGACGGGTCCCGGCTGTGGCTAATCATAGTCTTACCTCTGGATACTTACACCTAGTCTGGATACTGCAACTGTGGCCCCCCACTAACCTGGTGCTGCCACCCCCACGCCCCTGCTCCATAAGGCTTATCTACCAAAGCCTTGGCTAAGCCTTACAGCAGCCCATTAAAAGGACCATGCCTAATAAATAAAGCCATGGATAGGATCATAATGGACCTTATAAATAAAGGATTAGGAATTTGCAGACTTTGTGATCATCAGAAAACTTAGTTTACTCAAAGGCAGATCACCAAAGCAATTGATGTTGACTTTTTTCCATACACACCACCTACAGCTGATGAGAGAAAGGCAGTCCACATACATACCCACCCCCCACTGGGTATCATTGAAAGCTCATCAGTTTAAATGTTAACCACAACATCACAAGCAACCTGGCCCAAACAACTCAGTGACAAACAGCTCAGGTCAGACTGGCGCCATGTCCATCAAAAAGGGTCTGCCAAGTGAGGTGTACACAGGGCTCCAGTCTTGGGTCAGTCTCTTGTTTTTTCTGCTTTTTTCCCAAAGTACAAGCAGCAGGTTATGGCTTATCAAAGACATGACATGAGCTGAACTGCAAAGCAAATGAAAAACATCTGACACAGATGACACCCTTCAGGGAAGGGTAGAAAACAGACAGCTAACACATTGAGCAGCCATGCCAAGTTAAATGCCAAAATGCAATGCATAGTCATACCCGAAGGGAAAAACAAGGTTACCCCTAGCTACCCACCAGGTGGCAAATCACTGAGCACAGAGAGAAGGTCCAGGGGGACCGGGGGACCCAGGTTGAGTCTAGTCTGTCCCCATGTTTATGAGTAGTTAGTAGTTAGAGAAGACCTTCTACATTGCACACCTTATCATGAAGGGATTCTCATTCTCTCATCTAGATCAATCTCCTATATCATCTCTCATCATCTCATCAATGACAATGATTACATTGAATATAATGACCGGCACAACACGTATTGAGCAGCAGCTGCTGAGAGGCCACAAAAGTCACCAAAAGGATAAGGGTCTCAATCCTATGCTGCCCGCTGCCCTGCCGAAGAAAGAACTCCAGCTCTATTCAGTGCGCTGCTTGCTCAGAGGTCACCTTTGACACCAACATACAAGGCCATGTCAGCCCAGATTTGATGAATATCTTCTCACCTCAAAAAAAAAGATCAGAGCCACAAGACCACTTAGACTTAATAAGACTCGATTAAGGCTAATAGGGGCTGGAGGGATAGAGGGATCATTCAAAGACCAAAGATGCTGTGGAATAAAATCCCGGTATATGTGAGGCAGAGGCAGAGGCTGGCCTTGTTCAGAGAGAATCTTGACCAATGGATGGGAGATGCATATATGATATAGGGGAGGGATTACCTCAGTGTCACTCGCGACAGAGAGCACAAAAAAATAAGTATAGTTCCCCATACTAAAGGGAAGGGCGTAAGCCACCAAAAACTATGGCTAGGCTTGTAAATACCCCCCCTCAGGATAGCCCTAGTATGAACCTATGAACCTATGAACCTATACATAACTGCTTCCTGTACAATCCACTAAGTTGCACGTAAGTTTTCTTTTTAGTAACTTCTACTTCTGTAAAATCTTATAATGTATAAATGTAGGTTTTCTATAAAAAACATCGGACATCAGAATGTAAACCATTCAAAAATGTGGTTTACATGTTCGATGTTTGGAATAATAAGTAGGTTGGAATATTGGACACTAATTCAGGTGAAGTCAAATTCTACTTCTGAAGCTTGATATCCCCTTTGCAGCAGTATGTACAGACCAGATCCATATTTCACAGAGCTAACAGTCATGTTTTTGCAGGGGGCAAGCCCTCTGGTACCCCCCCATGGGGGGCTGTACCCCCCCACACACAAACACACACACACTGCCACTTATATATACCAACTCTGAGATTGCACTACAGTGCGGAAAAGGGTAAATCTCCCAATCCACACTGTCCTGCGATCTCAATACAAAACATCGCCCACGTATGCACCACCTTCCAAATTACATATTACGCCAGTGGTGTAAAGGTCGACTACATAGTACAAATGCCATGCTAGAGTCGGTCTTCCAGAGTCTACATTTCAATCTTCTTCTAAAGGTATCTCTGCATTCTGAATACTACACTTGTCATTTTCACACAAGGCACACTCGACATATGAATAGTAAACCATAAATGTAACTAATTTATGTTGTTCTTGTTGTTGTAATGTAAATAGAAATGTAACTACTTTGTGTTTAACTGTAACTTAAGTATGATGGGATGTAAACAAATGGAGCTTTTCTGCCTGGGCCTCCTCTGAAATGGATATTACCCAGTTGGTCTTTCCCAGTAAACAAAGACAAATAAATATATCAATATAACTGATTTTACTCGATATATAGTCCCTAGGGGCAAGAAGATGGCATGGATTTGTGCCTATGCTTTGAGTATCTTAAAAAATGCCCCTGTTCATAAGGGACATAGACACTACCCTAGGTGTGAATTTGTGATTCCCCTTCCGTTGATTGAAACTGCATTTGAAAAGGGCCAGGGAACTGCTCTGTTTAATGTGAATAGGAAGCCTGGTCCATAGAAGTCGAAATCCCTGAGACACATATCTGTCTCTTCAGTCTGTTTCATTTAAGTTGCTGACTACGTTTAGCTCTCTAGTTCAGGTGACCCTAATGCTGTTTGATTTGTGGATGTGTAGCAGCTCCATCAGAGCAGGATTTGTGAGTGCCTTGTGGGTAAGGCATAGGTGACCCCTTAATAATCGGTAGGAGATAGAGTAAAGAGATAGGGCATTTAGTATCTGCATAGGTCAAGTTGTTTACACCCTGTATTTTCTTTGTGAGGAACCTTTGAGGTCACTACAGCTGCTGTAAGTATCTAGTCAAGTGCATGCCAAACAGTGCATTGTCCTCTGTTATTGGTCTAATGAGGACTGAGTACAGCAGGACTATAATTTACTTGGCTCTGGGTGATACCTTTACTTATTAGTTGTGCCACATAGAAGGACTTCAACACCACTGTGGACACATGGCATTCAAAATTCAGGCTACTATCTATCTGTGTCCCTAGATCTCTCACCTCTGAGTCTACTCTTACAGGTGTGATATTGATGTTGTAATTATAGGGGTATTTGACTTCCCAAAGAGTATGATAATGCATTTTTTTGCATTTAGTTTTAGGCCATAGTTCTGGCACCAATCATTTGTCTGATCTAGACCCTCCTAAAGGATATCCACATTGTTGGGGGATTCAATTATTGCCACAAATCTTGCAGTTGTCAGTAAACCTTGTCATCCAGAGGCCTTCCACATTAGCCTTACTTTCAGAGAAATACATTCCAAGCAGCAGTGTTTCCAGCACTGAGCCCTGTAGCACACCACCTGTAACTTGCTTCTTGCTGGGTTCACCCACTTTAACCACTTGTGTCCTATCCATGAGCCAATTGGCTATCCATATGGTGATGTAGGGATTTATATCCAGTATTGTGTGTTTATTTATAATACATGAGTGAGAAATAATTGTGTCAAATGTCTTGGCTAAGTCGAGGTAGGCAGTATTGACTGTTTACCCTCAATGATGACCTAAGTGACTTTTACAAAGAAATCCAACAGATTCAGTAGTCATTAGCTGTCCCTGACAAAGCCAAATTGGGTTGGGTCAAGTGTTTGGAGGTTTCCTGTGTCATTATTTATCAGGTACATGATTATCCTTTCCTTGGCCTTACATATAAGTCTAGTCAAACTTATATGTCTGTAATTTCTCAGGTCAAGTAGATGGTCCCCATTTATGCAGAGGGATGACTGTTGTTGTCCTCCACTCTCTCAGGGCAAAGCCAGTCTGGACAACATGATTAAATAAAGAGCCTAATGACTTTGATAAGTTCTGATTCAAGATGTTTAAGTGGAAACCTTGTATATTGCCAGGCCCCACTGAAGCTGTGTTTTTAGCTTTAGAGACCACAGTTGCAACCTGTTCTTTGCTGATAATTGGTGGTGAATAGGTGGAGGTATTTCTTGGAGGAGAACTGGGGTTGATGGGGAAGTGAAATTTGAGATGATTTTGTCGGCCAGAAGATTTGCTATATCTTCTGGCTGAGTACGGCTACAACTAATCTACAACTACCATCTACAATTACCATCTAATCTACCATCTACAACTAATTCCACACACTGGATGTTGCCCTTCAGATCGTGCACATAACTGAAAAAATGCCTTATGGTTATCTTTAGCTTGGGAGGCTATTTTTAACTCAAAGTCTGGTTTAAGAGGCTTGACTACTTCCTGATTCACTTGTTTAGACGAATGAGGGACTTTTTGATCTGTTGTGCACATTACCTCTTACCTCCTGACTCAACAGTATTTTCTTCCATTTGTTGCACAATCTATTAATATCAGGGGTCCAGCAGGGTGACTTGTTTTTGCAGTTTGACCTGGGTTTATTTTATTCTGTTATTGACATTTCAGTACAGTTGTTGATATGGTCATACAGGACTTTTGTGTGCACCTCTGCATAGACTTCTATGTTTTCTGGATCAGGGAAGCTTGGAAACTAGCTATACCATCCCTTAATAGGGGTAGTTTACCTTAGAGATGTTCTTAACGTTTTTGGGGTTAGGTGTGGGAACTAGGTTTACCTTTATTTTAAGGGAGACCACTTTGTGATCTGATTTTACCAGTTAGGACATCACGGGGGGAAGCACTTGCCCATATTTGTGAGAACCAGAACCAGGATATGTGTTCTCCTAGTGGGAGTGTGGACTGTTCAAGGGCATTTGAATTTACAAAGTCAAGAAATCTTTTGGCCTGTACGTTTGTGGTCGTGTATGCCTCCCAGTTAACAGAGGAGTAGTTAAAATCACCCATGCGTATGGTATTGAGGTGGATGGTGAGTGATTCTAGTAACTTCGGGTATGATGTATGGGTTTCTTGGTTCATAGTGGGGGACCTGCAGCTAGCAAGTACATGGTAAGGGATTTTCCTAAGGGTTGTTGAAAATGGAATAGCTCAAGCATGTCACATTGTTTGACCAGCCTTGAGGTGTGCTTATCCTTTATGTAGATAGATAGATACACCTCCAGCTTTTGCTCTTTCATGTTCAGTGGATAGCTGGAACATATGAGAAGTGTTCTAGCCATGCACTGCTGGAGTGCTTTCCATGGCTTTGAACCATGTCTCAATAACTGCACAGACGTTAGCATTCTCCAGGGTGATGACAGCTTCTCTTGTTGAGACTCCTAGCATTGAGCAGTAATACCTTTAGTGTGTCCTGAGTAGCTTTTGTTATGTTGGAAGGTTTGTCTGTTTGGCAATGCCTAAAAAGTCACTATAGGGGTGGATAATGATTTCACCAATATCTGAAGTCCTAGAGGTGACAGGTAAAGACTATCCCTAGCAAAGCAGCATGGACTGTCAGCCATGTTCCCCCGGTCTCACGAGTATTCGACCCCTTTGGAATGACTTTGGAGTAATTCATTGTATTTCAAGAACTTCTAGAAATTTGAACAGAAACTTACAATTTTATGAGCTTTATGAAGCTTCTGGAATTTTATTCCATTCTATTAACTGGATAGGTGGACTGGTCTAACTGACCCTTTTCAACCATGATATGAACTCATCAGACAACAACAGTGTCAAATAAACATATACAAAAGAAGTTAAGTTAAAGTGGAGATCAAAATACAGCAACACACTTCAGAAATAGTCATAACAAGTTGAAAAGTGTATAGTAATTTTAGTTGTATAATAAAAACATCAAATGCAGTTGACTGCTTCCATCTAGAGAAATGAGATTTTTACATATTTACATTAATATTCCTAACTGGTTTCATGAAACAATGAGTGTAAGTCGATATGAAATAACAACTGTAAAAGCCAGTAAATTTCTTAGCATGAAACCAGAATTGTATCCATTTTGCATGATGGAGATTCATGTGCTAGACTTTACTAGTGCTTGTGAAGACCTGGAAGTTGCATGAGCTACAGTTAGCTGCTTCCTGCTATTAGCTGCTAGTTGATTCTGTCTGGCAAGTTTTAGTTTTACAAAGGCTTTTTCACCTGTTACACATCCAAACAGAAGTCTCTTTAATTTACATTGGTTATAGCTAATTACATATATTTGCTCCTTTATAACAGGCAATTGATTTAAGAGGCATGAAAAAGTGTAGTTTGTGAATTTGCAAAAGTAGGGCACTAAATAGCAATGTCACTTTTCTTTGGATATTTACCCATGGGAGTGTTTTCAATGAATTACAGTGGTGAAGCTGTCACCCTGAAAGTAGGGCAAAGTGACAGATTTTTCCTGTTACTTTAGAAGCTGAAAATTGCTGAGTACTGGAGAAGTGCAAGGAAAAAAGAAAAGGAGACACAAACCCTAATCTAAGGTCTGGATATGGAAATTCCTGCTAAGCATTAAGCAAGCAGCTGGTAAAACTAGGAGTGATATTTTGTAATGCAGTTTTAACTAACCTCCGCAACAAGTACAAATATGACTTTGTCATTGTCCATGTTGATGTGAACGACCTGAGAAGTGCCTCCTTGGACTACATGAAAAGAGAAATGGAAGAGCTCTCCGATCTTGTAGACCAGGCAGGTATGACCATACCCCTGAGCAGTATCCTGCCATTGTCCAGAATGATACCACAGTACAAGGACAAAATGATTGACTTCAATTGGTCAAGCTTCTGGTGTCATTCTTAGGGGATCCAGTATCTGTCTGCCTGGGACAACATGGTCGACAGACCATGACGCTTTGCCAGAGACAGCCTGCACCTGTCACCCATGGGATTCTGGATACTGGCTAAGGCTCTTGCCGCCCCTATAGTGCATTTTTTAGGCAAGGTTCAAATGACAAATTCACCACCATAACAGGAACAGGCAAGAAAAACTGAGGGTAATGATACTCAATGCTAGAAGTCTAAATCTCAAAATGCACTCCCTCGAGGCAGTCCTTAAAATGGAGAACATCGATATCTGTGCAGTGACTGAGACCTGGTTCAAGGCTCCAGAGAGCACCCCTGCATTACCAGGCTATAACTCATACCACACTTTTCAGCCATCTAACCTGGACCGGAACACCAAAGATGGAGGTGTGTCCATATTCCTTAAGGATATCCACACCTCCAGGCTAGTTGCTCAGCATAATGCATCCGAGGTTATCTAAGTGCAACTAACTCTGGGCAAAACTGAAATCCAAATTTTAGCTTGCTACAGATCCCCCACCATGCCCCAAGTTTCCCATTCCTCTTTTCTTGATATACTGGAAAATATTAGGGTTCAACCAAACACCTTAATAATGGGCGATTTCAACTACCCCACCATTAACTGGGAAAACTACTCATGTACCAACTCCTTCGCTCAACACTTTCTGGAATTCATAAATTCCAGTGCCCTGGATCAACTTATCCACCCCCACCAGGGGCAACAATGAGTGACTGGTGTTCCACACCTAAAGTCAACTCCTCATTGGTCAGATCTGACCATAAGCTAATCACCCTAGATATCCACATCCCGCCCCCACCCCCCATTAAGGAAACCATGGTAAAAAATTTCTCCAAACCCAAATTCATGCTTCTTAAGATAGAAGTAGCAAACTTCATGACACCCATGCAGATGGACAATACAGTTACGACTGCTGAATCCTACACAAATGCACTCTATAAGCACTTACACGAGTGCATGGAATGTTTTATCCCAAACAGAACCGAGATAATATCCTCCAAAAAAAGGAAGCCAATCTGGTGGTCACCTATCATAAACAAACTCTACAACAGAAGGAAGAAACTGTTGCAAAAGAGAGTAAAATCCCATGAGTGGAGGAGCTCTCTGGTCAGCCTCAGTAAGAAGCTGAGATCCCTTATAAGATCCTCCAAAGCTAGTTATGAAACAAAATCACCACTGATTCTAAGAACAACCACAAAGCATTCTATAGCTAAGTCAAGAATCTCAATGGCAACACCCAAATCTGCTCTACGTTACAGCACAATGGCATGAAAATTACAGAACCAACTGATATTGCCAACATCCTGGCAGATAGGGTCAGTGCTAACTTTACCCCCCTGTCACCCCCTAATGGGCCCATATCTATACAGGAAGAATGTAGAGTCCCTTTAATCACAACTACGCAGGTAAAAGCTGCACTCTCTAAAGCCAAAAACACAGCATCCGTGGGACCGGATAACATCCTAGGCTGCATTTTACACAAACTTCAGAATGAACTGGCTCCCCACCTAAGCACCATGTTCAATCATAGCCTCAAGTCAGGCTTTGTGCCCACTGAATGGCACACAGCAACAGTTATCCCACTCCACAAAGGGGGAGCCACCACTGACCCCAGGAACTATTGCTTATTAGCCTGATGAGCCTGGTCTGTAAGGCCATGGAACGTATCATCATGGTACTCAAATAAACAAAGACATTGCTAACCTCTAAACTCTGGACTCCACCCAGTTCAGGTTTGTGAAAAGCTGATCATACCTCCTGAACGTGATCGACTTCTTTGAGGCAGTCGCCAAAGCCATAGATGAGGGTAAGGTGGTTCACACAGCCTATCTTCACCTCGCCAAGGCTTTCGATGCCATCGCCCATTCTGGAATTATAGCTAAACTCACTAAAGTAGGTATAAATCCCTGTTACAAGATGGGTTACCAATTGGCTCACTGACAGAACCCACACTGTAAAAGGTGCAGACTCCAAATCTGACTTCAAACCAGTGACAAGTGGTGTACCACAGGGTTCAGTCCTGGGACCTCTCCTGTTTGGTATGTACTTCTCTGAAGTACAGGCTAACACAGAAGGCCTTTGGCTAATGAAGTTCGCTGCCATAGTTGAATCCCCAAATGATGTGAACATCCTACAGAAGGGCTCACTGAGACAGATGCCTGGTGTCAGAGCCATGGCCTCAAGCTCAATGCCAAAAAGTGCATTGTCATACCTTTTAGTAAAAACTCTGTACCCATGCACTACCACATAGGCGGCAGTCTGCTTAACGCCAAATGTGTGATAAGAGACCTTGGGATCCAAGTGGACAGTAGTCTCTCCTTTGATAATCACATCACCACAGTAGTCAGGAAATCCTTCTACATGGCACACCTCATCACAAAAGGGTTCTCATCCAGGAAAAAAGAGATCATTGTTCCCCTCTACTCAACACTCATTAGACCCATTATAGAGTACAATGCCCATTTTGGAATGTACCTCACAAGACATCTGCAGTAGCTGGAAAGGCCACAGAAGTACCTCACAAAGAGGATTACTGGCCTCAAACAGATGCCCTACACTGACTGTCTCAAAAAACTCCAGCTTTACTCCATAGCATATTGCCTACTCCGAAGTGATCTCTGCCTAACATATAAAGCTATGTCAAACCCAGAGCTGTTGGACATGCTACACCTAAAGAAATTCCAATCCCTCCAAGCTACATGCTCTAGGGACCTAAATCTTGTCACCACAATAAACATGACATGCTGGAGGGATAGATTCCTGTCCCAGAGACTTCCCATACTCTGGAACAAGCTACCCATCTATGTCAAAGAAAGTTCCTCATTAGCACTTTTCAAGAAAAATCTTGATGAGTGGATGGGAAATAGGAAATACACCCCGGAGAGCACTTCTGTGGCTCTGCTCAACAGGGGCACAAGAAAATAACTTTCTTGGGTGGCATAAGCCAGAGAACCTTGTTGGCTAAGCTTACTTAAGCCCTTGAGCCGATAGCCTAGTACCTACTTATGAACCTATAACATTACTAGCGATTAATTTTGGGAGTGGTGTTTAAAAATAAAAGCTGGGTCCAGTACAAGGCTGATGTATCCTTTTTTTTGTTCTACAGTGGAGACAGGATGATTTTATAGCTGTATGGGTACAACAGGAGGTCATTTGATAAGCTTATAAACAATAGTGAATACCATACTCCTGTTTTGCTTGAGTTCAATTTGTTTATGGCAGAGCTGTTGGATAGTTTAATAACATTTTGTTGAATATTTTGGTCAAGTTGGTCAAAAATTCCATCAGAATCTAAAAAAAAGCATGTTATCTACACATATAGTGATATAGTGAGGGCTGTGTTATAAATGGTGGAAAAAGTAGTGGCCCTAAAAGAGATTCTGAGGATGCCCTCTATTGAAGGTTTATATATTTGGGAGTGCAGAATTTCCATACACCTGAGAATATTTATTTCTAATTAAATAGTTAATATGTAAGCCAAGAAATATAATTTTGATCAAAACTGAATCTTGCAAGTTATTTTAAAACGAAAATGTAATTTACTGTCTCAAAGGTTTTAATCATAACAATGACTGCTACAACTGTAAGAATCACATCATTCAGACTGTTGTACATCACATTCATTACTGTGTGCTGGGAAGTAGTTGTAGTGGATCCCATAGGGAAGCTATGCTATCACTGCATAAAACGCCATAGTCATTTATATGTTCAAAACTTTGTTTATTGATTATTATTCTGAAGACTTTAGTAAGAAGGCAGAGGCTGACAACAGGCCTTTGTAACCCTTAAGAAAGCTGGGGGTGGTAACTTTAGGTGAAAAGAAATAACTACATGATTGCAGATGACTGGTAAAATGCTAAAAGTGGAAAATTAAAATAAATAAATTAAATAAAAGTCAAGGTCGGGCAGGTGTTAGATGGAAGATGCAAAAAATCTTCTGGATCTGTTATGGTCATCTTCTATGTTAATGAAGTAAGCTGTTCAGTGTTTTGTTTTGTTTTTTTAACAAATATTTTTCTGTGCAGGATAATTAAAGTGACATATTCTTTAGCATGAACTCCATTAACAGTTTTATATTTAAAAGGAAAAGCTAATATACTGAAAGCTTCTCACTGACTTATAAATGTTTTACAAAGCTATTTTTCGGAATAGCAGACATGCGTTCCTTGACAAGTGCAGATAAGTAGAGTAGCATATGCAATCCATTTTAGTCTGAGACATATTCCATGCAGATATATCTTTGGTAGAAAATAAAATTTTATATTTAATTGCAACCTGAAAGCAAGTATATATATATATATATATATATATATATATATATATATATATATATATATATATATATATATATATATATATATATATACACCTTTCTCAACTAGATTAGTTCCTCTAGGCTTTTGTCCTATTAACAGAAAAGACCTGTAGGCAGCATGAGCTGTAGAAATGGACACAGCGTAATTTCTCTGATCTGCGACATAAGTGTCACAGTTTACATTTCTAACTTGTATTACTTTCTCAGACTCTTGGTTTCATATCTCATTAGATAGATTTTGCTGCAAGGCTTTAGGCTTTGTGCCTGTATTTGCAATTTCATCCATAACATGAGAAATTATCCATACAGTGTACCTAAACAGCCATGTGTGAGGTCCAGCCTTTTGCAACAGCCACTAATGCTATGGAAACTAGACATGCTCACTCAGATGGTTTCCAAAGTATTGACAAACACTGCTGAATTGAAGGATTTATCTTTTACATGACGTAAAAGTTTGTTTCTGTACTAGCAGAGCTTTGTCCACAATCTGGACTGGCACACTAAACCATTACTCTCAAAAACACCTGAAAGAAAGTTTCAGGTTATTATGCCTTCATCTGAGATGTGCAAGCAAAACTGGAAGACGTGAGATGCATAAATACATGAGTAGACAAAATGGCATAATGTATAGCTCATTTATCATACTTTCATTTCTCTGCTTTACATTTTGGGGTATCTACAGCCCCCCAGGGTCTTCACAAAATGCTTAATCCTAACTTTCGCCTTTTGCAGAACTCAGGGAGTTCAAATATAAGAATATTTCATATATTACCACATATTACATATATTATCATTCCTCGACGACCTGCTAATACTGGCATTCTCCCCGGAAGTTAAAGCATCTCAGCTATATCATCTACCTTCTACAGTGTCAGGGGTTTATGATAAACCTAAAAAAAGTGTGCTTTGACCCCTTACCCGGGTCCTGGTCTTTACAGAGTGCAGCTAGACATGTGTCTCATGCTGGATTTTATTCCACAAGAGAAGGCCTGATCCTCTCCATGTAATTTCAGTCCCTACTGCTTCTTCAATCCTGTCTTGCAAGAGAAATTCTCAGACATCTGAGGTTTCTTGGTGTATCCAGCTCCATAATTGCTTTTGCAAAACTACATATGAGAAAGATCCAGTGGTACATAAAATCTCTGTTATCTCAACATTGTCACACTTTGGATATTCAGATTCCACTTATTCATTTTCTGAAGAAAGACTTTCAGTGTGGATCACTGATGTTCAGCTCAATCAAGGCCTTCCATTCAAACCAGTGGTTCTTTCTCAGGAATTGCACACAGATGCTTCACACCTAGCTTATGGAACATGGACAGTTTCATCTAAGAGTTCAGGGGCAATGGACCCCAAAACAAAGGATGGAAAACAGCAATGTGAAGGAAATGAGGGCACTCATTCAGACCCTGCAGAATGTCTCCCTTTTATGGAATGCAGGTCCCCTCAGGATCTTCACAGACAGGACAACATTCATGTGGTATGTAAACAAGCAGGGGAACTAAGTCTTATCAACCAAGCAATCTGGCTCTTCTAGCATGGAAACAGGCCTTGGAAACAAACATCTCCCTACAAGTAGTTACATTTCCTCCCAGGACAATGTCCTGGTGGATTTTCTGGAAGACCCTTACAAAAGGATGTCTGAGAGGTTTTCCTAGACTTAGTCCACAAATGAGGTATTCCTCAGATAGCCCTTACTTGCATTCATTCACAACAAGCACCTTAAGCTGTTTTGCTGCAGGACTCTGTGCCCCAAGGCCTGTAGGATGGATGTGATATCTTTTTTGTGGGAGGAGATATTTCTTTATGCCTTCCCCCTTTTTCTCTAAACTCAAAATTTATATTGAAGATCCAGACAGACAAGCCAAAAATCTTGCTAGTCACTCCCTTGTGGCCCAGGCAGTATTGGTTCCCCCTTTTGTATCATCTGGCCTAGGGTGATCATCACAAGTTACTTACAGAGTGGACTTGCTTCCACAGAACAAGGGCTCCTTGCTTCATCCCACATCCTTTCTCACAGCCTAATAATGTGGATGACAGATTTCTGATCCCATTTAGATGCCATTTTAATCAAGATGTGTTACAGGCTCTATAGGAAGCAAGAAGATGTGCCACTGGAAAGTCTTACATATCCAAATGGAAAAGATTGTCTGCCTAATGTCATACTAACAGGCAGGATCTTACTCAAACTGGAGTTCCTACTGTTCTTTATTATTTGTGTGAGCAGTTAAGAGCCTGTCTAGCATACTCCTATATTAAGTCATACTTATCTACCACCCCTACATGTTTGCTTGTTGACCCAACCCTGCTTTCTCAAAGGTATAATTAATTTGAGAACACCTAGGAATGCTATCTCTCCTCAGTGAGACCTAAAATTTCTATTGGAAAAATGTACTCATCCACCTCTTGAGCCAGCAGCTTCCACTTCTCTAAAATTCTGTACATGAAAAACCATTCCACTAATGACCCTTACTTATGCTAGAAGTTTTCTGAGATTTAAGAAATTATGACTACTCGTCCCATCTTTTTTTCATAAGGACAGTGTTTCTCTGAGGGTCAGTTCTTCCTTTATACCTAAAGCAGTTAATGAGTTGTCCCTCAACCAAGCCATAAATCTTCCCACTGTCTTTCCAAACCCTCAGAGCAAAGATGAAAGAATTCCTCATTCACTGGATGTGCACAAGCACATTTGGCTAAAACTAAAGACTTTCAGAAAACTGACCAGCTGTTTGTTTTCTTCCAGGAGGCCAATTTGGGCAACCCTGTCTCTAAGCAAATCATTGCTTACTGGATTTCAAAATCCATTTCCTTCTGTTATGTCCACCATGGTAAATCATTACCTTCCCCATTTAAAGTCCACTCCACTACAGCAGTTGATTACTGTGGAGCCTTTTACAAATTAATTGATTCCAGGGCTATTCTAGAAGCAGCCACTAGGTCATCTGCGCACAATGTCATGAAACATTATAGGGTAGATTATTTCTCAAGATCCAAGCCCTCCTTTACCAGATCTGTTCTGTCTGGATTAATTGACAGTTCCCCCTATGCTTGATCTATCCAACTTTTCCAAATATTAAGGATCACCCAACAGTTTGGAATACTGCAACAGTGGTCTATGGAAAAACATAGTACAATTTTGTAAAAACTTATAACAGTAGATGTCTTACTGATCACTGTTGCAGGATTATTTCCCACCCTTTCTCCTCTTTTTCTGTTAAGTATTGTTTTTCATTTTCTTATGGACAGAAGGATGCCATTTTCTGCTTTCCCTCCTTTTAGCTGACATTTTGCCTTTTATGTAACTTTTCCTCAGGTGTTTGTAAGTCTCCTTGCTTTGATATGGTCTGAGAATCTCACGCTAATACCTTTATGCCCATGTGTTTTGATGATATGTCAGACGTATGATAATATGGAAGATTTTGTCTTTGGTACCTTGGACTAACATCCAAGTTATTTGGTGAGATAACCCTACAACCTTGAAATGCTGCAACAATGATTAGTAGGATAGCTACTATTATGGTAAGCTCTTGCACAACTGTACTTTCTTTTTCACTACTCCCAATGTTTGGTTAGCTAGCTTTTGGTGTGTGCTCAAGTTATACTCCAGGGTTGTCAATGTTCTGGTGCCACCGCTCACAGATATCCTCATGGTGACTGATTACAGTAGTCGGCATCTAATACCCCTCTCTTTGCAGAGCCTATTCACCGATGCAAAGATGTTCCTCCTTTTCTTATTTTTGTAGGAATAGTCCTATCCTATAAATAATCTCTCTCTCTCTCTCTCTCTCTCTCTCTCTCTCTCCTCCCACCTTTAATAAGTACTCAAAATATCTCTAAAATCTTTTCTTTCATTTCAAATACCTGAAATTTTACAATAATCAGGCAGGCTTCCCTGATTCTTTCTATGGATAGTGTTCAAGCCGTTCTGTGCACTCTCTCAATACCAACCTCTTCTATAGGGATTTTAGGCCTATGGGCAAGCATACTCTTCATATCATCTTGCAGTTTTGCTGGGAAATTCTCTCTGGTGCCCAAGTTATCTTAATATTTTTTTCCTCTCACTGTATCCTTGAAGTCAGTTAATTTTAGATCCATACACTCTGCTCTTGTTACTACTATTTCAAGTCTTGCTATAAATTCCACATTCTCTTCTGTCATTGTGTGTGCAATGTGTGACTATTCATTTAGACCTCTTTGCTCTTCTTCCATCTTTTTTTATTTTGCTTAGAAATTTTCTTGCAATGCACTTTTCAGATCCTTTATTTATGTCCATATCGTTGCAAGAGTTATTGGGCCATGCTGTTCTTTCTCCATCACCTATTGTTTCTGAAATGTTTTTTTCCCTATTTTTCTGCCATTGGTTGCTTTTTTTTATTGGATTTAGTCTGTTTGTATGCAAATATATTAAGACACCCTTGATCACTATAAGTAAGAGATGTGAAGATTACTGATCCTACAGACATTGCCAACATACTGGCTGACTACCAAGTGATTGCATGGTGTCCCCGGCTGTGTGCTCTTGCAGACTTTGGATCCATCCCAGTTTGGCAGATCATGCCTTCTAAACTTGGTTGACTTTTAGTCACCAAAGCCATTGATTCAGCTTAAATGTTAACCCATACATCACAAATGGGTTGAGACTCAAAGCCTGTCACAAGTGGTGTACCACAGGGCTCAGTCCTCACAGGAGGGTTATGGCTGACAAAGTTTGCAGATGACTATACTTCGGGAAAAACAAGGTTACCCCTAGCTAGCAATCCACTGAGCACAGAAGGGACCCAGGTTGATAGTAGTCTGAGATCAAGGAGGTCATAGTCTCCATCAGACCAATGATTGAGTACAATGCCCCATCGGAATGTATCTGACCAAAAGTTCCTCACCAAAAGGATAATGCCCGACTGAAAGAACTCCAGCTCTATTCAGTCACATGTCAAACCCAGATTTGATGAATAAGATTCATCACCCAAAGACTCATCTTGACCAATGGATGGGGATATACCCCAGGGATTACCTCAGTGTCACTGCTCAACAGTATGAACCTATGAACCTATGAACCTATGTTTTCTATGGCACTTGTTGATTTTTAAAGTTTTTCACCCACTACTCAGAGATTAGAGATATGTGCCTTTTTCAAGGCACCACCATAACCAAAGTCCACTGATGGCCTAATTCTTTTGATATTTAGCTCAATGAGTTATGTGAGTATTCAGAAATCCCTGTAGAGAGATCTAAATTTTGTCTGGAAAACCATTTCTCTGACATTGTGATGAAATGAAGGAATAAGGCTCGGAAGGAAAAGAAGCAATGAGTAATGAGTCTAATCCTGCAAACCTATATGTTGCAGGATGTAAATCCCAGTACTATGTCTGTGGTGGAGACCTGGGGCCTGCTGCGATGCATTATGTTTAATGCAGTTGGATTCTTAAAGGACTTTATCAGGTGTTGAGTTGGTGGTGCACCATAGTCATGCCTACTCCAAGTCTACACAAATAACTGGTGCCAGAAACATGGCCTAAACCATAATGTAATAAAAAATGCATAATTATACCCTTGAGGAAGACAACCACCCCTGCACATTACAAACTTGATAACAACTCCCTTAAGAGTAGACTAAACTGGTAAGGGACTATAGAACTCAGACTGACAAGAGGCTGAACTGTTTCACCATGTCTCCATGATGGTGAGAAAATCCTTCTATTTGGTGCAATGTATAAGTAATGGCATGGCATCCAGATCTAAGGAGATCATAGTTCTAATATCCTTAGCTATCATTAGGTTCATAGGTTCATAGGTAGGTACTAGGCTATCGGCCCTAGGGCCTATATAAGCCTAGCCATAAAGATTCCCTGGCCTTCGCCATTCAAACAAATTATTTTCCTGTGCCCCTGTCAAGCTGAGTCACAGAAATTATCCCTGGGGTGAATTTCCTATTTCTCATCCAGTCATCAAGATTTTTCTTAAAGAGGGCTAATGAGGTGCTCTGTTTGACATGAATGGCCAGTCTGTTCCAGAGTGTGGGAAGTCTCTGGAACAGGAACCTATCCCTCCAGCATGTTTTGTTTATTGTGGTGACAGGGTTTAGGTCCCTGGGGCATGTGGCTTGGAGGGATTGGGATTTCTTTAAGTGTAGCATGTCCAACAGCTCTCGGTTTGATATGGCTTTGTATGTTAGGCAGAGATCGCCTCTGTGTAGGCGATATGTGACAGAGTATAGCTGGAGTTTTCTGAGGCGGTCTGCATATGGCATCTGTTTGAGGCTGGTGATCCTCTTTGTGAGGTATTTCTGTGGCCTTTCCAGTTGTTGTAAACGTCTTGTGAGCTACATACCAAATGGGGCATTGTACTCTATAATAGGTCCAATGAGGGATGAGTAGAGAGGAACAATGACCTCCTATTTTCTGGATGAGAAACTTTTTGTGATGAGGTGTGCCACATAGAGGAATTCTCTGACTACTGTGGTGATGTAGTTATCAAAGGAGAGACTACTGCCTACCTATGTCCTTAGGTCTCATCACACTTTTGGTGTTAAGTGGACTACCGCCTTATGTGGTATTTCATGGGCACAGGGCTTTTTGCAAATAGGATGACTATGAATTTTTTGGGGTTGAGTTTGAGGCCATGGCTTTGACATCAGGCATCTTTCTCATTGAGGCCCTTTTGTAGAATATCCACATAATTTTGGGGTTCAATAATGGCTTCCAGTTGGCAGTCATCTGTGAACTTTGTAGACCTTCAGTGTTGGCCTGAACTTCAGAGATGTAGATGCCAAACAGGAGGGGACCCAGGACTAAACCCTGTGGTACTCCACTTGTCACTGGTCTGGAGTCAGATTTGGAGTCAGCTACTTTCACAGTGTGGGTTCTGTCAGTGAACCAGTTTGCAACCTATCATGTGGCATAGGGATGTATGCCCAGTTTAGTGAGTTCATCTATGATTCCAGAGTGGGGGGATGGTGTCAAAGGCCTTGGCGAGGTCTAGATAGGCTGTGTGAACCACCTTACCCTCGTTCACACCTCTGGTGGCTGCTTCAAAGAAGTCAATCAGATTTACGAGATATGATCTACCTTTCATGAACCCAAACTGGGTGGGCTCCAGAGTTTGAAGGTTACCTATGTCTTTGTTTATAAGTTGCATGATGATAGGTTCCATGGCCTTGCAGATCAGGCTCATCAGGCTAATGGGGCGGTAGTTCCCGAGGACCATGGTGGATCCCTCCTTGTGGAGTGGGATAACTGTAGCTGTGCACCATTTAGCAGGCACAAAGCCTGAAGTGAGGCTATGATTGAACATGGTACTTAGTGGGGTTGCTAATTCATTTTGTAGTTCATGCAGAACACAGCCCGAAATGTTGTCTGGCACCATGGATGCCGTATTCTTGGCTTTGGAGAGTGCAGTTTTTACCTGTGCAGCCATGATTACCGGGACGTGGCATTCTTCTGGTATTGAGATGGGCCCTTTAGGGGGTGAGAGGGAGGTGAAATTAGCACTGAAATTATCTGCCAGGATGTTGGCAATATCAGTTGGCTCTGTATATTTTGTGCCATTGTGCTGTAACTCAGAGCAGATCTGAGTGTTGCCACTGAGAGTCTTGACGTAGGTTCATAGGTAGGTACTAGGCTATTGGCCTTAGGGCCTATACAAGCCTAGCCAAAAAGGTACCCTGGCTTTCGCCACCCAAGAAAATTCTTTTCCTGTGCCCCTGTCAAGCAGAACCACAGAAGTGATCCCTGGGGTGAATTTCCTATTACCCATCCAATTATTAAAATTTTTCTTGAAGGGTGCTAATGAGGAGCTCTATTTGACATAGATAGGTAGTCTGTTCCAGAGTATGGGAAGTCTCTGGGACAGGAATCTATCCCTCCAGCATGTTCTGTTTATTGTGGTGACAAGGTTTAGGTCCCTTGAGCGTGTAGCTTGGAGGGATTGGGATTTCTTTAAGTGGAGCATGTCCAACAGCTCTGGGTTTGACATAGCTTTGTATGTTAGGCAGAGATCACCTCTGAGTAGGCGATATCTGACGGAGTAAAGCTGGAGTTTTTTGAGTCGGTCTGTGTAGGGCATCTGTTTGAGGCCAGTAATCCTTTTTGTGAGGTATTTCTGTGGCCTTTCCAATTGTTGTAGATGTCTTGTGAGGTACATACCAAAAGGGGCATTATACTCTATAATGGGTCTAATGAGTGATGAGTAGAGGGGTACAATGACCTCTTTTTTTCTGGATGAGAAACCTTTTCTGATGAGGTGTGCCATGTAGAAGGACTTCCTGACCACTGTGGCGATGTGATTATCAAAGGAGAGACTACTGCCCACCTGTGTCCCAAGGTAGTTCATGGGTACAGAGTTTTTACCAAAGGGGATGACAATGCACTTTTTGGCATTGAGCTTGAGACCATGGCTTGGGCACCAGGCATCTGTCTCAGTGAGGCCCCTTTGTAGGATGTCCACATCATTAGGAGTTTCGATTATGGCTCCTAGCTTGCAGTCATCTGCGAATTTAGTTAGCCAAAGACTTTCTGTGTTAGCCTGTACTTCAGAGAAGTAGATACCAAACAGGAGAGGACCCAGGACTGAACCCTGTGATAGTCCACTTGTCACTGGTCTGAAGTCTGATTTGGAGTCTGCTACTTTCACAGTGTGGGTTCTGTCAGTAAGCCAGTTGGCAACCCATAGTTATACCTAGTTTAGTGAGTGTATCTATAATTCCAGAGTGGGGGATGGTGTTGAACATCTTGGCGAGATCTAGATAGGCTGTGTGAACCACCTTACCCTCATCTATGGCTTTGATGACTGCTTCAAAGACATCTATCAGGTTTAGGAGACATGATCTGACTTTTATAAACCTGAACTGTGTGAGGTCCAGAGTTTGGAGATCTCCAATGTCTTTGTTTATGAGTTCCATGATGATACGCTCCATGGCCTTGCAGACCAGGCTCATCAGGCTAATGGGGCGGTAGTTCCCAGGGTCTGCTGTGGACCCCTTTGTGGAGTGGGATAACCATTGTGGTGCACCGCTCAATGGGCACAAAGCCTGAGGTGAGGTTATGATTGAACATGGTACTTAGGTGGGATGCCAGTTCATTCTGTAGTTCATGTAGAAGGCAGCCTGGGATGTTGTCAGGTCCCATGGATGCTGTGTTCTTGGCTTTGGAGAGTTAGGTTTTTACCTGTGCAGCTGTGATTACAGGAACATTGCATTCTTCTGATATAAAGATGGGCCCTTTAGGGGGTGAGAGGGGGTAAAGTTAGCACTGAACCTATCTGCCAGGATGTTGGCAATATCAGTTGGTTCTGTATATTTAGTGTCATTGTGCTGTAACTCAGAGCAGATCTGAGTATTGCCATTGAGATTCTTGACATAGTTATAGAATGCTTTGTGGTTGTCTTTCGAATCAGTGGCAATATTGTTTTCATAACTTGCTTTGGAGGATTTTATGAGGGTTCTCAGCTTCTTACTGAGGCTGACCAGGGAGTTCCTCCAATCGTGGAATTTTACTCTTTTTTGCAACAGTTTTTTTCTTCTGTTGTAGAATTTGTTTATGGCAGAAGACCACCAGATTGGCTTCCTTTTTTTGGAGGATAGCATCTAGGTTCTGTTAGGGAAAGCATGATCCATGCACTCGTGTAAGTGCTTATAAACTGCATTTGTGTAGGATTCAGCCAGTCATACCTCTATTGTCCATCTGCAGGGGTATCGTGAAGTTTGCCACTTCTGTCTTAAGAAGCGTGAAGTTGGCTTTGGAGAAATTTTTTATGGTTGTTTTCCTAATGGGGGGTGGGAGTGGGATGTGGATGTCTAGGGTGATTAGCTTGTGGTCGGATCTGACCAACGAGGAGCTGACCTCTAATGTGGAACACTGGTCGCCCATGTTGGTAAAGACCAGGTCTAGGATATTGCTGGCCCCTGGTGGGGGTGTGACTATGTTGATTCAAGGTGTTGCAATTGATGAATTCCAGGAAACGTTGAGCAAAAGAGTTGGTACACGAGTAGTTTTCCCAGTTAATGGTGGGGTAGTTGAAATCACCCATTATTAGTGTGTTGGTTGTACCTTAATATTTTCCAGTGTAACAAGAAAAGAGGAGTGGGAATCCTGGGGCATGGTGGGGGGTCTATAGAAAGCTACAATCTGGATTGCGGTTTTGCCCAGAGTTAGTTGAACTTGGATAATCTCGGATGCATTATGCTGAGCAACTAGCTTGGAGGTGTGGATATCCTTAATGAATATGGACACTCCTCCACCTTTAGTGTTTTGGTCCAGGTTTGGTGGCCAAAAGATGTGGTATGAATTATAGCCTGGTAATGCAGGGGTGCTCTCTGGAGCTTTGAACCAGGTCTCTGTCACTGAGCAGATGTCGATGTTCTCCATTTTAAGGAGTGGCTCGAGTGAGTGCATTTTGAGGTTTAGACTTCTAGCATTGAGTAGCATTACCCTCATATTTTGCTTGATTGTACCTGTTATGGTGGTGAATTTGTCACTTGAACCTTACCTAAAAAAGGCACTATAGGGGTAGCAAGAGCATTTGCCAGTATCCGGAATCCCAAGGGCAACAGGTGCAGGCCATCTCTGGCAAAGCAGCGTGGTCTGTCGATTATGTCATCCCAGGCAGACAGATACTGGATTCCCTTAGAATGACACCAGAAGCTTAGCCAATTGTTGAAGTCAATCATTTTGTCCTTGTACTGTGGTATCATTCTGGGTGATGCCAGGATGCTACTCAGGGCTAAGGTCATACCTGCCTAGGCTACAAGATTGGAGAGCTCCTCCATGTCTCTTTTCATGTAGTCCATGGAGGTACATCTCAGGTCATTCTCACCAACATGGACAATGACAGAGTCATATTTGTACTTGTTGTGGAGTGACCTGAGTGTGTGCATTATGTGGCGGATCCTGGCACCCGACAGGCAGCTGACAGTAACTTTCTCCTTGTTTAGCCTGGTGAGTGGAACATCAGTGTGCCTGACTACAGAGTTACCTATGACTAGAGTGTTGGGTAAGTTATGCCTTATGGGCTGTAGTTCAGTGGCACACTGAGTATGTGGGCTATGTGTTATTTGGGTTGTGTTGGGGGCTGGAGGTTGCTTGCATTTCTGCTTTGGAGGTCTCGGTTGTTTGGGCAGATTTTTACTGAGAGCCTCCTTGAATATAGGTGTGTGTTTTGTGCTTCTGTGGTGTGTTTTGGTAGTGTAGGTTTTGAGGGACTATGTGATGAGTGTGGTGCAGTGCAAGTGTTTACCTTCTCCTCTTGACTGTCTAGTCCAGTCTTTGGTGAAGAGAGCTTTGCTTCCAGTTTGGCTATATAAGTGCATCTCTCACTGGTTGTAGTGTTGGGTGGTAGGAGGAGAGGGTTGTCTGTGTACATGAGGCAATTGCTGCATTGTCCCAAGATGCCCAGATTTATCAGGTAGACAGGAGAAAACACCGGGAGCTGACCTTTAGACATGCCTGGATAGGTGCTTATTTATTAAGTACTAAAAACTGTTTTCCTCTACACAAGTGAGGAGAGTTGAGTGCTGTAGTAATTTGTAGCTTATTTAGTGCTTACAACGAGTTCTGAACAAGTGCTGAGCTCAAAGACAGATTTGAGTGCTAAAACTAAAAGGCTTGCTAGCTGCAAGGGAAAATTTGAAGAGCAGTCTTTATGGCACCAGGACTAGTTTAACACTAGTTAACTGGGGGGGGCTCAGGAGCTCACAAACAATCCTGGACACAGCAAATCTGTATCTAGACAAGACCTGCCACAGGAAAGGGGGGAAGCAAGCTTAGAATTTTTTTTTCAGTTAAAATGTTTTTTTTTTTCAGTAAAGTGGAAATGGAGAAAGCTGGAACAGACGTTAATTCAAGGTTATGAATCTGAGTGGGTTGGCCTTTACAAATGTTCTCTATTAGATTGAATCAGCTAATGACACTAGACTGGGAGGAGTGTCACAGATCAAATATACAGTATGGGCGGGCAACTGCAAAGCCACCAAGTATAAGAACACCACAACACTAGGGAGGGTGGATGGGAAAAATTACAGTTCCTAGCTGTAGCCACTAAATGAAAGTTTTAAACAGATCAAGAAGCAAGCAGACTCTAGAGAATGCTTTTAACTGTAAACAGACTAGTTTAGAACACAGAAACCTCAAAAATTTATAAGTTAATCCAAGGCACTGGAATTTATGAATTCCAAAAAACATTGAGAAAATGTGTTGGTACATGAGTAGTTCTCCCAGTTAAAGTCACCCAGTATTAGGGTATTTGGTTGTACATTAATATTTTCCAGTATGTTAAGAAAAATGTAGTGGGAATCTTGGGGCATGGTGGGGGTTCTGTAGCAAGATACAATTTGGATTGCGGTCTTGCCTAGAGTTAGTTTCACCTGGAGAATTTCAGATGCATTATGTTGGGCATCTAGCCTGGAGGTGTGGATATCCTTGGTTAATACGTTCACGCCTCCACCTTTAGTGTTTTGGTCCAGGTTAGGTGGCCGAAAAGTGTGGTATGAATTGTAGCCTGGTATTGCAGGAGTGCTCTCTGGAGCCTTGAACCAAGTCTCTGTCACTGCACAGATGTTGATATTCTCCATTATAAGGAGTGCCTCGAGTGAGTGCATTTTGAGGTTTACACTTCTAGCACTGAGTAGCATTACCCTCAGATTTTGCTTGCTTGTACCTGTTACGGTGGTAATTTTGTCATTTGAACCTTGCCTAAAAAAGGCACTGTAGGACTGACAAAAGCCTTAGCTAGTATCTGGAATCCCAGGGGCGACATGTGCAGCCCATCTCTGGCAAAGCATCATGGTCTGTCAATCATGTCATCCCAGGCAAACAGATACTGGATCCCCTTAGAATGACACCAGAAGTGTAGCCAATTGTTGAAGTCAATCATTTTGTCCTTGTACTGTGGTATCATTCTGGGTGATGGCAGGATGCTACTCAGGGCTAGGGTCATACCTGCCTGGGCTACAAGATCTGAGAGCTCCTCCATGTCTCTTTTCATGTAGTCCAGGGAGGTACGTCTTTGGCCATTTATTCCAACATGGACAATGACAAAGTCGTATTTGTACTTGTGAAGTGACCTGAGTGCATGCATTATGTGGCAAATCCTGGCACTCAACAGGCAGCTGACTGTAATTTTCCTTTTGTTTAGCCTGGTGAGTGGGACATAAGTGTGCCTGACTATAGAGTCTCCTATGACTAGTGTGTTGGGTACGTTGTTTTGCCTTAGTGGCTGAGGTTGAGTGGCACACTGGTTTTGTGAGCTATGTGTCACTTGGGTTGTGTTGGGGGTGGTGGCTGTTTGTGTTTCAGCTTTGGAGGTCTCTGTTACTTGGTCAGATTTATATTAGGAGCCTCCGTGAATGTAGGTGAGTGTTTTGTGTTTCTGTGTGTGGGTTTTGATGGTGTAGGTTTTGAAGGACTATGTGTTGTGTGTGGTGTGGTGTGTGTATTTACCTTCTCCTCTTGACTGACTAGTCCAGTCTTAGCTGGAGAGATCATGGCTTCCAACTTGGCTATATAAGTGCATCGCTCACAGGTTGTAGTGTTAGGTGGTAAGAGGAGAGGGTTGTCTGTGTACATGAGGCAGTTGCTACATTGCTCCAAGATGCCCAGATTCACAGGTAGGCAGGAGAAAACACTGGGAGCTGACCCTTAGACATGCCTGGATAGATGCTTATTTATTTAAGTACTAAAACTGTTTTCCTCTTTACCTAGTAAGGAAAGTTGAGTGCTGTAGCAATTTATAGAATATCTAGTGCTTACAATGAGTTCTATAAGCAAGTGTTGAGCTCAAAGAATCAGGTTTGAGTGCTAAAACTGAAAACTGGCTAGTTCTAAGGGAAAATTTGAATAGCAGACTTTCTGGAGCTGGTAATAGTTTAAAACTAGCTAAGTGGCACTGAGTGATGCGCAAACCCATGCAAACACAGGTTTTTAAGACAGAAAGTTGAAAGGGATAGAAAGCAGCCCCAAAGACGTTAAAAAGGTTAAACTATTTCTGGGTCTGTAAAGTCTGTTTTTTTTCCTTTTTTCTTTTAGCTTTTCTACTTGCAATCTAAACAGTCTATTCTCTATCTCAATAGCTTCAAAGCAAAGCTCAGCAAAGTTATAAAACATTTTTATAGCTCATAAAAAGCTCAGCACTTGCTCCTAAGTCGGTTTATACTAAACAAAGTAAATAGTTACTACAGAATCCCCTTAGTACCCATTTCCTATCCTAGGTCCATTTTTTCAGTTACACACTGAAACTTTTTTTTTTTTTTTTTTTCACTTTGGGGTCAGTTGCTAGCGTCCTCTCCTGTTCGTCTGGTGAATCTGGGCATCTTATCTCATGGCAACATTTGCATTGTTACACAGGCCAACCCACTCCTTCTCCCACAAAACATTAACACAATACAGATGCAACTATATGAAACTGGATATAAAACTCTCTCAACTCAGGACTGGCAAGACCAGACGGGAGGAGAAGACAGGAGGACCACCACACACACCACAACCACAAGAACACATAGAACTACACATACAACACAAAAAAACACACACACACACACAGACAACAACTACTCAAAAAACTGGCAATCTAACAAAACCAGAGGCCTCCAAACACCAAGCAACTGCAACCTCAAGACATAAGACATGCAACACATAGTTCTAGCAAGTGCAGTGTGCTAATAGTCACAGTTCTTAAAACAGCCACACATGCCAGACACACTTGTTATAGGTGACTCCCATAGACAGACACTGACGTCCCACCCACTGAACTGAACAAGGGAAACACAGTAAGTAGCCCGGCTGCTGGCTGCCGAGAATCCCTCGCCACTAACACAAGCACTCAGTCACTCCACAGCAAGTACAAGTATGACTCAGTCATTGAAAATGGAAAACTAAGGGTAATATAATGCTCAATGCCAAGTCTAAAAAACCTCAAGATGCCTCTGAAGAAGCCCTCCTAGTATGAGAACACCGATGATGTGTGCTGTGTGTGAAAAAAACCTGGTCAAGGCTCTGAAGCACCCCAGCACTATCAGGTTATACCTCATATCATAAACAGGAACACAGAAGCCAAGCCCCCCCACCACCACCCTAGTTCCTTGAGTTCATAAACTCAAAAACTATGGAACAACTAGTCACCATTCCCACAAGAGGAGAAAAATATACTAGACCTGATCATCACAACAACAAACAAAAAAAAAAATGCCCACATATCCCTCATTCCCCTTGAGATGAGACCATAAATTAATCTCACTGAAGTCCAGATCCCGCCCGCGAACTTCAAAAAAGCAAACTTCACACACTTAAAACTGGTATCCTTCAAGGCCCCGGCCAGTGGAAACCACAACACAACCGCTTGCTGAAACACTTAACAAATGCCTCGAGAGCACCTTCAGGAATGTATGGATCAAGCAATCCCCTAAAAAATCAAGACCCTTTCCAGGAAAGCTACTACATGACAGAGCAAAACCTAAAAATGGGGCATCTCGATCAATACTAACAAAAAAAAACTATGATCAACTCATCCAAATCCAACTTGAAAAAAAAAAAAATGCTAATGACACAAAGACAATCATAAAAGCCTTCTTCTTTTAGCTTAGCAAGCAACCTGGGTGGAAAAACTCAGAGATATGCTCAAGTAGTAAAAAATAAAAAAATCACACTGAACCCACAGACATTGCCAACATACTGGCGACAGGGGTTCAGCAAATTTCTCCCCCCCCTCCCCACAGGAGAAATATCTATCCCACCCAGAGTCAGGCCTCCCAAACATCTCAGATGCCCCCAGGTGAGCTGCTCTCTCTATGCAAAGCTATGGAGAAATGGGCAATGGAACTCATAAATAGACCACATTGGGACTGGGGAGACACTGGATCCTACCAATTTCACTTTGTGCTGGCACTTGATGCCTCTTGAACCTAATTGACTTTTTGAAAAAAGTGAATGGCAGTTTTGACCTAGGGGTAAGGCAAATCACACAGCCTACCTTTTCTACACACTTGACACCCACAAACCACCAACTCGGGCATCATAGAAAAAACCCACAAATATCGGAGAAACCCATATGTCACAAGATGGGTTGCAAACTGGCTCAAGGACAGACGGGTTGAGTGTAAGTGGTGCCATGTCAGACTCTAAGCCGGTGTCGCACGGTGTCCCACAGGCTATCCAGTCCTGGGCCTTATTCCCATTCCGGCATTTATTTTGCAAGAGGTGGCAAAGGGGGATTGTGGCAGACAAAATTGAAAATGACTGCAAACTGGGCACCATAATTGACACTCCACAGAACACAGACATGACTCCAGAAGGTCTCATAGAAATGGACTGGTGCCAGAGCCATGGCCTTAGCTAAAATGCCAAAAAAAAATAGTCATACCCACCCTAAAAAAACTATAAAGGTAACCCCACCACACACATAGGTGGTAATCCAAACAACAGAAAGAAGTTAGTCATGGGGACCCTGACAACAGTTGACAGTAACCTCTCTTTTGACACTCACATTGCCAAAGTGGTAGGAAGACCTTCTACATTATTGATCCTGATCATGAAGGGGATCACATCCAGATCAGGAGACATGCCTCTGTACTTATCAGACCAATGATATCAGACAAATGATTGAGTACAATGCCTTATGAATTACCCTTACCCGTTGGCAGCAGTTGTTGGAACCCCCCCAAAGTTCAAAACCAAAAAAACATATGTCATAAACACATATGTCGCTCGATGCCCGACTGAAGAACTCCAGCTCTATTTCAGTCATCTGCTCTGCTCAAAGGTGATCTGTGCCTGACATACAATGTCCACCGTCTCAACCTAATGGATGTGTCATTGACATCAAAAAATCCAAATCCACAGAGCCACGAGAAGAGAGACTTAACCTCCAACACGGATATAATAAATGGGGGCTGGAGGGACATTCATCATCCAGAAGAGACTCCCTACACTATGGAACAGAATCCCAGTCCATGTGAGGCAGAGCCCCACACTGACTGTGTTCAAGAAGAATTCTTCTTGAGGTGGATGGGAGTGGGAGGGAGGGGAATCATCTCATCTCTGTATCACTGCTGGACAGAGGCACAGCAAACTAATGGGTATAGTATTCTCATCCTAAGGGGTGGTGAAAGCCACACACACTCTGGCTAGGCTTATAAATGCCCTAGGGCAGATAGCCTAGTATGAACCTATGAACCTATGAACCTAAATGGCCAATAAGGTACAATTCCTGAGATGGAAACCACTCCTGTAGCAACAGATAGACAGCTCAATGCTTACCACTAAATAATCAGCCCTGTCAGGTCTTGGACCCAGGACCTTATACACCATAGTTAGAATGATGTACCACTATACCATCTGAGCTGTGTACAATAATCGAATACAATGCACCCTTCAGCATTTACCTGACTAGGTATTTGCAACCACTGGAGCTGACACAGACCTTCCTCACTAAAAGAATACAGGGTGTGAATAATACATTCTATGTAGACCACCTCAAAGCCCTGTCCCTGTACTTAGTCTCCTACAGACTAATGAGGGGAGATGTATTCTTAACCTACAAGGCATTCTGCAATCTAACCCTGATAGATATGCTACGCAGCCCCAAAACAAACAGCACTACAATTACCTAATCTAGAGATCTAAACCTGATCTTTGACATAAACAAAACATGTTACAGAGATAAGTATGTGTCTCAGAGAATACCCCTTCTCTGGAACTGACTCCCATTCATGTGAAACAGAGCTCTTCCCTAAGGCTATTTAAACACAGTTTTGACCAATGGATGGGAGATGCTAAATTCAGTCCTGGCTTGTTGCCTGTAGCCCTTATGGACAGGAGCAATCTGAAGGTGCATTAAGGCACAAGCATAAGGTATATATCAAAACCATTCTAGCCCATGGGCATTGATAATTGGGAAAATTGTGGTATGAATTGCTAGGTTTGAAAATAATCTAGTTTCATTAGCCTTGTAATATCCTATGATCCTGTGATCTACACCTTGCGCATATGGGCAAAGGTCTTACCAAAAAATATAAAACAGATGGCTCTCTGGATGATATCTTAACAGTGACTGACTGTTGTACAAGAAGAACTTAAGAGCATGATCCCTGTAGGTGGCAATGGAATCAAAATGAAGCGGAGTAATAAATAAATCATGTTTGCACCTAGACTTTTGAGAGTAACCTAGAAACCAAACTAAGCATATGCAATTTGGTACTTATGAAGGGTTAAGCAGTGCTTCTTTAAATGTATCAGTCTTCTTGACTATCTAGTCTTACAGATATCATCCACTGGACATTATTGGATCCCACCTGGGCATTACTGGATCCCATCTGGACATTACTGGATCTCACCATTTCCTTTAACCACCACGGTGTCTTGTAATAGGAAGAGTTGTCTTTCAAATTAAAAGTGTGTTACAGGTTTTCAAATTTTCTGTCTCAAATATCCAAAAATTTAGTTAAGAAATATGCCAGCTATATAGTCAAAGGGTGGTATCAATTGCATAACTGCAGATATAACTGCCACAAGAAAAAAATAATATTCAAGTTCCGTGGGGCCATACAACATACCTGATGTTTTCAGAGGTTAGTACTTTAGTTAGTATACTTTATATATATATATATATACTTTGTATATATAGTATACTTTTAGTTAGTATTTTAAGCCTAGCCAGTTACCCCATGTGAGAATCAAACCCTGCACTGTGTATTTGTAAGGCAAACACCTTAACCATTATTCCAACCTCCCACATACAGAATTAAGGAAAACCCAATTAATCTCCTATTATTTGTGTTAAAGTGTTGGCATGCAGACACATCCCTGACTTATGGTGACAGACTGCAGTGGTACCAATTCACAGGGGGGGGGGGGGGGGTTCATCAGACCTGACCATATGAAGACCTATCATACAGAGCAGTGGTCTATGTAAAATCATGGAGAGATTGAGGTACTGATGCTGCATACTGTTTCACTTGACCTTGCTAAGGTATTCAGCACTATGCCACATAAAGGAATACATGATTAATTAATAGCATTAAAATTCATTTCACATGTAGTATCTTGATAGCAGTCAGACTTCTCCTAAGAGCAACAGCCCTGCCATTGTGGGTTTTTTGAAAGGGAATGGGTAAGTTATTAACCCATCTACTTATAGTCAAGAGAGTAAACAGACCAAAACGCTATACTGCAGATCAACAGCAATAAATGTGTTATCAGGGCAGTACTGATCTTTCCTTCAGAGCATTCTTCTCTTCTTTACATTTTGAGGAACAGGAACCTGAAACCAAAGACATTAGCTGAATTGTGTTGTCTGTTTTGAGTCCTGGAATCTTCCATAGCTGTCACTGTAAGACGTAGATTTACTTTGTTTATACAATATTGTTAACCAGGCAAGCCTACTGGCTGTGTATCACTTTCCAAGAAGAATCAGGAAGCAATGCTTGAGTAAGAGACTTAGTCACACAGTAAAGAAATGAAGGTGGAAAGAATCAAACCCTACCCTGTACAGGTACATTCAGCCAGCAATTACACAAAGCTGAAATTAGAAGAGCCATGAAACCAGTACCCTTAGCGAAGTTGCCAGGACCACTTGTCTCTCCCCCGAACTGTCTTTACACCCAATCTTCCTGAAGCTTTTCAATGAATATATATAGCTTTGAAAGACGTAATACCCACAATGAAACAGTCTCTTATAGTATTGGTACCCAAACCCCAAAATAGACATAGCAAAGTGGCCAGCCTGTAATACTAAAATACAAGTGAAACTCTTTGTTAAAATATAAAATTGGAAAATGTACTGCATTCTTTGTAACCCAAATGGTGATCACCACTGTTCATTTGGTAAAGAAAGACTGAGTAAAGATCATAGGTAAACATTTTCCTCATACATTGTTTTCAGAATGTGTGATCCCCATAACTACCATAGTTAAAAAACATGAAAACATTTCTGAATGAGTTGAATGTCTATCTTTTATAAGTCCTGACAGAGTTTAGATTTCTTCAGAAACTGAAGTTGGCAGTAAACATTCCTTCAGCCTCACAGCCAGTTTCCTTTGGCTTGTGGACATTTCATACTAATTCCCTTAAGTAAAGGCACCACATGGGTTGCCTACTCTTCTCATCTTTGCATTTGGTTACTGTAGATCCATTTGTGCTATTAATCCAACAGGAAGGATGGCTGTAAGGTTGGCACACTCTCTCTCTCTTTCAAAGCTCAATAAAACTTATCCTTGCAGATGACTAAATGTTTTGCATAGTTGGAAATTACCATGGTTGCTAAATATCTTCATTCTTTGGTGCATATATCAGTTCTCAGTGTTAATGTCCTTATAAAACTATTCACTGTTACTCTGCATGTAAAATACTAGCATAAATACTACTACTACTTAATTTGCAGAGTACCTGAAAACTTGGGAATTTACATGTACTGTCTTCCATATCTAAACTGCTAGACCTTAACTTGAAACTGCTACAGGAAAAGTTCTTAGTGTGGGTACATATCTGGGAGAAAATGTCCCATGAAAGCTAATTTGGAGAGTCCTGAGAAGGGTCGAAGCCACAGAAACATTGGCAGAATTACTGCAGCCTATGCATAAGGGCCAAATGGCAATTACATACAGTGTCCGGACTCATTGAGTGATTCCCAGTGGGAGTTAGTGAACATTAACGTTTAGCACTGAGCCCACTGCTGTTCATAATGGTGATGGACTACATTAGCAAACAGGTCAGAGGGGACAAATCAACAAAGTTGCTGTATGCAAATGATGTGGCATTACAGGTGGACTCTGAACAAGAGCTTCAGCAAAGGATAGGGAAATGGAATCCAATACTAAAGGCACGTGGGATAAAACTGAGTTTAGACAAGATAGTTGTCACTGCAGCTAAAGGAGAAAACATAACTGAGAAAGAAGGGAAAATAATGTGACAGGTTAATGACTTTCTTGTATATGGAAGGGGTGGTGGAGGAGAAGGAAAGTCTGAAAGTAGAGGTCAAAGGTAGAATCAGAGAGGTTGCAGCCAAATAACAGAGAGAGTATGTGCTAAAACACAGGCAAGGAAACTGAAAAATACAAAACAGTGGGGAACCAATACTTGTGTATGATATAAAACCAGGGCAGTGAATGCAGTTCAGCTGAGTAAACTCAAGGTGATGGAGATGAAGTGCCTGAGATGGGTGGTAGGATCCCCACTGTAGGAAAAATGAAGACATTACGACATCAGAGCAGAAACAAGAAGTAGCTCCAGTTGCAGAATAGGTCAAACAGAACCGATTAGGGTGGTTCAAGCATATTTGGAGGAAAACAGAAGATAATATGGTGTAGAAGATTTAGGAGAGACAAGAAGAAGGCAAGAGGAAATGACGATGTTCAGCAAAGAGATGGATTTCATAACACAAGACCAACAACAGTCAGACATGACTTGTGAAGAAGATAGCAGAGTGGCACTAAACTGAAAAATGTTATGACAGTTGATGCAACACCTTGTGCCCATGTAGAAAAATGGGAAAAAGTGGGTTGATGTTGATGAGGAGGAGGATGATAATGATCATATCTAGAAGGGACACAATCTACCCACATCTTGCAAGAGAAGGATACATTAACTTCATGACCTTACCATCTCTGTTTTAAACAGATGGACACGTAAACAGCAGGGCACCTATTAAATCTTATTTTCCAGTTCAGGAATTTCCAAAATTTCTAAACTAGTACAATTTATTTATACTGGGGGGGGGCACAGACTTTGCAATATTATCATGAAGTCATCAGCACAGAAAGGAGAGCTAGGTTTACTGGTTAAGACTTAATACAGTGTATTTCAATTGCAGCAATTATTTTCCCAGAATCCTTTTTCATCTCTGCTATAGTCCAGACTAGAAAGTGGACTTATGCAATCCAACATGCATACAAATCTGTCATGGTGCATTAAATCTTGTCCCATATTACTGCAGGGCTACCATATCCCAAGCATAGCTGTAAGATCACTAGGAGTATTCATAAAAAATGTGGGTTTACAAGCCTTAGTGAGACTATATGTCTCTACTTGAGGATAGTCACTAATTAAACTAGGACATTTGTCTATACATTGCCATAAGTGGGCTGATAGGGAGTTTATCTTATATAATTCATTGCACCAAGTAGAATGAAAGCAATGCATTTTCTTAGGTCTGAATATTTGTAAAGAACCCTCTCCCTCTGTATATGTGTATATATATATATATATATATATATATATATATATCTATATATATATATATATATACACACACACATACGGTTTACCTTTACATGTGCGTAATGCACATATGTGAAATACAAAAGTCTGAAAGGACTTTTTCAAGTTTTCGGAATGCTGAAAACAAAATGCATCGAATGTGCAATGAGTGAATGGACAGTAATGTTCGCTCATTGCAGATTTGGCATTTTTGGTGCGAGGTGCACTATAGTGGGGATCATGAAAGTTAAGTATGGGCGTGTACCTATGTGCGTGATGTATAGCATGCGGAAGGTGAAACATGCCAGGGTAGTCCACACAACCATACAGGTACGTGACATATGTAGTGTATGCAATTTGTTACCTTGACCGTGTCATGGGCCATCAACCAAAGCAGTGATGGATGGAGTGTCAGGAATATGTGTGTGGGGGGTGGGTAATGGTATAATCCTCAAAGGTGAGACTGTGTCGTATGCAGAATAGGTGAACTGGAGGTGTGTGAGGGAGCAGTGGGTGAATCAGAAAGAAACACAAAGAACATGTATACACATCTGCAATGCAACCTGACAGGCCATACTGTAGAACACAATCCCACAAAAAATATGAATATTAAAATGTGCGATACAAATGTGCAGAAATGTCACCGGCACATACCCACAGATTGGTCCTGATGGAACTGGCCAAATCAAATACAACACACCTGGATGCATAATGGAATACCCATCATCCCCTCCACAGCACACAACCCGCCCCCATACCTGAACGTCCACCAAATCCAGTCATACCTGGCCTACTAGCTTGGCACAGCCTCATCTACACATAGTGACCACTACTCATATGTTGTAGGCAGTGTCACCCTAGGCAGTTTCAGGATTGCAAACTATGTATCCCTTGCATGTAAAACCCCCAGCACATTTTCGTAATGCCAAAAGAATGGTCGGTATTGGTCTTGTTAAATTTGTGGATATCCTTCATGGGATAAGTAACCTGTGTAAACATTAGAATGGGTATCAAGACATGATGTCCAGTCCTGTAAACATCTGGACACAAGTTGGAATGTGCAGTAGTGGTGCACAAGATTGTCTAGCCCTAGATGGTCATGCAGAACTTACTACCCAGAATCAAACACCTGCCCATGACGCACGTGTCCCGACATGAATAATCGAGAGAATATATTGTACACATTCACATAGTGGTACTTGGAAATAGGGTGATGAAGGCACTGATGTAAACAGGATACCCCCTGATCCACTGTGTGAGGGACAGTCACTGTGTGGGTAGGTGTGTCCTGACCAACAATGATACAATGCCAAATATCCTGTGATTGTAAGAAATAACTATGTACCATACTGCATGTAACAGTTGCCTAAAGCGGTCATGTCAGGATAGAAAATAGGTAATTCATACAAGAAACAGACCAACAACTAAAGTGCTAAAGGTATAGGCTCACAGATAGGAAACTAATGAATGTTGTAAACCTGCACTGACCATGGGTATGTGTTGGCCTAAACAATCTGGTGTCCCCATAATATATCCCAACCTGTACGTATGACAATGTGTCAACCCTACCAATGGTCAGAGCATTCGCACAATAACTGGCAAGCCTCTTAATCACTCACAAAGCCAATGACCTTTGGAAGAAAGGTGTTGAATGAGAACGGCTAATTTCAACAATGAAGAGTAATAGACGCATTTAACTGCAGAAAATTAGTAGTAATACCGAATCAGTCAACATGTTCCAAGTTAATAGTACTAATATGGTAGAAGTGTCTGTGATTATCCCTGATTTGTCATAGCCTTGTCCCTGTCACTGTAGAAACTAGTCCCCGAGTATCACAGAGGTCCATACACATATGTACACCAAGCAACTGTCACATTTGTTGACAGGACTATTGCATACCTGTAGTGAATTTATAACTGATGTCCAGAATAACATTCATTGTATCTATAAATGAATGAAATAGTCAAATGTAAAGGGAAACACCCCCACCACCACCACCACCACCCTGTATTATGTAGTGGAACCACTCCCCATGCAATAGTATGTAGCGCTGACCTAATAATGTGGTCAGAGGTGCCCAAACACCTGCGTCTGTAAACACAGGTAGAATGTTAAAATCTGGACTAACTCTGTCCATATGCTACGTCTGATATTTGAACAATAACAGGGCAGTTCTAGTCACCAGTCAGACAAACCTAAATCCAGACCAACACACAAAGACCCTGACAATCAAGCATATGTATGTGCGAGGACTATAAGCGTAGGAGTTCTGAATATCCTTGGAGTGAGTAGACATGCAGCACGGGTCCAGAGCAGTAGGAAACAGGGAATGTTGGAAGTGTAGTACTGCGGTTTTCCCAGCAGGAGAATGGATGCCTGCTCTGTAAGGGAAGCGGTGAGGCATATGTCAGAGTAGTTATGAACCATGGGTATACATATAAATGAGGCAGAACAAAAATAGTGTAGTGGTTAGATCATCCGCCTAACGTAAAGACATTCCCGGTTCAAGTACTACTACAGCACATATTAATTTATGGTGTAATGAATGCCTCTGTGCTGTAAAGCCAACATTTATACATGTAAAGGTGACTGCGTGTCTTGCATGGGGTCGTTAACCGGATTCCATCAATCAAAGTGGTAGTTTCATAAGGAATAAGGCACATGTAATCCCAAAGAAGTGGCAGTAAACATATGTAACTCAGAATAAGTAGATGCAAGTGCGCCTGCGCAGGTGTATGCAGCTTGTAGCATGGCAAATGTATGTTGTCTTGTACAGCTGTAACTTTTATATATATAGGTATATAGATAGATAGATAGATAGATAGATAGATAGATAGATAGATAGATAGATAGATAGATGTGTTTATACATAAATATCCACAGACATAACAGAAATATGCAATTATATATATATATATATATATATATATATTTATATATATGTATATATATATATATATATATATATATATATATATATATATTTATATATATGTAATGAATGCCGAAAGACGAAAGCAAACATAAGGGTTGTGAAGGGAATCTAAAACAAGTAAGGTATTATAAAGTGCTCGCAGCATATGTCAGATAAAGCTGCACAAGAGTGAGTAGAGCACCGCTATTCACACCAGAGGCAGGGTTATACCAGTGGCCATACATTGTTGAAGTGCTACGTCAACATTATACACAGACGGAATGTAGTACATTTTGTGACCACCTACACTTGTAACCCGCAAATCGTTCATAATCCATAACACCAGGAAAGGCACGTATGTGCAAATATGAATGGATGGTGACCCTGTGAATACACGAGGCGGTACAAAATGTGTGTAGGGTCCCAACGCGCTGGAGAGGGCAGTGTGTAAAGGTGTGTCATGGCTGCAATATCAGGTGTATAATGGCTGTTATGCATGGAAACTCCACACAGGTGTGCTGGAGAAACTATGGATATGCGATTATGGTCACAGGAGTGCTAGGGTATGTTGCGCCGGTTGCAATGGAGCAGCCCGTGGAGGTCAGCTAGTACGTAGGTGTGATTCCCAGATAGAGCATCGTCTGCATGGAGACATGCATGAATGGGCGTATCGTTGTCAGATGTTGTGCGTCAGGGCTGGCAGCCTGGCATGTAAAAGCTATACGTCACCCATGAGCGGAACGGAGTTCTGCTGTGACAACCCCAAACCAGGAAAAGCAGAAAGACACAACTACATACAGACATCAATATGTTGACGTACAATCTCAGTAACACAAACACTCATTCTATTAACATTAATAATATGAATGTGCACAGAAACAAACACAGTAGCAGGAATAACAGGCTGCTCATACGAGTAATAGGTTGAATGACACTGTATCACATCACACTTATCAGCGGCACCCCAGACATGAAAAACATGCAACATCTGTCCTCTGTATAATGTGCAGTATACTGATCATAAGTTCACCGGAGTGAAGAGTTGGTGTCATAATGACTAAGGCAATAGTATGCTGTTGAAGCAGAGATAAAAATCAATATGCATGTGTAAGTGTCTATGTCCAGGAAATGTATAGGTTAACGGACACACAGATTTATATATAGATAAAAACGTATATATATATATATATATATATATATATATATATATATATATATATATATATATTTATTAATATACACACATATATATATATATATATATATACACACACACACGCAAAGATATACAACATATATATATATATATATATATATATATATATATATATATATATATATATATATATATAGATATATATACACAAACAACAGGTATTGATATATACACATACACACAAAACAAATATATATATATATGTCATTGTAGATATACACATGTACATAACTAGGTTACTTTACAGCAATTAGGGGTAACATATATACAGCCTGGGCATATGTGACTGGGAGGTCCAATAAATAAACGTTGTACCCCCCACACCACCCAGCTAGGCTGGTCAGACATACAGACAGGCAATAAAGATTAATACACTGCTGCTGTCCAAAACACCAGCAGGAAAGTAGCTGTGAGAGATATCTGCAAGGTCTACACTTTAAACATGGATAATGGTGTCCCTTGCAGGACCCCAAAAATTCAGTGTATGTGTCAACCTGTTGTCATCGATGCAAGCAGGATGTAGGTGTACATGGAACAGTAGGTTGTGCAAGTGTGATAATACATGGGTTGACAAAACATACTGCATGTGTCCCGAGATGGGGAGAGTGGGCAATGTGTAGGGGTGGTGCTCATACCCCAGCTGCGCTCACAGTAAGTATTTTTCATGAGTGCTGTAGAGGGGTTCCAGGTAGGTGGACCATGGGTATGCAATAATGGGCTTAAGTGTGCAGGTGCTGGTTGGCAGAGATGTAGTAGGCCCACCCAGTGGAAGTCATTAATATTCCTATGTGGGCATAGCAGACGCCTATACGTCCCAAACCTGAAGAGCACATCTACCAGAAAGTCTGTAAACCATCGGGGGAATACATGCAGACCAAATCAGTGCCATGTACCCGATTAGCATGGACGTCCATAGTTATGAATCAGGATGTAATAAAGTCCAACTAAACACTTCCAGAACTAGTGATATTAGGTGAACAGGTGGCGGAATACAGGTAATGACAGATGACAACATGTATGAGTCATAAACAGCATGTACCTCGACAAACGTGAATGAATACATATGCTCTGTGACTGTCAATCATCTAAATGTGTCCCAAAGGGTGTTATGCAGTGTTCCTGATACAGTGTTCATTCTCCCCCATTGGTATGTGAGGTCTGCTAGTGACGGAAAGTGCATAATTTGCTGACCACCTTAGGTAGATGATAGCATAATAGATGAGGTTCCACACCCATACGCCTTTGAGGGACACACCTGTCTGGGCAGTTGTGTCCTGAAAAATTAATTTTATGACAAATGGCCTGTGAGTTTGGGAAAGGAGGCCATATATTGTGTGTAGTGGTGTCAGAAATTAATTTGTTGAATCAGACACAGCTACATGTAATAGGAAACAGTATTAGCAATTATAATGCTACAAGAATAACCTTAACGTATGCAAACCGTGGAAGTAGTCAGTTTACTACTGGCTGTGGGTATGTGTTGCCTTGACACATGTGATAGCTCTACATATAGGATCTATAGGGCTGCCACCATTCTGAATGGCCAAAGTGGGACCTGCTCTGTAGAAATGTAAGACGTACCAGGGCAGAACATACCTACAGCCATGCATAGTACAGAAATATACATATCAGCACAAATCAAAGCATAGTCTAGCAGCAGTAAAGTTGCTTATGCTACTACATATAACATATCAACGTGTCAGGTATACAAGACCTGTAACAAGCAACCACTACAGACACGTCGAATATGAGAATGTTCCTTAATCAGGACAGTTGCAATGGCTAGAGTATCATCACATGACATATGCCTAATGAGGGACTGTCCCATGCAAAGTGGGAAAGTTGTTACTCCTACAGTCTCATGTCGTGCAATCTGAAAGGCGGAAAACGTACAGTAGGAATGCAGTAGCATGACTCGCTGGACAGCTGCGTTAACAAAATCATATTCACATGTCAACATTGCAGAGTATCGGTTCCCATGTATCAGGCAGATGGGAGCAGACCGTATGAGGAACACGCATATAATATGATTATGTCACTGGACAGGCCGCCGAGTCCGTACAGTCGAACGCCTGCTGTCGCCAAATGGTTAGACATACCCAATACTGTAGTCATGTAGTCCGATGTAATACGTATCACAAAGGATCGCAAACACCCAGCGTGAGTGACAAATGTAAGCAGAAATGTCAGTGAGCAAGTGGCTGTAAGCGTGTTTGTCTACCAGTATGCCAGTAGTGCACTGTCAAAGAAATGTGGAGTCTAAACGTGTAAAAGGTGCTGTAGCCAGAGGTCAGCAGTGCTTAACACTGTGCAAACCAACACACAACTGCTCCCACATGCTGGAATGTGCCTTACCCAGTCCGTATCCAAAGGCGTCGGTCTGTCCGCAAACAAAGAACCGCCCTATTCACGTGTTGGTAGCAGTACCCTGCACACATAGCTCATGTAAATTAACAATAGACCATGGCATATGTACAGACAATAGACCACACACACACCATACAGTGCAGTCATCCAACAGTATAGCAATGTACTGGCAGATATGCCCGGACCACGTCCTGTGTTTCAGTGTGTGACCATGCCCAGTATGACTATTACGCATGTTGTTGACTGACATTACTGTCATACTGTCATGTGTGTGCGCATGTCAAGTATGGACAATTGTATCGCATGTGTCACATGTCCAGATAGTCAGTACTGTGTTGCCGACCCCTCCATTCTACACAGACAGGTGCCATGCTGTGTCTGCAGGGTAGGTAATGGTCATGTGGCATTGACAGTTGCTACATGTCTGCATAGCGTGGGGGGACATCCAACCGGATCCACGGTCCTACACAGCACAGTGGGTGGCACACATGACCCTCACATGTGTAGGTTGGACAGGGGGCACAGCTGACAGTTGTACACATCTGCCGCTACTGTACTGGTATGCCAAGTACTCCATGTCAATGTGTGGACCTACCTAAATTGCTGGTTGGAGGGATAACAGTGTACGTCAGATCCCAGCATTAAATACCAGCACAGTGGTGTTGGACGTCCTAGCTTTCACAACCTACATCAAACTGCCTGGCCTGCTGTACTCTGTGTATGCCTTTGAGGGTTGGGGTCATTCATTGGGCATATCCATAGGCCATTGTATATCATTTGTCTGTATTGGTCCACACCTGTCCAGCTGCATGGAATGTGTGTGGGCTGTATGGACATACATGATGTTCAGCCCATAATCTGCAGTGGGTTAGGACACCCTGTGTACTACTGGCTACCATTGTGACCCCCGTATGTGCTACAGATGTTATGGTGCCACTATGGACGTGTACTGTCTGCTGCCCTAACAGTCGGCCACCAAAGTCTCTTGTATGCTCACATACATACCATAGCAATGGGTAAATACACATTCTAATACAACTGCCAATTTTTAGGTCAATAAACTTACCCTGGGGGTGTTCTGGACCTGAGGACAGTGCTGGAGGGCTGCCTATGTCGGATGCACACAGCGCACCTTCTATACATGGCCGAGCACAGGTAGTGTTATGTTTGGCATCCATTGTACTGTGTGCGGGTCAGAGAGTGGAAATACGTGGGTACCTACTGTGTCAGTGCATAGGCCTTGTGTTGCCTCTTTGCCAAGGGCAGATCATACTGTGCACGGCCTTTCGCTAACTGGGCCCTGCTCAGGTAGTTCCTTCACCAAGTCACACTATGCCTGTACAGGCCTTGGCAGTGGTATTGGGCCGTGTGGCCCTGCCCCATGCTGTTCCTGCTGCAACTGTTACTGCAGGATAAGATTGTGTAGCATAGCAAATACCATAACAAATTGTTTGCATGTAGCTAGTGAATACTGCAGGACTCCACCGGATGTGTCCAGATACCAGAACCGTGAAATGAGCATACCAAACACATGCTCAATTATATGTCTTGCCTGTGCATCCGCCTCATTATGGTGTGAGTGTTCAGGTGTGTGTGCATTGCTGATGGGTGTCATCGGCCACGATACCAGTGGTTACCCAGCATTCCCCACTAGGACACTGTAGGGGATGTCCATATTGGCAAAGGTGTGGCACAGCTGTGTCAGAAGCCATATATCGGAATCATCATAGCTTCCAGGGCAGACAGCACACACATTCAATCTAATGCCCTGGCCATCGCATATGGCCTAGCTGTTGGTGGGTATGCCCCTGCAGTGACTGTAGGCCCTACCCCACTCACCGGGTGGTGCCTTGATGTGTATGTGTGTGCAGGCTATAGCACTCAATACCCCAGGGTAGTCATCCATGTGGTTGAAGAGATGCATATTGCTGGTCTACTAATCACGTGTGTTGAGGACATGTATGTGCTCACTAGCATGTGTTGACATGGCGTCTGTGAACTGGTGCAATACTCTGGATGCAGATGCCTGTGAGATCCCCATGATATCCCCAGTTGTGCTGTGTGAGGTACCTGTGGCTAGTATACCTAGGCCAACACATACCATGGTATCCACTGTGATGGGTTTCCGTCGGCCTGTTTGATGTGTCATGTGTGGCAGGCACAGGTCAACAAGCTGCTGTAGGAGGTCTCTGTCCACCCCATAGTGCTCCACCATCCCCAGCTCATGTAGCCCCTGGTAAGTCACCCTGGGTCTATAAAGTCTTATGTCACCCCAGTAAGGGTTGTTCGGCAGCATACACATCCTTACTGCCCTCAGCCTCCTGCACATGTTGGTCTATGTTGCCTGCTGCAGCCCTTCTTATTTGGTTGGACTGTGTCATGAAATGTCCCCGCAAGTATACACCGGTGGTGTGGAGTGTGGAAGAAACCTGTGTGTATGCTGCCTGGTCACATTACTGTACTGTTCAGGTGCAGGCTGGCCATGTCATCTGCTGATTGTGCTGGTCATCACCTGTTTGTGCCGCCTGTATACCCTGACTACCCCACCACTGCTGTTGTCCCTCCCAATGTCACCAGGCAGGTATAGACACACCCCTAGCTTAGACGTGCTAAGGCAGGAGCACTGCTGAGGCACAGTTCTGCAATGTACGTACAGTATGCCTGACCCTCCTCCCATGCTGTCAACTATATTCGAGCCCTGCACCCAGCTAACTACACACATACACTCCCGATATCTGCATCACACCCTGGGGATAAATGGGATACACTATTGTCAACCTCATCTGCATAGTATATCTTCTAATGAATAGTTATATGACCCATTCCAAACCTCCAAATTAATAACCACTGCTTAGTGTCGCTCAGAACTGTACACAACTGGTAACAGGTGCCTTACTATCACCATATTCAATGTTCCATGGTCTTCCCAGCAACAAAATAACCAGTGTCTACAAGACTACAACCCGGGACCCTGCACACAACAGACAATGTGCATTGCCACTACTCCATGGCAGATATACATACATCCCAGGTTATTACGTATAGATCATCTGGCACAAACATTCAATAGTGCTGATGTCCCCAAACATATATGTTTATATCTATTTCTATCTCTCTATATCTGAATATATCATATATATTATTTGTATACATATATACATAGATATACATACACACATATACATGTACACACATATGTATATATTGCATTTATATCTCAACAGCGGACCACATGATAGCAAAGCATTAGACAGGCATGAAAAGGAAACTACATATGCCACCTGCATCATGTCATGTTGTTACTATCAAGGCATGTGTGTTCTGTTGCGTCACATGGGTCAGACTGTATTAAGAGTAAGAGTAGGGCTGCTGACATTTACTCACCAGACCTATTGGTGAATGTATGTATTGACAACCCAGTGTCTTGGCAGAATATGCGGGCTGTGGATACTATATAGGTCAGCAACAAAACACACTGAACACATCCCACAGCTAGCCACCCACAGATACCAACACATAGGGTATAACTGCCAATCACACACACCTGCCATGCCTTGGAATCGAGCACCTATCTGTGTAGACTACCACACCATAGCATTATACAGTAACAGAACCCGCTACTGAGTTTCAGCATCGCCACCCTAACAGAGGCATACTTCTAGGTGGATGACATCATCAGCAAAGGCAAAGACGCTGATAGGGAATGTATGGAGAGTGAGCAGTCTAAAAGCATTACTCTGTCCCCAGGCAGCTGGAAACACACAATCACACACATACACACACTTGGCAGGGCTGGGAATCGAACATATACTTAGCTACCTTATCACACTACAGCATTATGCAGTTACAGAATGCGCTACCAAGATTACTGGAACACAGCCCTCCCAGAGGCATACTTCTAGGTGGATGACATTAGCAAAGGCAAAGACACCGATAGGGAATACATGGAGAGTGAGCCGTCTAAAAGCATTACTCTGTCCCCAGGCAGCTGGAAACACACACACACACCATTGGCAGGGCTGGGAGTCGAACATACACTTAACTACTTTATCACACTACAGCATTACACAGTTACAGAATGTGCTACCGAGATTACTGGAACACTGCACTCCCAGAAGCATACTTCTAGGTGGATGACATCATCCGCAAAGGCAAAGATGCCAAAAGGGAATGTATGGAGAGTGAGCTGTCTAAAAACATTACTCTGTCCCTAGGCAGCTGGAAACACACACACTTGGCAGGGCTGGGAGTCGAACATACACCTAACTACCTTATCACACCACAGCATTACGCAGTTACAGAACACACTACAGAGATTACTGGAACACAGCACTCCCAGAGGCATACTTCTAGGTGGATGACATCATCAGCAAAAGCAAAGACGCCGATAGGGAATGTATGGAGAGTGAGCCGTCTAAAAGCATTACTCTGTCCCCAGGCAGCTGGAAACACACACACACGCACACACTTGGCAGAGCTGGGAGTCGAACATACACCTAACTAACTTATCACACTACAGCATTAAGCAGTTGCAGAACACGCTACCGAGATTACTGGAACATAGCATTCCCAGAAGCATACTTCTAGGTGGATGACATCATCAGCAAAGGCAAAGACGCTGATAGGGAATGTATGGAGAGTGAGCAGTCTAAAAGCATATTACTGTCCCAAGGTAGATGTAGACAAACACACGGCAGTGGTGTGAGCGGGACAACTGCCTATCTACAGAGCACTATTACAACACTACATAGATACGAGATGTGCCACAGACAGTACACCCTTCAAGACAGTCAGCCAGTGTGTTCAATGTAGGAATCCATCCTGATGTGGGGTATGGACATCTGTTGCCTGGATGACCACTATCGCTATACAGGATTTCAGTGGTCATGCCCATACACAGAGGCACATAACCTACACAAGGTGTCACTTGGCATGCTCACCCACTTAGTAGCACACGTCCGTTTGGAATGTACTGTGTGTCCATCTACACAACGGCGTACTGGGCATGCTCACACACTTAGTAGTAGCGAAGGGCTGTCTTGTATGCACACGGATTCTAAACACGGAAGGGCACAGTTTGGAATGTACTGTGTGTCCATCTACACAACGGCATACTGGGCATGGTCACACACTTAGTAGTAGCGAAGGGCTGTCTTGTATGCACATGGATTCTAAACACAGAAAGGCACAGTGTGTCGATAGTGAACATTGTTAGCACGAACGCTACACTACATATATCTGACACCGGTCGTCAGTGCTAGATGTGTAGCATTTCTAATCACAGCTGACAATCCAGATCCAACAATGGGGAATACGGACATCTCTGCAGTGAGGAACACCTGGCATATGGCACAGTTGTGCACAATAGCACTGCCACCATATACCTCAGATACAGACATGTGGGCCATAAGACCGTGACAGACCACTCCAGGTGTTACTGTCCCCACGTACATGAAGGCCACTCACATGTACTGACCAGTGCACACTCAAGAGCCATCACAGATGTCTCAGGTGCAGATCACAGTGGTAAATGCCGCATTCTACTATGTAGTCCTCAGACATCACCATGTCCTTGGACCAGCAACACACTTCCATACATTACTACAACACCATGTTACTCATGACCAGTGGACTGTACATAGGTCTACAGCAACTGTGCAGAATACACATGTACTGACAGGGTTCCATCATGTGGTATGCAATGCAATGATACCACAGTTCATAACTAGGTCAGCTCTACACATAACAGGGGCCCTGGGTCTTACACAGCTGTAACAGATGACTGTCACTGTACACCAAAAAACACTCATGTTTGGATATGACATACATGTAATCGCAGTGGATATGTACATGGCCCACACACACACACACACACACAACACATATGTACATAGCATAGCTTTTGCTGTCCTCCGTGCAGACAAGTGGCTGCAGCAATCACACGCATGCACATGGAAGGTAGGTCCATGGCTGTTGAATGCTAACAGTACATAAGGTAGCAATGTTGACTGAGGTAACATTCCCTCTGTACTTGTTACCCATGACAACCAACATATCATACAACAGTCCATGTGTCATGTATGTAATCACACATATCCACCAATTGCAATGCATGCAAACATGGCTACATGACAGGAATGTAGGACCAACATGCATGTACATGTAGTGGTGTGCATGCAGCTACCATGCATGTGCAGTAGCTGATGTATGTCATTCATCTGTGTCTAACTACAACATGCAGTTGCAATGCAGCCCCATCATTGACACCTGTATATGATGAAATACTGACAGTACGGTAGGATGTACATCAGGTATGGATGGATGTGTGTACATAAAGTGGTGGTCCACCTTTGCAGATAGATGTTTGCTGAAGACAGCTCACAGGTGTGTCACAAGCCGTCCTACCATTACATATGCAAACAGTACGCTATGTTACTGTTACTTGAAGGTGAAGACATACAACCTACACAGTGGTCAGGGTGTTACTGACTGTACATCACTTGACACCTGTAACACTTACATCCTCCCGTGTGCATATAGCAGCACAATTGCCAAAGGTAGTGTTGGTACACATAATGCGGCCAATACAGCTGCATATCTGTCAGACGTATCATCATATAGCAGGTGTATGAATCACAGTCCTGCCATGTGTGTTTGCTTGTGTGACCATATATGCCACATATGGTGGGGAATATATCCCAATTGGTAAACACCCCTGTACACTGTTGTAGAGATTTGTACATACTGCAGTGCAGAAAGCAAGACATAGGCAGGGGTGGTGTGTGTATCACACACATGTCAGATATCTGTATGTGAATGACATTTGTGGACTCCACAGTGTGTGTGTGTGTGTGTGTGTGTGTGTGTGTGTGTGTGTGTGTGTGTGTGTGTGTGTGTGTGTGTGTGTGTGTATGTATGTATGTATGGCTGTCTGGTGCATGGAGTGAGGGTGTATGTTACCATACAGAACAGACAGGATCCCTAAACCCTCATGGTGATGCAGTCTACTACCCCATTGATGCCACCGGTCTCAGCCTTACTGGCTACCTGTACATGTTCATTCTCTGTGTTGCGTCATGTGGGTGCACAGTACTGTGAAGGTGATTACCACATAGGCAGGGGTCCTCACCTCAATACTATCGAGTGTGCGTTATAGTGTTGCTGACCCCATGAGTGTGGGCATGTTACTGTGTGTTTCTGTGTATGTCTGTGCATGTTCTCATCCTGTAATGTGACAGTGTATTACTGCTACACAGTGAGGCCTCATGCTATCAACTGGCCTCTAATGTTGACATCAGCCAGACCGCTGTGTAAACCCCCCGCACCATGTCACCATACCTGTGATGTGACCTGGTATGGATGTCACGTCTCTAGCCACTGTAGCCTAATAAACAGCTCACATGCTTCTGGATCAGTAGATGTGTGGACATTTGTGGAATGGTAGCCTTTCTAACATTGAGTTTGAGGCTATGTATAGCATGCTGTTATTGCCATACATACCTGTGAGTACTCCACATTTACACATGGGAAACTGCAAACACTGCTACTTATTGGCACATGCAAGTAGACCTTAAGGAGGGAAGCAGGGCATCATTACCAACATGCTGTTACTGATGTTACCAAGACACATACTGTGAACATACAACAATGCACTCTAACTGCAAACACTGTAACGTAATGGCACATGTAATTAGACCTTAAGGAGGGAAGCAGGGCATAATTACCAACATGCTGTTACTGTTGTTACCAAGACACATACTGTGAACATATAACAATGCATTCTAAACCTGTACTACACGGTATGTCTGGTGCATGTCAACATTACACAACAAATGTAATATACACTTCTCACTATTCTGTTCACTCTGTGCATCAGACCATATGAGCATGTCCCTGCACCGATAGTGTGGATGACAGGGATGTGGCACAGGCATCATCATATGCACAGGGTGATAATGTTTGCCAAGGGCATAGACTGCACCAGTGGATGACATCTTGTGTGTGGGTTAGGGCCGGTGATCTGATTGGACATGTGTGGTCATTATGCATGTGGGTGTTGCGTTGCCCTACAGATGTTTCTGCTGTTATCATGTATGTGTGCACACAGTTCTGCCATGTGTCCGGCCTACAGAGGGGTATTATTGACAGCTCCAGATTGTACAGACCAGGATGTACAGCTCACTGTGTCCGGCCACGGCCACATGACCTGTGCCTGCCAGGGGTTGCACGGGCACTACCAGGCAGAGGTACAGATTGGCTACTGTCTGATGACACATGTCCACTGGAACCGTGTCCCAGCTGGGAACATCCAGGGCCACGTCCATGTGGCCTGTTCTGTCCTGATGTGGACAGCGCAGCATCAGCTGCACTGCTACTGCTACTGGCACTGTGGGAGCAGGCATGTGAGGTGGCTTGTTCACGTTGACCTGCACCAGGGGTTGTAGCTGGCCTACATCCACGTGGCCTGCGCCTCACTCCTACCAGATGTTCCAGCACAGACAGCTCACGCTCGTGGATTGCCATGCCATGGTCAAGGATTCCAACCATGTCACCCAATCGCCTGTCCAGAACATCAGCAATCTGCTGTTGAGCATTTGCAAATGCCTGGATGTTGTTGATTAAAGAATGGATAGCAGCCCTCTGAAGCCTCTACCCTTCTCTGTTCTGCCATTCAGCATGTGCCCATGCCACTATTACAGTCTGGAACATGCGTCTGTTGACACTGGCTGCTGCGCTCTGTCCTGCAGGTGCATGTCTGCCAGAGGTCCTCCTACGAGCAGCACTGGCCACATGCCTGTGTGGCACATCTGTAATCATTACACTGACACCATGGTGTGGAGACACACCTTCTGTAGCCACCACACATTCCTGTTTCAAGCTAACACAAGCTGACTGTCCTTCCTCTATGGCCACTGGTGTTGGGGTATGTGTTGGCATGAGAACTGTGTGCAGGAAAGAGGGGGACATAGCTGGGATGGCAACCATTGGCACAGATTCAGCCCCTGACAACCCTGCCTGTACCTCATGCATATGTTCATCACTGCTAGTATCTGTGGGGACACTAACATCAGATGGACCACAGGAGGGTAACGCACCTACATCACCTGTGAATGCAAAGAAAGACTCTACATTACAATAGACACACAGACACACAGACACACAGACAGACCATGCATGTGATTTGACAGATGGCATGCAGCATGCATGTGATACAGCAGACGGCATGCAGCTCAGACATTAATAGTGGTAGTTAGCATATCTCCCTGAGTTGCACACAACAGCAAGCAAGTGTCATATCAGAAGCCATGCAGTTCACACAATCATGGTAGTAAGCATGCATCCCTGTGATACACCATGTAGACCAGCACAGGTTAACAGTACACATGGCTGATGTGACCTTGACATTGACATGTTGTATGACATGTAATCTGCTGACGTGTGCATTGACATGCATACATGTCTGACACAATGGTGTCCTGACACATGTACAGCAGTGTAATGGGTATCACATTGCAGTGTTGTCCTTATGCCCTACAGATAGAAAGCACTTTTAGCAGATGTGCATGAGCATTGAAGAGTAGTATGAGGCATCTACATTGCTATACAGTGTGAAGTACAGACACTGTGCCATTACATGACATCATGAGGCGTCTATATTGCTATACAGTGTGTAATACACACACACAGTGCATAGCCATGACTGCGTACATACACATTACATAACTACTGTGGATTGTGACCCACGTCGCTGAGGTGTATACACACTAAACCATGCTGTGTCATGTGACAGGTCACTGGAAGACCTACGGATGACACCCATGCACAACTACTAAAATGTCTTAGCTGCCTGGCAACTGTGTCCACATATGGCAGACTTGTCAATACACCATGTCCCACATGACATTTATGTACCACACACACGAGGTACATGGCTGACAGTGATGTCCAACAGCAGCAAGGGAAATGTACGGTATCTGTGGCCTGATGTGGTGTCTATGTCTGTGGAAGCTGTGCAGGTGACTACTGCCATGCTATGACACAGTCATGATGTTCAACACATCTTATATGGTCGAATTAAGTGACACCTCCACAAGTTGTGCACAGGCTTTTAGGATGTCCAGTGTTCCACATCAACTATATAACCATTCAACAAAGGCTATAGTTGGACCATGTGTGGACAATGTGCAACAGGGTGTATACACATCACATCTACTGTGTGGCTACATGTCTCTGGCCATCCTCCATGGCCATGTGTGAACATGTGTTGGCCAAATGTTTGTGATGGCCATCTATCTCACATGTCTGTGTTGTCCCATATGACATATACCCATAAATGTCAGATACGTCACTGTCCACAGGGTTATGCAGACAATGGGTTGTATGTTTGGTATGTGGGGTATGTATGGGATAGTGAGGCAATATTGCAGCCGGAACACTACATGTCTGGGACATGTCAGATGGCACATCACAATGTGTGCACCCATTGCAGGGACATATTATACAATGGTGAATCCTGTGGGCTGCTTATACCCTAGCTCACTGTGTGGTACTGTTTGCGTACCACACATGTGTTGTTCCAATGTATAGTACATATGCCTACATTGAACAACACCTCCCCCTTTGTATGCACAGCTGTCCACACATCTAGCAATGACATATACTGTGGTTTCATGTCAGTGTTTCATTTAGTTTGTATATATTGCACATGGGTAGCCAGTGTGATTGATGACAGATGTGACCTGTATATCGTGACTGGACCATACATTATGTGTACATGTGTTAACTAGCCACATGGCGAATAGATATATGCATTAACATGCCTGATACTGATAACTGTTTCACCTGCAACAGACTGATGTCTGTGCGGCACGCCAGAGGTACCTGTATAGAGGTGACACAGCAGTTTGAACATTATTCATGACTGTATGACCGCTACAGGGTGCACTGTGCATGTTAACACATTCGCCTGTACAATAGCATATAGTATGCACATGTGTGCATACACAGGGTACCATACTATAGTATGCGGCATGTGTGTAAACATACCTTGCATATGATGTTACATTACATATTGTACAGTGACACATGCAACTAAATGGGATATAATAGTCATATGTGCATGAGTGACTTACCAGGCAACTCCAGGCTCAGTGGTTGGGAGACACCCACCTCCACGATGGCAGCTAGTGTTTGTGGATGCTGTTCTGAAGGTGTCCCCAGGCTGGCCAGTAGTTCCTCGGTGGGTGTGAGTGGGGGCTGGGTTGGTGGGCCACCACCTATTCCACCTTGTTCCCTGTCGATTGCATTGGCATGCTGTTTTGCATGTCATATCAGGTCCGTGCAGTGTCTGCACACCTGCTGGTAGGTGCGGTTATGGTCACCCACATCATTAACCCTCCTGCGTAGTTCCTGTCACAGGTTGTCACACTGCTGGGCATGCTGTGGCATATGGCTGAACAACACCTCATAGTTATCATGGAGGTACGGGATGAGGGCATCATCCTCCAGGCGGCTATATGCTGGCAGGCATGAACGAGGCATTATCTGGAAGACATAATGATGGAGACAGGTCACAGTATCACAGGGATGTACAGAGATACAGATGCACATACATTTGTATTAAATCTAGTACATATGAACAGTTATCTTTGCAAATCGTCATGACACTGACACGACTGACATGTTTGTGTCACACACATGTAACACCCGTTGTGCATTGGATATCATCACCATGTATGTGTGTCACCTCATTACATTGCTCATACTCCATGTGAATGCTGTCTTGATGTGGGCATGTCTGTTTGCCTGTACTGGTGTTCTTACCTATCGGCACATGGCTGGATGTGTCCACAGTAATGTTGTTGACCTTGATGCTGTGTATATGTCACATATCAACACATACACTGCCTTAACGGACATGAGCAGTGACAATGCACACATGGGCCTGGAAACCTTTATGTGCATGTGTTTTGCCATATACATCTACACGGCACTGTACAGCAGTTCAACATCCTGCCACGTATCGCCTGTGTTGCACATGTGATACACATGGGACAATGGCTAGCCGGATGTTATTCGCAGGGATGGTTATCAACTATAGAATGTACGGCAAGATTTTCTAGCTGTATCCGACAGCAATTTTGCCACCACCAGGTGCATCAGTGCCACATTACTGATCCAGACAGTTAATGATACATCTACCATGCGGTCATCACACCGTGTATGACAGAGATGACATGTGCAGCTTTCATGGACAGGGTTGCATGGTATGGCTGGAGTATGTAACATGTATGGCACTGGGATCTGTCCAGCATGTGGCGATCCTTGTAGTAGGACGGTGGCTGTCCATGACGTATGTCTTTCAGATCAGGATATGAACATGTAGCATGTCCAACATCACAGTGTAGCACATGTCTTTATGCAAGGTAGCCAGCATGCTGCATAGTGGAGATGAGGATTGTGAAGGCTGGTATTGCCCATCCACGCATGGCCAGTACCCCTTAAAGGTGATATGTGATCTGATATTGGTCACCCGAACGCTGAGTATGCCTGTCCAATGATCTCCATGCTCATGGATGGCACCCTGTCATGACATGGGTGCCTCATATGATTACCTAATAGGCCTGGAGATGTCACCAGCTCAGGGAGGTGAACTGCACAGCACCATCCCTTACACACAGTGTCCATAACGTTGACCACTGCCTAGGTGGTAGTTAATGGGTACAGGGTTATTCACCTAGCAGTGACAATGCTATTATCAGCTGTCAGATTGTGCACATATGTCACGCACCTCACCCACAAAGCCCATTCTGTATGTTGTCCACAACACTGAGACAGCTATTGCTCCTAGGTCATGGCCATTCTCATCCTTACATACGCAGATGCCTCCCATTTGTCTGTGTGATATGGGCTACAATGAGGGGGGAGTACAAAACATTAACCCTGTTTTACTGTAGCTGCCACTGGTGTGATATGCACATGTCACTCAGACACCTTTTGTAGTGTTGCTTCTGTCAACAGGCCACTGGTAGAACACTCCTGTGACATACGAAGGTACATCTAGTATACTCAGTGTAGCTGGAACACAGTATGGGTGATGATGTCCTATGACCTGTCACAGGTATGCTATGCAGTGTGAAATCATCTGTCATCTACATCTGTAATGCCAACATCTATGTTGATAAAGGTTCATAGACTTGCAGACCATACTCAGCAGGGTGATAGTGCAGTGCCTCAAATTATGACTGGCGTCTCCGCTTGTGGGTTGCAGTGGGTTTATATTATACAACACCCTATCTGTATTGCATATTCATGCTCAGCACTGGTTCAGAACATGTAAGCACTTCATGAGCTACTAATTATTATAGCACCCATTCCAACTCATTTCTTACAAGTACACGGTCTGTCCTTACATTTCCAGCTTGCTTACAGTACAACAGCTGTTGTACACACGTAACTCACATATCTTGTGAGACATGGTTGAATATACAGGCATGTCCAAGTGTCACTTACCAGTGTTATTGCCTGTCTATATGATGAATATGGCAAACATGAGGCAATAGATCAATTGTCTGATGTACACAGTCAATGCTCACCTCCCAACATACAACACTACAGCCTGTGGGAGATGCACATATGTAGCCATGCTGGGGGTAATGCTCTCACCAACCCAGACTGAACCTGACATTCATGTGGGGACATTTAACATTTGCAACACACCCCACTCATCACATAGTCTCACTAGATTTCCATCACCACAGGCCACACAAAGTATAACTACAACATTTGCAGAACCTCTCCATACTCTCTGTGTAGGCAACAGAGGCAGCCCCCATCACCAAACACAACACCAATTACTTATAGCCCACAGACTCATGTGTGCCCATCAACTACAGCCAAGAGGGTGTCATAACATACCCAACACACCGGTCATAGGTGACTCTGTAGGCGGTCACACTGATGTCCCACTCAGCAGGCTACACAAGGCAATAGTCGCTTACATCTGGCTGTTGGGTAACAGGATCCGCAACATAACCTATGCACCCATGCCACACCTCACCAGGTATGATTTGACTGTCATTCTCCATGTTAGTGTGACTGCCCTGAGATGTACCTTCCTGGAATACATGTACAGGGACATGCAATAGCTCTCCGGTTTTGTAGCCCAGAAGGTATCGCCCAAGCCCTGAGAAGCATTCTGCATTCATCCAGACTGATACCACTGTACAATGACTGAATGTTTCACTTCAACAGTTGTCTATGCTTCTGCTGTCATTCCACAGCCATCCAGTATCTGTCTGCTTTGAATGACATGGTCAACAAAACACAATGCTTTGGCACAGATGACCTGCACCTGTCAGCCCTGGGAGTACAGATAACATGTAAGGCTCTTGCTGCTCCTATACTGCCTGTCCTGGACAGTTTCCAATAACATTCACCACCAGAACAGGAACAGGCAAGCACAACCTGGGGTAATGTTACTCAATGCTTGACATCTTCATCTCTAATGCACTCAGGCGAGGCACTCCTTATAATGGACCACTTCAATATCTCTGCAGTGACTGGGACCTGTCTCTAGGCTCCGGAGAGCACACCTGCACTGACAGGTTATACGCAGACCACACCTTTCAGTCATGTAACCAGGACCAGAACACCCACGGCGGAGGTGTGTCCATATTTCACAAGGATGTACACACCTCCAGGCTGGTTACTTAGCACAATGCATCAGAGGTGATCCACATGCAACTAACTGTGGCCAGAACTGCTATACACATTGTAACTTGCTACGGATTCAACAACATACCCCACGGTTACTGTCCCTCATTTCTTGGTGTACTGGACAGTAGGGTTCAGACAGGTACTACTGATGTGAGACTGACACTACCCCACACTTAACTGGGATACCTACTCATGTACCGACACATTAGGCCAACGCTTTCTGGGATTCATAACCTCCACTTGGCTGGATCAACCCATACACACCACCACCAAGACCAACAATATCCTAGACATGGACATTACCAACATGTGACTGGTGTTCCACACCTGGGGTTATCCCCTCGTTGGTAGTTTCCGAACATATGCTAATCATCCTTGTTATCCACATCCCAGCACCACACCCTTCACGGAATACACAGTACAAGATTTCTACAATGCCTACTTCAGACATCTTATGACAGCGGTAGTAAACGTCATGACACCCGTGCAGATGGACAATGCACTTACAAATGCTGAAACATACACCAGTGCACTTCATTAGCACTTACACGACTGCATGGATCGTGCTTTCCCAAACAGAGCCATGATGGTACACACCAGATAACGGACGCCACTCTGGGTGTCCAGTTCCATGGACATAATGTACAACAGAAGGTGGAGGCTGTTGCAAAGTGGAGTACAATCCCATGGGTGGGGTAGCTCACTGGTCAGCCTTAGTAGGAATCCAGGATCCCTTATCACATCCTCCAAACTAGCTACGTAAACATTACTGCGACACATTCCAAGGACTACCACAAAGCATTATGGAGGTATGTCAGTACTCGATGGCAATACCCACATCTGCTCTGACATACGACGGTTAGGCAGGAACATTACAGAACCGACTGATATTGGTTACATCTTGGCAGATAGGTTCAATGCTAACTTTACAATCTCTCACTCCCTATAGGGCCAAAATCCATACAGGAACAATACAGAGTCCCTGCAGTCACAACTACACAGTTACAACCTGCACTCTCTAAGGCTTGGAACACAGACTCCATGTGACAGTCCAACATCCCAGGCTGACATGGCTCCCCACTTGACCACCAGATTCAGTAATAGCCTTGTATCAGACATTGTGGCTGCTGAATGGTGCACAGCAACAGTTATGACACTCAACACAGGTGGCACCACAATGAACCAGAGGGACTATTGCCCTATATGCCTGACTGGACTGTTCTGCAAGGCTATGGGGCACATCATCATGGAAGTCATTCACAGAGACATTGGTGGGCTCCAGACCTTTGATGCCACCAAGGTTGGATTTGTTAGGGCCAGACCATGGCTCCCTCACCTGGTGGACTCCTTTGATACAGTTATAAGGGTAGTTGATGACGGTAAGGGGGTCCACACAGCCTACATTGTCCTCTCATTGGCTTTCAGCACCGTTCTCCATTCTGTACACATTTGCATACTGCATACTCAGGGGTGACCTCTGCTGAACATACAGGGCCCATGTCCACAACAATATTTATGGATATACTCCACATAAGCAACATAAGCAAAAGCCACTGAGAGCAACATGCTCATGGATATGTGCACAAACACAATGATGAGTGGGACATGCTTGAGGGATACATTCCTGAACCAGACACTCACCATGCTTTGGAACATGATTCCTATGTACATCAATCAGGGACACTCACTAGCATTCTTCATGAGATACCTCGATGGGTGGATGGGAGACACACATGTATGCCAGGGATCACTGCAGTGGCTATACTGTACACAGGTGCAGGTAACACATGGCTCTGCTGTTCACAGACAGGACACTACCCTAGGGAGGTGCTGCTGGTGAAAACACTGTCGTTGGGCTTACACATGGACTTGGCCAGACAGCATAGTAGCTCACTATGAACCTGTGAAGCTATTACATGTCCTTTGTGCATGGATAATTGAGTAGCTCTTCCATTTCAATTAGCTATCATGCTGTTACAGTGTCCTGTGACTACAAGCCATATGTATCCTGTTATTGTCTATTGTACATGCCAATAGATGATACCTTTTGTTTGCATGATATATGCTGTGTAAAATATCAGACATATCTACCTACAATACTGTACATTACACATATTTTAAACATTATCCCATAATGCAAAGCATACTTGCACAGCAGAACCACCTTAGGCATGTTATTCTCATTATATGCCAATACACATGCCTACTGTGACAGTATATCAACATATACTATCCCCTGCTATGGCACGTACTTGTTGGACAAACCCTACCACTGACGGTGTGTGGTGTGGAATTGTTGTGTTTAAAGCCCTCATGTAGCATCCCTTGTGGTGTATGAGATGTTTACCTTGTGGCCAACAGCAGGACACACAATTTCTACAAGCGTTACAATGCTCCACAAGACATCACTACATAATACCTTTTCCCACTTTATGCATTGCGTACACTTTAATTAATACAAAACAGGCTCTACATATACTAACATACTGAGTGTTCTGCATACCTTGTTAGTGTTCAGAGTCTTTGTAAATATCTCTCTTACACCTTTACTGTTTAAACAGTTCTATGGTGTGAGCATATGGTTTGAATGTATGGCAAGGCATCCTTATATACGTCGATACCTGTAACGTGGTATCCTGCCGCCAATTGGTGTACCTGAGTAAATTATTACATGCACATCAGCTGTGCAGCTACTCCATTCGCCAATTATGCGGCAACAGTGGGGTATAATTGAATTCTCCACTTGGGGGTTGCCCTTTTGCCCTACCTTAGGGGAGACGGCCTGTATGTGTTTTGTTGTGAGGAATTGCAACTGCTATTTGGAGAGACACGGATATTTTGAATTCATGTCCCCCGTGGAGTGTGTGTGACAGCTAGAGTATGTGGTTCTACATATGAGTGTACCTGTCATCTCAACCGTCTGATAAAAGGGACTATTGCAAACAAAACCTGTAACATTGCCGTCTGTTCCATTATACAACAGCTACGATTTCACATGGCGCCATTACAAATGTGTCTCTCACAAGGTATGTTAACGCTTCTGCAGATGTAATTGAGTGAGTGGATGTTTGTGATGTTATTACAGTCTGTATTGCAATTGTTTTAGGTGTGGGGAAAATGTAGGTGGGTGTACATAGCATATACAGGTTTGTGGGGACTGCATTTCTACATATTCCATATATGTGTGTGGGCTCCTTCCCTAATTGAAGACCTATCATTTAGTAGACTGAAACTATGGTTGTTACAGGCTTATACATTGAGCCATTGTTAATTGGTTTCTATATAGCATGCAGGTGAGGTTAATACTTCAATACCTCCGGAAATACATTGATATGGATGGGAATATTACTAAATGACAGCTGTCTTGTGTATTTCTGTCACAGATATTTGCACTCATTGCAGTTGTGTTGGTGACTGAACCTCTTAGGCATGGGTTGCCACCTTTTTAAATGGCCAAAGTGGGACTTTTGCAGGTCACACATCGGTGTTTACAGGCCGACACATACCCATGGTCAGTACACAGGATAGAACATACTTTTATCCTGAATACATACTTATTCTTGTAGCACTTTAGCTACTTATCATGTTTCATGTAACATTTACGTATTTTAGATACAGGCATAACTATTTAATGCAACTATTACATAATATATGGGACATAATTATGTCCTACAATCTTGGACATTTGCCCTTTTTAATATTTTTTGTCAGGACACAACTGCCCAGGGAGGGGCTGTCCCTCTTAAAGTGGGACAGGTGGTAACCGTATGTCTACGGCCAGCTATGACCACAAGTACCATAATGATCTACCTCTGAGTTAGCACTAACAGACACATGATGCAAACACACACACACATTACAGTCCCACAGAAACACACATGGCACCCTCAACACACAGATACACAGACTACAGCAATCACAAGCACAGTTGAACATAGTACCTACCTGGACCGCAGCACCAGCAGCGATAACTAAATGTCCCTTAACATCGTGATAATATTACTCACGGTTCTAGTGTTCCAGTACTGTGGTCTTTCGGTCTTTAAGCCCCATGATTACACGTGTCGGTATGTGACACATTCGATAGTTGGCAGTATCCAATTTATTTGTACCTCCATGGTTGTGTACATGTCTATATATTTGCAGATATAGGTGAATACGTATATATCAACATTTATCTCTCTATCACCCTTTCTATCTCTATTTTATATATATATATATATATATATATATATATATATATATAGAGAGAGAGAGAGAGAGAGGGAGAACACACCTTTCATTGTTTACATGTTGGTGTATACTGTTTCCTGGACTCCACACATTTGTGTTTTAACCTGTCACAATACACACCTGCCGTTGGTACATCTCGGGTAGCTTAGTGTTAAGTGATTGTGTACATGATTGCGTGTTCTACTCCTGGCAGTGGTAGTTTTACCCTTCAGAGCAGGCACTATTAATACAGGGGTGAATAATGCTAGTTTCACCTGTTCTGGATGTCGTTGACCGTGATCTGCGCGATATTCAGAAAAGCTTAGCCCTATTTCGCGCATATCCGTATAGTCATGTTTAAACGATGCTTACCAGCACTTGCCAATGCATAATCCCGCTAACATGTGCTAAACCTGATCTGATGACCTGCATCCAACATCCATTATTCGTGCCTTTGGGATTACATAAAGTCCCTTGCAGGACGTGGAACTGGGAACATGCACGACAGTCAGTGCATTTACCACTTGGGCATCTGGGATTTGTACACATGTTATGGTGTTTTGTATGTGGACTGTACTATGGCTGTTACTCCATACTGCAATCAAATGTGTAACTCAGTTAGTTTACATATGGATGAGACCTATTAATGGTATGTCCAAGTGATGATTAATGGATGTGCTCCAGCATTGGGAATGTATGTCACAGTGAGCCACACACTATATTGTGCTACACCTTCACACAACCATAGGTGGAGCATGCTGGGGTGACAGATACCTGTCATGGGTACCCCCCATGCTTTGCCACTACATCCCTGATTACATTATATGAAGCCCCTCATTAACACACCAGGGAATCCCATGCAGAGTGTGTGGGGAACAATGATTACACACATGGATCCCGCAATTGGCTCTGCTCCACTGAGGGACAGCTGGTTAATCGATGTGGGGGCGAGAGCAGACACTGTTTGCCTCGGTTTATGAATGGCCTCTGACAATCAGGCATGCACCTACCAATGTACCTAGGAACCTATACATACAGTTTCAACATATGCTGTAAGGTGCGTGTACTGTTCAGGTGTTGACATTCCTTGTTCCAATAGCTGCTGTGTTTGCAATGGTTAAGGGCTGCCTATGTAGGATTCACACAGTAGGCCACCTATACATTACAATTTACAGGTGGTCGTGTGTGTGTGTGTGTGTGTGCCATCCAGATTACTGTGTGTGCAGGTGGAGAGGTGTTTCAGTCTGTAGGGGCCTACACTGTCAGTGTATGTGCTATACATTCCCTCTTTGCCAAGGTGTGGGCATATTGGGCATGCCTCCATCTGCCTACTGGGGCTGGCACAGGGTGTTCGTGGTCTGAATCCCTCTGTGCCTGTGATGGCCTTGGCAATTGTGGTGGGCTGTGAGGGCCTTCACCATTATGTCCCTGCTGCAGCTGTTTCTGCAGGATCATATTATGTAGCATGGCACATACTATGAAGATGTGAGCACATGTGCCTGGAGAGTACTGCAAGGCTCCACCAGATATGTCCAAGCAATGGAATCATGATTTCAGCATCCCAAACACACACTCTATGATGATTCTGGTTTGTGCGTGTGCCTCATTATGGTGTTCTTGCATGGGTGTGTGTGCATTTCTGATGGGAGTCATCATCCACGGCTCCAGTGCATAGCCAGCATCCCCCACAAGGTGGCCATGTGGGATGTCCCCCCTGACAAATACCTGATACAGCTGTGAGGCATGCCAGATGTGGGAGTCATGGTAGCTTCCAGGGCTGCCAGCACACACATCCATAATAATGCCCTGGGCATTGCACATGACCTGGCAGTTGATGGAGTGGTATCCCTTGCGGTTTATGTAGCACCAACAATGCTCACCGGGTGGTGACTTGATATGTATGTGCGTGCAGTCTATCACATCCAGTACCTCCAGGTAGTGTGCCACATGGTGGAAGAGATGCATGTTGCTGGCCAACTCCTCCTGAGTTCGGGGGAAGTATATATGCTCATTGGCATGTGGTAACATGGCAACCAGGAACTGGTGTAGTACCCTGAATGCTGATGCCTGTGAGATCACCATTATATCTCCAGTTGGCCTTTGAAAGGTACCTGTGGCTAGTATTTGCAAGCTTACACATACCTTCATGTCCATTGGGATGTGTTCCCCTCTGTTGTTTCTGGATCTCAGGGGTGGCCGGCACAGCTCAACTATTTGCTGTAAGATGTCCCTGTCCACCCTGTAATGCTCTAATATCTCCAGACCATGTAGCTGTTAGTAGGTTATCCTTGGTCTGAACACTCTTCTCCTCTTCCGGGGCCTGTGGTGGTTGTCAGCATCATCCTCCACAACACCTTCAGTCTCTAACACATGGTGATGAATCACAGCTATGGCAGCTCCCAACATGTACATTGTAAAAGTTCCCCGTCTGTTTACACCAATGGTGCAGTGTTTGGGAATACACAGGTATGTGTGCGGTGCCTTCACACTATATACTATCGTGCTGTGAACACTGATGATGTCATAGGGTGTGCATGTACAATCGGAGCTACAGGGTATCTTATGTGTTTTACCACAGGTACTGCTATTGTGGTGACTTTGGTGTTGAATTACATTTGGCTGCCGTGGATTACCTCCTTCCCTTCCCTTAATATTTCTTGACATTTCCCCTCCTATTTTTAGGCATGCATCCAGCAGCCTGCTTTTATTTGTACTTTCCAAAACCTGGCTTATCTTACGAAATGTGTTCTATGGCCGATCTACTGCAGGTTTGCTTTGCTCTCCTATGACAGTTCTCTTTTCTTTGCAATCCGACACCTTCCCTATCCTGTTCTGCAGGTTGCTGCGAGCAGACGTGTTAGCTGCCGTCGGTTGCCCACTGTGAGTTAATAGGTGTTAATTGCTCAGATGTACTCCAATTACCCTACTGCGGTATTTCCTTATTTTCTTCCCCTAACCTTCCTGTTTGAACTATGGTGCGCGGCATGTGCGTCCGCTTACCGGGTTTCAGGCACATTTTCATCCGTGTACACATGCGCTTTCAGGCACCATATGTGCTCTCAGCTAAGTGATGCTATACCTACATCCCGACCCCTATCCTGCAGCTTTGCTTAGTAAAGGGCAGGCTGGATTTGCATTGCTCCAATGTGCTTACAGCTATGGTGGCACACCCCACTGCTAATGTTATGTATACTTCCAAACCACTCCTCGGTGTTGTAGCACTGTGCCGTATGGTACATCCTTAGTCCGGCAGGATGTTTGTGATTCACTATTACTTGCCTCATTTGCATAGCATTGACTACTAATTCATAGTTACTGTGCTGAACACTGTCACAGACCCTTAGCAACCCTTGCAGCTTGGTTGTGGTGTACCATGCATACCTTTGAGTATTATGGTGAAATCATGATTTGTATTACATTGCTATTTTATGACATTTGTATGTATTTTCCTTGTGTTCCCATTTGCGCACACATGCCCTGCGGTTGTACTTTGCGTTACTGTGGACATGACATTAAATGTTATTTAGGTGTTGTGCATCTTTTATTATGCCATTGGCTGTATATTTAGCCATTGGCATATGTTAACTTTGTAATACATGAGTCTGATCTGCTTTCATAGCTCCAATGTTCTGTTTGGAAAAATGTAAACCATTTTTTTTTTTTTTTGGTTTACATTTCTGTGGGCTTACGCTACACCTGCACCACTTCATTTGCATGGTGCAGTACTGCACATGGGGTGATTAACATACCTTAGCCAAGGGCTGCGCAGATCTGGCGTACGCTGGTAGTGCACGTGGAATTGGATTGTACCTGAATCGCTTGGCGGCCATATTTGGCATTATATCACCTACGCTATGCCTGCACCTGGCGCAAGCTCCATGAATCCTGGGGTTGTTGTTATGTACCCCCTAATACATACTAAATAATCTCCTCTGTAAAACAGTGAAAGAGGTAGCCTTTAAAACTATAAACCTACTGGACTTTAATGCATTACACTGGTATAAGGAGATAATGCAGCGAGATACAATACATATTTAGTACAATCTGAATAAGTATGTGCACCCCCTTATTACACCCTGAATAAGCATGTGCACCCCCAAAAAGAGCATGCACATATTACATCATTCAAATGCCTTGAGCTATCTTTCCCACATTAATGACAAATGGTTATTTTTTTCTTCTTGAGGAGTAATGGACATCAGTCCAAGTTTCTCAATGGATGCAATATGCAAAGGCTGCCAACACAGAGCAGCAGACAGTATATGTAATTTTGGTACTATCCAAGAGAAACAGTTCTATAGGACTATGTTATATGCATAGCATCTGAGGTCCTGCAAGATGATCATCTGAGGTCATTTGACTTTTGCCTGGGAGGTAAATGATTTGCCACAACTTTCTTTTTTTGTTACAGCTTTAGTAATATATAGGGTTACAATTAACTCACATGGTCAATGACTTTCACAGGAAGAAATATTCTTTGGTGATAACCAACAATTTCAACACAACTATACTTCATTTATCAAATAAACATCCATTGAACTGTATTATTCTA